>NC_136362.1:7429029-7761529 GCF_037039965.1 Doryrhamphus excisus
AACCATAGAGGAACCGAAAGATCCTAACATTCTAAGCCTCCAGTGTACTAGTACTAGTACTAGTACTAGTACTAGTACTACTACCACCACAAACTACACGTACACAAACACTTCACCACTAAACAACTTCATGTCAGCCTTCCCAGAAAGGCAAAGCTGAAAGCTCCTATTCCCTGGAAAAGAAGGAAGGATGAGATTAATACTGTGCTTGCAAGAGGAAGAGGAGGGGGAGGTGGAAAGAGTGTAAGATTCCTCATGGGACGGGGGGGGGGGGGGGGGGGGGGGACACAAGCAGAAAGGGGGATTCCAATAAGAGTCAGGAGGAGGAAAAAATGCTGCAGGAATTGGACTCTTTGTTCGTGATGTTTTTGTGCTACTGCTGGTGGACCACAAAGTCTAAAGCAAGGTGGGATGATGATGATGATGATGATGACGGCCATCGCTGCACTAACCGTTTGGTCGCCATGGCGATTGTAAACTCGGTGCATCATCAACAACACTAAGACGTGTGTGTGACAGAGATGGAAATATGTGGAAACACACACTGAAGTTGAGTGTGTGTGTGTGTGTGTGTGTGTGTGTGTGTGTGTGTGTGTGTGTGTGTGTGAGTGAAACCTGTCAATGATGACGGGGTCTGACGGCGTCTCGTTTCTGTTCCCGCAGCTTTTCTTATCGCAGCAGCGACTGACAACAAAAACGTGAAGATGAATTGTTGTTGACTCCATTTTAAAGTTTGATCACACAATTACACACCCGCACATTGTCATAGTATATATAATATATATGTGTGTGTGTGTGTGTGTGTGTGTGTGTTACCTGCACATGATCTCATGGGTCAGCAGAACTCGGCACATCTCTGGGTTCTTGTCTTGACCTTCATAGATGATAGCCTGAGACACACACACACTCCTAACTCATCTTCAACTCCGAAAATGTGCAATAATACAATATTTAGATTTCATGTAAACTCCATCAGTGGCGGCCATTTTAAACATGGAACCTCCCTAAAGGAAAGATGAGACGTCTGCCTTTCATGAGATAAAAAAGGTTTGTTTCTCCGTGTTTCTGTTCTTTAGTAACAGAGATAGGAGGAACCCACCAGTGGAGATAAACTCCTCCCACCAGTTTCTGCCTTGGTGACCGCCACTCGGCCTCCTAGCTTCCGGAGTCCCTCGGGTCTCAAAGACCTGATAGGACGATGTTCAACAACGGTTTCTGGGATTACCGCCACGGCAGGCGCCGACCACCAGCTCAGATGGAGCTCTCCCAGAGGGCGGGAGTTGAAACTCCTTCTGACGGGAGACTCCGCCAAACATTCCCGACAGACCCTCACAATGTGTTTGGGGCCTGCCAGGTCCGACCCCTCCTGTGTTCACCCAGATATCTAGGACGTATAACCGGGGGGGGGGTCGTCTCAATATGTGGCTGCCAATGTGAGTATTGAAGTCTCCCCCAGGGGAGAACTCCTCAGTACTTCCTCTAAACCAGGGGTCTCAAACTCAATTTACTTGGGGGCCACTGGAGCTCGGGTCTGGGTGAGACTGGGCCGCATCAGGTTTTCCCCCAAAATAAAAAAAACGCATTTATTAAAAACAAAAACATTAAAAAAAACTTTGCTTTGGTTTCAATTTTCTAGAATAAAAGCTCTGATAAAAAATTCCACTGTTCTCAAATATCTTACTTTTTATTTTTCTACACAAAATAAGATGAAATAAATATAATAAATATATAATAAATCTAATAAATAAATATAATAATAAAATGGCAAATAATAAAAACTTAAGAAACCACATATGTTGGTGGGTAAACAAATTATTTTTTTCAGATTAAAATGAACAAAGCATTATTAGAGCCCTGTAGACATGACAAAACACGACTATAGTCACATTTATACTCTTTTTATTTACAACATATTGCGCAACTGCAGGGTCTTGAGACACATGCTAACTCGCAAACTAGAGAGCTAGCGACCTAAACGGTAGCCTTCAAGTTATTTCTTTTAAACTTAAATAGCCAAAAACTTACCACTTCCACACGGGTAGGGAGGATAACTATTAAGAGTTATTTAACCTTTAACATGAACATTAATCAAACGTAATAATTTTTTCTGGGTACATGATACCATACGGCATCCATATCAAACTTGACGCGGGCCGCACTGACATTAAACTTTCATATCAAGGCAGGGGCCTCAAACTAGTGTCCTGCGGGCCACGTGTTTGAGACCCCTGCTCTAAATAAATCTGCTGTGTTTGGCGCAAACAGCAACCGGGCGGCGGGAGACCACCCTAACATACAGGCACTGAGCCGGGGGAAGGGGGGACGGCACCTCTGCCTGTCGCCTTCCCCTGCTGGCAAGGCCCGAGTGGAAGAGGGTCTGAGAGTCCAAGAGTCCCAAAGAGCGTTACCCGGGTACCAAATAGACCGCTTGATGAAAAATTAAATATCTCACCTGTTTGGTCATGGAATCAATGAGTCGGATGTAGAGGTCCTGTTCGGTTCTGACACCTGCACACACACACACACACACACACATTTAAAGCACAACCTACTGGCTGAGCAGATGAAGAAATCAAACATACCGTTGCTGTAGAGAAGCTGCAGCTTGTAATGAATCCCATTGTTGCTTTTTTCTGCCGTGGGCTCCTGAAACAAAACAAAACAAAACAAAAAAAAAAAGACACGAGTCAGCAGTCCTGCTTCGGCTTCCTGGCAGGTCCAGGATGAGTGGTCCAGGTGTGTTTGAGCGCCCGATCCTGACCTTCTCCTTCTCCACAAAGTCCACGTAGGCCGTGCGTTCGATCTCCACCGGCTGACCCTGGCGGTCGTACAGCGCCAGCACAAAGTGGAAGAAGTTGGACTTTCTCAGATTGGATGGGGGCTGCTTCTCAAAGTGGGCTCGCGCTAACCCCACCCCGCTGACACACACACACACACACACACATATATATATTTGCAGAACATTTTGCATATCATTTTGTGGTCCCCCAAAGACAATAATAATGTTACTAAAAATGTAAAAACAAGTTTTCAAATACTGAATAATAATAATAATACCATAATCATGATCAAATAATATGAATAAAATGCTACAATATGATAGAACTGTAATAAAAAAATAATGGATGTATGAAATGAATTTCACAAAAACAATATTTATTTCAAATATGCTGGATTACATTTGGATTTTTGTGGAAATTATTTTCAAATTGACATTTGAAATAAATGGTTTATTTTCTAAAGATTAGATTCATGAATGGAAACATTATGATAAAGATGACAAAGGCAAAATAAAATGATACAATCAAATACAATAACTACAGTGGAATGTGAATGGAGGGGGGGGTTCAATATGTACATATTACAAATAGAAATGCAGAAAAAGAAATACAATTTATTTGGCTGCACTAAATCAAAAGATGAGAAATATGATTTGTACTATTTCATTATTTTGTATGTAAACAATGAAAATGACACTAAATAATCCTAATCTTGTAGTCTATATCCGTATTAATGGCAATAATTACATTTGCCAGGCTCTTCAAAGAATGATAATCTTCATAATAATAATAAAAGATATGTTTAATAAGTACAAGCATCAAATAAATACTACATTTTGCAGTATTATTTTAGAAGTTTTAGTCAAATTTCCCACTTGCTTGATTCTAGTTGTCTTCCCAAATGAAGCAAAGAACCTTCCTGATGTCCGTTGGGACTTCATGTCCCACAATCCCTCGGGGGGGGCTGCAGGATTTTACCTCTGAGCCGCCGTGTTGGCGTCCAGCACGCCGCTCGAGTGCATCCAGGAGCGAACCGCCAGCGGCTCCTCCTTCAGGCTGGCCGTGGACCCCCGTGGGAGGCCGTCTTGAATCCCGAACATCCCCGAAGACCCGAGCTCGTCCGTGCCGCCAGACAAAAAAAAACAAAAAATCAAAAAAGAAAGAAAGAAGAAGAAAGATGTCCGTCGGGAAAAAGAAAAGGCGATGCGTGTTTTCAACTTCTTCTTTTCTGCGAGTTTGAAAAATTGGTACGAGACGATGCAAATACGCAGGAAAAAAAATAGACTTTTATTGCGGTTTTATTTTCAGGTTTAAACGACCATCGGGGGAGGGGGATATTTCACAAGTTTAATTGCGAAATTTTTTATAAAAAAAAAAAAGGAAAACAAATTCAGCGAAAGCAAAGGATTTATTTTTTTGTCCCTGAAGACAACGCGAGGAAGGCGAGGAAGAGGATGGAGCGATGACGAGAAGGGAAAGAACTCTCAGCCCTGCGGCCCCCCAGGACTGGACGCCAAAACCCCAAAACCCCACGAGTCTGACGACATCACATTGGGGCGGAGTCTGTCCTTATAAGGAGAAGTGAGCGATGGAGAGAGAGAAAAGGGAGAGGGTGGGGGCACATTCGAGTCAACCAATGAGAGAGAGGCCGGCCCCCCCTCCACCCCCCCACTGTCTCACTGATGTTCATGCAGCAAGTCGGCTTATGACCCCTAAGACATGGTTTTTTTCATGTTTTTGCATTGTTGCTTCATCAGTTTCATTGTTTGTATTGTTTGATTATTGTTTTCCATTGTTTTCACATTTTTCTAAAGTTTTTAACAAAAATATTTTTCAGTGTTTTTCATTGCATTTGCATTATTTTATTATTGTTTTAACATTTAACATTGTTTAATTCTTTTTTTTCACTACTTTTTTTGTGTTTGTCATTATTTCCTTTTTGCTTTTAAATTATTTTGCATTATTTCTTCATGATATCTGTCATTGTTTTTCCGTCTCTTCAGTGTTTTTTTTAAATATATTTATTTGTCATGGTTTTGTCATTATTTATAATAGTTTTTTCATTGTTTCTTCATTGCTTTCAATGTTTTTCATTATTTCCTCATTATTTCTAAACACTATTTATTGTTTTTCGTTGTGTTCTCATGATTTCCACATTGTTTTTATTTGCTTACATTTTCATTATTTTTTGCATAGTTTCATCTTTTCATTGTTTCGTCCTTTTCATTATTGTTGGTGATTCTCCAAGGCTGCAGCAGGAAACGACTCCGAGCTAAATGTCAGCTTCCATAACAAGTTTTGCGCCCTCTAGTGGACAATAGTGAGAATGACAAGCCGTCTGTTATTGAAAGAAGCGAGATGAAGTAGAGAAAAAGTTCATATGATAAAACTCTAAATGACTCCATTCTTTTTTCTTTTGTATTTTCTTCTATTATTATTATTATTCTCTTATTATTACATACATTTAAACTTTTGTTAATTTTTTTTCCACCATACTCAGTTTCAGATGCCCTCCTCTCATTAGAATGCAGGATAAATTGCCCCCTGGTAGTGGATTCCTCCCCATCAGTTCTTTCTGGGTCTGGATTATATTCCATGCATGTCCTCTTCAGCTTCTGACACTTCCTCCTCCTCTAACCTCTAATCCATCCGCACATCTATTCATGATAAACGAAGCAAGGAGTTCAATGTTTTTGACTAAAATGCTGCATCTGTCAAATTTAACATGAAGGTTAAAATATTCGTAACTGTTTGCCTAAGCGCGATGAATGCCGCTGTTTTGTGGACTTTGTCTCCACCCAGTGGACAAAGCGCAGTTTTCACCTTCTATTACAGGTTCAGCAGTTTGACGACATGTGATGACGTCATGACCAAAGATGGCTGCGGTTCAGCAGACGAGCTGGGGGCGGGCGTTTAATAATGACAGATTTGTTTTACTTCAAATTTATATTGTTTACTGGCGTGTGGCAGCAGTACGACAAAAACTTTTTTTATTAATTATGTTCTTATTTATAAATGTAACACTTTTCGCCAAATCAATTATGAGTCTCAAATGAACACGCCGTTGTTTGTGTTTGTGACAGTATGTTTCTCAAAGAAGCATTGTTGTGTAGTTTCGCCATTTTTTATACTAGAACTCTGAACTTGTCCAACATAATAAATGCCATAAAACAACGTGACAGGGAGGAGTGGGACAGAAGGATATAAACTAGCATAGCTAGCTATGTTAGCCACCGTGCTAACGTTACATTACAACATTGTACTAAGTTTGCCAATTCGCCAAATAAAAATGAAATGAACAAACTTACACGTCCTGGGTCGGTAGCTGACTGATGGATGGTTGGTAGAACTGGACTTGGAAATGTGTGGCGAAGCCTCACAGGGCGGGCTCATCCAGCTACGGGCGATCAGAAGCGCCTGAAAAAGGAGGTTTTTGGTGCCATGAAAGGACACAGCTTGAAAAGTAAGCATTTGAGCGCCTCTTCTCTCAAAAGTAAAGTAAATTGTCACATTTGGTGTGAGTAAACACATATTGCTGTTAGAAAATCATTAAAATGTCACTTTAGCATAGTTTTAGCTAGCTGGAGGACTTCACAAGTCACGTGATCTAGCCCTCTCAATGCACGTGTCACGCGCAGGTTCAGTGCATGTTCTCGTGATCTAAAGTAAGGAAGTAAACACTTTCATTACTTTCATTCGTACCTATGAACAAAATCCAGACTGCAATTCCCAGGAGCCTCCAGTACCTCCCCCCTCCCGCAGCTGTGTACCGAGGACAGCGGGAGGAGGAAATGGAGGAGGGGGGAGTTTGGGAAAGAATGTTTGGAATTCATTTCCTGCCCAGCAGCTCCGAGGGCTCGATAGACGACGTGTGAGACAACATCATGAAGGAGTGAAGGAACTACTCTCCGAGACTTGCAGGCAGCTCCGGGCCGGGGGGGGAGCAGCAGCAGACGGAGGTCCCACCATCATGGCCCAGCCCCTGCTCAAGAGGACCTTCTCGCGGCTGCGAGGCAAGAACAAATCCCGCAGGAAGTCCGAGCCCCAAGTCAGCGACGGTGAGCATCGGGAACAGGCGCATCGCCGCTCAACTTCTCCGGTCTGACTTGTGACTTTCGCGGTCTTTAGTGACCCACATGACTAGTCTTTCTTTCTCCAGCCATCTTTAATCCTGTTCAGTCGCCACCTTGCTGTCTTGCTCTTCTACAAGTGTCTCCGCAGGCTATTACTCTGCATTGGAGGCATCCATGACCTTTATGCTAACTTGTTTTGACACTTTCTTACACCTGGGTCAACTGTCACCTTTTGTCTGTCTTTTCCTCTCCTTTATATCTCTGAAAAGGGTTAAGTGTGTGTGTGTGTGTGTGTGTATCACAGTGATGAATAGTGAATAGCAGCAGTGTGTTCCATGCATGAAACAGAGAGTTTATTGATGGACAAACACACAGCTGTATATTGACCCTGCACCCCCCCTCCCCTCCCCTCCCGCTCTCAATAAGACACATGCTTACTTACATCAATGACCTATATTACTTATTACATATACTATACACTGAATACTATATGCTGAAATCCCTTGACACTATGAATGAAGCATTCAAACTCGATTTACTTGGGGGGGCCACTGGAGCTAGGGTCTGGGTGAGACTGGGCCACATCAGGTTTTCAAAAAAAAAAACGCATTTATTAAAAACAGAAAAATATACAAACTTTTTCAGTGCTTTGGTTCCAATTTTCTACAATAAAAGCTCTGATAAAACATTCCACTGTTCTCAAATATCTTAATTTTTATTTTTCTGCACAAAATAAGATGAAAAATAAATAAAAAATCAAGAATAAAGAAAATCAATCAATCAGTAATAAATAAATATAATAATAATAAAACAGCAAATAATAAAAACTTAAGAAACCACATATAGTTGGTGGGTAGACAAATTATTTTTTTCAGATTAAAATGAACAAAGCATTATTAGAGCCCTGTAGACATGACAAAACACGACTATAGTCACATTTATACTCTTTTTATTTACAACATATTGCGCAACTGCAGGGTCTTCAGACACATGCTAACTAGACAGCTAGCGACCTAAACGGTAGCCTGCAAGTTATTTCCTTTAAACTTAAAAAAGCCAAAAACTTACCACTTCCACACGGATAGGGAGGATTACTATTAACAGTTATTTAACCTTTAACATGAACATTAATCAAACGTAATAATTTTTTCTGGGTACATGATACCATACAGCATCCATATCAAACTTGCGCGGGCCGCACTAACATTAAACTTTCATATCAAGGCGGGGGCCTCAAACTAGTGTCCTGCGGGCCACATTTGGCCCGCGGGCCGTGTGTTTGAGACCCCTGGTCTACAGTCTCTTAGCCAATCAGGATGCAGAACACAATATACATTCATATGCTTTTTTAAAAAAAGGTATTGCTGGAGAAAATCATTCCCAATGTGGGAAGGGTGCAAGACCAGCACACAAAGGTTACAGAAGACAGAAAAACAAGTGATTCTCGCCTGTGGTCAAGGATTCCGGACTGTGGTTGGATTGCCGACAGCTTTGAACTCTTTCTGCTGAAGGGCAGCGTTATTGAAACGTACAAAAAGGCCGCTATGTTTTTGTAAGAACTCAACCGCGGCTCCTCCTGCTTCTGTTCCCGCAGACGTTCCCCTCCAGTCAGATGTCCCGCAGAACCCTTTTGATCCTGTACCCCCAGTGGCGGCCAAACCCAGAAAGACTGTAGCAGACTCGGACCCACCTTTGCTAAACCTTATCACGTCTAAGAAGTCGCAGTGGGTGTGGCAAGGCTCAGAGGTGACATCACAAAACTGGGATGGGGACAGAAAGTCCGTTTGTACACTGGGACAGAAGCAGGCTCAGAGGCAACCACAGGAGAAGGTAATCCCTCCAGCAAACTACGACTACTTTGAAACGTTCTTCCAGATCGATAGATCTCGGAGTCTTCTTTCACGCCAAGAACTCTAACATCTTGTGCCCTTCAACACCTCAGGAGGCCTCCCAGCCAGCAGTGGTTTCCGTGCATCCAAACATGCCAATCAGCACCAAGCTCTCCGGCCAGCGTGCCTACCTGCAGAGCTTGGATCGCAGCAGTCGAGACTGGGTTCTGTCGTCAGGAAAATCCGACACGTCAGAGCAGGTCTGCAGGCGGAATCGGGAAAGCGGCAGCAACATATGGTACAACCCGATTCCAGAGGAGGAAGATATATGCGGACTGCCAAAAAAACAGGACGTGTGGACGAGGAGGGACCACAGGCGAGCGGAAGCAGAAAGACCGGGTCCTGCTGAGATCGGAATCGATAGCTCAGCTAGAGCTTGTCGAGATGCTTGTCCGTCAGACGGAATCAACCTTCACGCTGAGGACGTCACGGCAGACGGCACAGGTAAACAGTTTGTGTGGATCTGGACGTTATCAGCATGTGGTCTGTCTCACAAGATTGTGTTTGGATCTTGGCTCCGATTCATCTGTGGACCAGTTTTTTTCCACGCTTGGTTTCCTCCCAGTCCACAAGCTCTAGTAGAATATGAGTGGATGTGCTGGCAACCAGTCCAGGGTGTACAAAGTCAGCTTTTTTTTCCCCCCCAGGAAGAAAATGAACACGTAAATGGAAAAGTATCTCAGTGTTTCTTTCTTCCAGACTTCAACTCCGCCCTCCATAAAAAAGGGGGTGTGATTGACAGACTGAGGTCTCCTGGCACAGTGAGGAAACTCTCCCTGAAGATGAAGAAACTTCCTGAGCTCAGACGCAAAATCAGTCTTCGCTCCTCCCGCGTACGACAAGAAATCGACAGAGCAGGCGGAGCGGATAAAACCGGCAACAAGAACGCGTCAGACCGGAATGTCATCAGTCGATATCACCTGGATAGCTCCGCTCCTCCTGCTTTGCCGCTGAGGAGGTCCTCCAGAGGACGCTCCGCCGAAAAAGGAGGTAAAGGAGTCATTTCATCACATGTTCTAGAAGGTTCTACAATATCACCGTTGTCTTTAGGTTATCTCAGCGATGGAGACTCACCAGAGCTACTGCCTCGGCAAGCCAGCGAGATGGCTTCATTCCAGCTGTACATGGACGCTGAGCCTCCACGATACTGTCAGCGCATGACAGGTTTACTGACGGTTCACCTCCTGGGCCTGGACCAGATGAAGTCAACGAGGTAAGAACACTAAGAACACTAAATATCTTGATATTCTACCATGAAACAGCATGATTTATTCATGTATTTTCTACCGCTTATCCTCATCAGGGGTGTCCAAACCTTTTCCATGGGGGCCACAAAGTGAAAAATGGCGCTTTGATATTTTGTAATGACGTATATTTCAAGAAATATCTACATCTCAGCTTTTTCAGATAGGTGACAAAAATAGTATTAATATCAACTTTGACCTTTGCTCTCTTGCTTCCTTTTCTTTTTCCTCCATAGACGTATTTATATGTTTTTACCATAGTGAAGACGCATTTCGCAGTGTTACGCATCGAAGGGAAATTTTATTCATTCATTTTCTACCGCTTATCGTCACGAGGGTCGCAGGGGTGTACCATGGACTGGTGGCCAGCCAATCGCAGGGCACATATAGACAAACAACCATTCACACTCACATTCATACCTATGAACAATTTGGAGTCGCCGATTAACCTAGCATGTTTTTGGAATGTGGGAGGAAACCGGAGTACCCGGAGAAAACCCACGCATGCACTGGGAGAACATGCAAACTCCACACAGAGATGACCGAGGGTGGAATTGAACTCGGGTCTCCTAGCTGTGAGATCTGCGCTCTAACCACTCGACTACTGTGCAGCCACAGCATGATTTATTCATGTATTTTGAAAAACGGCGCAAAATTAAGAGACTCATTGCAAGTTATCACAAATGTTTGATTGCAGTGGTTGCTGCTAAGGGGGGCCCAACACTTAACAACTGCAATCAAATGTTTGTCATTAACCAATTAGCTTTAGGGAAGCTTTTTGTGAAAAAGTGATGGCCACTTTTTCACACAGGTACTGTAGGTTTGGATATTTTTGGAATGGGAATGATCTGAAAAAATCCGGATGCCTACCAGACGCCTCCCTGGTGAGGTGTTCAGAGCATGCCCAGCCGGGAAAAGGCCCCGGGGCAGACCTAGGACACGCTGGAGGGATTATGTCTCACAGCTGGCCTGGGAACGCCTTGGTGTCCTCCCGGTGGAGCTGGAGGAGGTGGCCGGGGACCGTGAAGTCTGGGCTTCCCTACTAAGACTGCTGCCCCCGCGACCCGGACCCGGATAAGCGGAGGAAAATGGATGGATCTGAAAATAGAAAATCAGGAATGGGACACTTTTCCACACTACTGTACTGTATGTATTTCATGTGTATTGCTGTGTATTACCAACCGTTATTTTACCAACCATAGTGACGTCAAAAGAAACAAATTCATTGATTCGATTTGTACTGGAAATCAAGATGTGATGATTGACAGCTTGATTTTGAATGGCTTCCTCCTTCTTGTGTACTCAGGTCAGATGAAAGCAAAGAGATTTTTCTCGTCATCCAGATTGACGGAATCACTCGGGCCAGGACCGCCCTCCTCGCCCTGCAAGGCCACACCCTCTCATTGAACCACACCTTCCACCTGGAGCTGGAGAGGGCGTGGCAACTACGCGTGGTGGTGTTAACGCCAGGTAAAACCTGCCGTCACTGCTTCCACTTGGACTTTTTTGTGTTATGTGACTTGTCTTCGTTTGACCAATCACCACGCAGCAAGAAGTCACCCAGAGTCCAACCAGACCAGGAACAGGGTTTGCTGTCTGGGGGGAGTCGCTATCCCGCCCCTCTTTAAAGGTCCGGTACACCAAAACCTCGTGATCAGTGATTGAACATGACAAACGTTGACGGCGCTTGATCGTAATGATTTTATTCATGCGTGTGCATCAGGAAGTCGCAGTCAACAACTTTGTGTGAAGTTGGAACCGAGAGGCCTTCTTTACATCAAACTGTTTCTGCAGGAGCAATGGGATATGCAGGTACTGGTCTAGTACTAAAGTCGGTGATGATGGAGCGGCGACATGTAAATGTCAAATGAATGATCAAACCACTAAAAATCAAGTTGAAGATGCCTAAGACTACTGAGAGACTTTTCATGTATTGATCCGGAACTTTCCCGCAGTTGGACAGAACATCAGCGGTACCTTCTAACGTGTTTGGGGTCGAACTGCGCCGTCTGGTGGAGGAAGAAGGATCATCCTCTCCGGTTCCTCTGATCATCCAGAAGACTGTGGCAGAGATCGAACGGCGAGGACTGAAGGTAATCTGCGTTTCAATGAAGGGAATGAACCGCGCTCCAAATATGAAATACTTCCTCTCTTGGGACTGCGGTCAGGTTGTGGGTCTGTACAGACTTTGTGGTTCTGCGGCGGTGAAGAAGGAGCTAAGGGATTGCTTTGAGAGGAACACCTCAGACGTGTGCCTGGGTGAGGATCTCTATCCTGACATCAACGTTCTCACCGGTGAGTGCACGTCCTGAAAAGCGATGAGTGTCTGATGAGGACTTCTACTCAGACCAAATAATTGTTTCTGGGCAGGCATACTGAAAGACTACCTACGGGAGCTGCCATCTCCACTCATCACTTCCACTTTGTACGAGGTGGTCAAGGAAGCTATGACGCTGCAACCCCCTCCTGCCGCCCCCGACCTCCACTTATCCCGGAGCACGGTGGAGCTTCTGTCCTGTCTGCCGGCACCGGAGAGGGTGAGGAAGACCGGCACAGGGATTTTCCCACAAGATGAAGAAAAGATCACGGCTTAGTTTTTGGTTCTTTTTAGGCCACTTTGTCGCACCTGCTGGACCACCTCAGCCTGGTCGCGTACTTCAGCTCCTCTAACAGGATGACCCACCAAAACCTGGCAGTCTGCTTTGGCCCGGTACTCCTTAAACAAACGCAGGAGGACTGGAGAGGAGGTCGAGGAGGAGCAAAGGGACGTCATGGAGAGGATTTAGCCAACGCCGTCGATTTCAAACTCCACATCGAGGCCTTGCACTACCTGCTGCAGCTGTGGCCAGGTGAGATGAGGGTGTGTTTAACTTTACCCGACCAGGACTTGACTATGTCGCCACGCGTTGTTCCTCAGTGCCAACGAACCGAATCCCGTCAGACGACCCTGACGTCTTGCTGACAAATTCAAGCCTGCAGCGCCAACAGGAGGAAGCGGTGGTATCACGTCGGGGTCGAGATGGCGTAGCGCGTCTGGACAGTCCGCCCCCGGTTAACCGCTATGCTGGCGACTGGAGCGTCTGTGGGCAAGATCTTGTTCCCGGACAGGAAGCCGATTATGATGAGGTGGCAGGAAGTGAGAGCGATGAAGGTAAATGATCAGGCGTGATGGTTTGGCTCTGGTAGTTTCTTTAAACTCCTCGTTTGAGAGCTAAAATAAAGATGTGCAGACCTCACAGCTAGGAGACCAGGGTTCAATTCCACCCTCGGCCATCTCTGTGTGGAGTTTGCACGTTCTCCCCGGGCATGCGTGGGTTTTTTCTCCGGGTACTCCGGTTTCCTCCCACATTCCAAAAACATGCTAGGTTAATTAGCCACTCCAAATTGTCCATAGGTATGAATGTGAGTGTGAATGGTTGTTTGTCTATATGTGCCCTGTGATTGGCTGGCCACCAGTCCAGGGTGTACCCCGCCTCTCGCCCGAAGACAGGGAGCTTAGAGTCGATCTCGGTTCCGACTGTCACCTGTGGTCATGAGCTTTGTGTCGTAGCGGACACGGATCACGGGTACAAATGGCCGAAATGAGTTTTGGCTCGGTCATCAGGTCAGGATGCCTCGTAGGGGAGGTGTTCAGGGCATGCCTGACCTGTAGGAGACTTCAGGGAAGGCTCTACAGACGATGTCTCCTAAATGGTCTGGGATGGTCTCTGCATCTGCTGGGAGGCCAAGGATGAAGCAGCACTTCCTGTCTTTGTTCTAGGTTTCAAAGTAAAAGATGACTTAGCTATTGTGCTTGTTCTTATCGTTATAGGTAGCGACCATGAAGTGGACGAAGCAAAGAAAGAGCCATGGTTTCCAACGGGAAGCAGAACTCTCTTTGTGGATGACGTCATGGATTTCGACGCTCCGTTTACCTGCCGACTCAGCCTGAAGGACTTTGACAGTCTGATTCATGACCTGGACCGACAGCTAGCCAAACAGATCAACATCTGTCTTTAGACGATGAGGAGGAAGAGGAGGAGGCTGAAACCAAACTATGTCGGACGACGACGCATGAGGGTCACTGACACGATGTCCATGTGCAAACTATTTGACTTTTGACCTTTTGCACTGCTCAAGCCATACTTTTACTCTTTGTTGACGTGAAGAAAACTGCACTCTGTTAAAATGGTGACTTTTTGTTTCAGAGTATTTTCCAGCACTTATTTGGAATGTTTGAACGCTAAAGTACTGAGTACAGTTGTATTAAAAACAGTATGGTTTCCATAGCGACACCTCGTCTTTTACTTCCGGTTCGTGTCCCTCAGTGATGCTGATCACTGTTAAATGGTACCAATTTGTGACTGATGCTCCAAACTGAGCACGCTTTGTTTTTTGTCACTATTATGTTTTGCACAACTTCAGAATGCACTTGTTTTTGTAACCAAAATGATGCACAGCAGCTCGCCAGTCTTAAATAAAAATAAAATCACTTTCTCTAAAATGGAGTGGAATGGCTCATAAAATGTCCACATTATGAAGACCCAAGATGTAACAGTCATCATCTCCGTACTGGGACTACTGGTATTGGCAAACTGTATCTGTATATCTTGTCGCATTCATAGATCATACAGTTTATAATTTGTATAATCTGCAATAGCCATACTATAGTCATTTATGTATATCCCTATATATATATATATCCACACTGTATCATAGTCACTTCATTGCACTGCTGTACATATTACTGTTATTATATCTTGTCACATTCATACTGTTTATAATCTGTCTATTCTGCAATAGCCATATTATAGTTATTTATATCCCTGTATATATCCACACTGTATCATAGTCACAGCCTGTTATAGTTTGTACATATATCTGTCCACTTACAGCCCTATTCTATTTCTATACTTACTTACTAATAAGGTATTTAGAAATTTGCACTTCTGGTTGGATGCTAATTGCATTTTGTTGCCCTGTACCAGTGACATGAGCAATAACAAAGCTCAATCTTAGATAATCTAATCTCTACTTCCACAGACGGAGGGGCAAATAAGGTCTTGGTTTAATTGGTCACGATTTTTTGAGACAAAATGTGTTTGTCTAGAACTTGTATGCGAGTTTCTTTGGGAAGTACATCCAGTGACAAAGGAAGCGTAATGTGTTTATCGGCCTGAGAGAAGAGCCGTAGTCAATATCGGTGTCAGTACTAAAGTTATGGACAATATGGGAATATTGGATATTGGTAAAAAGCCACCATAAATCATCTGTAATTTCAACAGCTTCCAATAAATAAAAAAAAATCCACTGGAATTATTATCTAATCAGTTACAAAAAACCCCACTAAATTACAGGTTTAATATTTTATTCAATTTAATTTCTAATTCTTACAAAGAAAACAGATTTTTTTATGACATTTTTGAATGATGTTAAATAAAAAGCGCTAAGTGTCAGCTGGGCGACGTAAAGAACCTCTTTCCTGGCTCAGCACGCCCGCTGATGAAGGAAGCACACGGAAGAATTTGCGCGTGGGGCCGGCAGATCGGTTGTGAAAATAAACTGTACGAATCGTGAACATCGGCCAGGACCACAACTGCTGCTCGCCGTCCGACTTACCTGATGAAAGCGTTTCCAAAGTTTCTGATGCGACCTCGGGTGCGCGCCGCGCCGGCCACAGCGTGGTAGCTGTTGAGCTCAGGCGACGTCAGCGGCATGAAGAAACCGGCTGCAAACACGGCCATGACAGAGCTCCTGTTATCTCACGACTCCTTTTGATTCTGGAGTAAAGAACTGAAACCCTACTGTGTCCTTCGCCCTGGTTGGTACTTTTCTGCGAGGAGGAGGGTGTCGGGACACTGAGAACACGCTTCCAGTAGTCTTTTGGGAGAGACAGCAAGCGACAAACAACCTGCAAAATCGAACAGAGAAGCTATTCAATCATCTGCCAGCGATATCATGACCAAATGTCCACTAGGTGGAGAAACCTCAAAAGATCCTCACCTTGGCCTGAGTGTTTGTGTCCTGCACGATGGTCAAAGGCGACGGTTCAGACGTGCCGTGTCCCACCAGGGTTGGTCCAAACACCCGGGATAAATTATTCTGGTCCATCTGACACTGAGGACTCTGCATCACCCTGAGAAGATAGAGATGGAGTTGGTGTTCTTCTAACCTGAAGGTCCCTGATGCATGGAAACAAATAATATCCTGAACACTGTACAGCATAGTAAGCTTCTCCAGGAAGTTTGTCCGCATGTCTTCCTGTTTCCCTACTTCAAATCCTGTACATCCTGATTGTGTATTGTTTCGGAACAATATCAATAGAGTGGAACCTTGGTTAGCATCGATCTGTTCCAGAAGCTCCAGGTCTTACCGAAACGTAATCTTAGCAAATCCATTTTTCCCATAAGAAATCATGGAAATTCCATGAATCCCTTCCAGAAAGCCAAAAATATTTGTATAGTTTTACAATTGAGGTTTTACATACAGGAAAACATTAGGAAATGCATAAAGATGATAAATGCGGGGTCACCAAATTCAGCCCGTAGGCCATTGCTTGGTTTTGTTTTTTAATTAGCCTGCGGCACATTCTCAAAATAAAATAAAAAAAAAACAAACAAAAAGAGCAGCAAAAATGGAAATATTTGCAGTAATTTCACAAGAATAAAGTCAAAATATTAAGAGAAAAAAAATGTTGTAATCTACAGTAATTTCACAAGAATAAAGTCAAAATATTAAGAGAAAAAAATTTAATCTACAGTAATTTCACAAGAATAAAGTCAAAATATTAAAGAGAAAAAAAATGTAATCTAACGAGAAAAGGTCATAATTTTACTGGAATAAAAAGGTGTAATACTATGACCAAAAAAAAGAACAAAAAACAGAAGTTATGTAATGGAAGCAACGTCCTAATACTACAAGAAGAAAATTTACAAAGAATAAGAAAAAATTGTAACTATTTGGAACATAAACAAATAACGGCAAAAATGGAAACTAAATTTGCCAGTAAAGTCATAATAATAGTCATAATAATAATAATAATAATAGTCTTTATCACCTCCAGTGTAAGACAATGCTGAGATGCTGTTTCTTTCCTTAAAATATATAAAACGTCACGCTAGCCGGGGCGTACGCTAACCAAGGTTCCACTATATTTGGAAAAGATGATATTGTTTTCTATGCTCTTCACAACGGAGTCACGGATTGAATGTGATGTGACCAAAGTGAAAGATGCGGAATCTGACTTGTGGAAATGAAGCATCAGGAAGGCCAGCGTGTCCCGGTTGGGCTTCGGCAGCTTCGTGATGACCTGAAACATGGCGGCAGAGGGGCTGTGGTCGTCGCTCATCTCTGCCAATGAAGAGGATAGAACACTGTAAAACGAAAGAACCACATGGCGACAGTGATTGTAGGACAAATTGTGTACCGGAAGCTTCCATGAAGTTGCGGTGGAGCTGGAAGGTGACCAGCGGTTCTTTCAGCTTCCTCAGGAAGTCCTTAAGGACGCCGCAGACCACGTGGATGTCTGAAACTTTACCAAGCTGAAGCGGCGTTTTACCGCCGTGGAAGCGCTCGCGCAGCTCCTTCACCTGCCGCTCGCCACCCGGGACTCTGTAGAGGCCTCGCTGCAATGCACATGAACGGACACCGGAGTCTGGACTGAAGTTCTCCTCCAGTGGCGCTGAGCTCACCTCCTGCAGGCCTCGTCTCTCGATCTCCTTCACACACTCCACGATGAGCGCGGGAACTCTGGGATGGCTCGTAGGAGCGAAACCCTCCAGCGAGGCCTGATGAGGAGCAAAGTCAATCATCATCAAGTTCCCGAGTCATCGTTTGAGCTGCACTTACAGCGTTTCCCACGTCACTTCCTGTGGGTCCTCCTGCGTGGCCGGAGCAGATTTTGCTACATTTCTGTTTGCACTCCGGATGAGCAACAGCACGGCAGTTTCGGCACTTAAGCGCCATCTTGCCGAAGCGGATTCGCTTCCCGCAAGGCAGGCACATCTCAGGTCGGATCACCTGGCAGAGGAGGGAGCAGGAAGTTTAGATTTTGCAAAAAAATAAACACATGTGGGGAGGGGGGGTGCTCACCGTTTTAGAGATAAAAACGTGTTTCAGGGATTTTTCCGTTCTGATCGGCTGCGTCTGCACTTGAGATTCATCCGGGTCGCACGGGAACCACACGGACGTTTGGTCTGCACATCACAACAAATGAAAAAAAAAAAAACACATGGATGGAAATGGATGGACCCTTGAGCAAGGCACAGAGCCCTCAACACATGCTGTTATCTGTATTGTGGAATATATGAATGCGTTTACTGTGAAGTTTATCTACTGTGAGAAAAATGAATGTGCTATATTTATATTTATTATATATTATATTTTATATTCTGTCACATGATGCTCTTAAGCGTCCTCAGATGCCAACCCTACGATGGAACGTCTTTACATCCTCCATATGCTAGACTCTTTATTCAAATACCTTTGGGTGTCTGGGTGTCCCCCCACACCTGAGGAGATCCACACTAACCTTGCATATGTGCTTTTCTATATGAACTAACATTTTAGCATGAGTAGAAAAACTCATCTGTTTTTCAACTAGCAGCACATTTTCCATGGACATCCACAAACCTGCCCCGGTGTCAGGAACAGCAGAGTCCGGCATAGGGTCTTCAGTTTTCTCTTGCGTGATGCCACCCGCCATGTGAACGTGACCTCCGGTGTCAGGGGTCGCCACTGACTCCTTGACAATGGTCTCCACTTCCTGAGATCCAAACGTGTAATTATTATGGGGGAGAGAACATAAAGCCATGAGCCAATCAGACTCAAGTATGGCATGGTTGCTATGAATATTAATAAGTATTATGGAAGTGACAGGGAGCGAATGGACGCTAGCTGGGGTTAGCTTAGTTTAACACTAAGTGGTTGTGCGTATGCGTGCGACTCGGGCTCTATGAGTACCACGTTGGGTTTTAAGGCTTTAATGGAATTAACGTTTTACAATGTCTGATGAAGACACGCAGATTCTGAGTGAAAAAAAATAGAAGCACCACATTTATTTTTCAACGCAGTGACAGTGCTTCAAAATAAGAGCGCCGTTTTCCCCATCTCTACATCAACAAAACAAGTGTGTCATAAAAATATCTTCCTTATACAGTTGGCATTGCATAGGTGACTACATCTTCCTTAATCATTCCTTAATCAGTTTGTTGACAATTTAGTAGCAATGTGTGAAAAGGTTGACAGGCCATTAGAAAATGGAAAAAATATGAAAATTAGACTATGCCTGGAGTGCCTGAAGGCGGGCCATGGGTGGAATAAAACAGACTGTTTTCACGGGAATCACGAAATCCAAAGAAATACAGCTGAATGGGTACAGATTCTGGAAGAACTAGAAACTTTTCTGCGCTGGTTATTGTGTGTAGCTGCTCCATAGGAGTCCAACGTGCTGATAAATGGGGATAATAGTTCCCCTTTAAAGGTTCTTAGCTTTTTATGCAAGACTTACATCGTTTCATATCATCGTATTGTGGTACATCCCAAAAGTTTTATTGCACAAACATGCAGACATTTCAGTTCCAATTATGAAAATGTCACTAAATGGTGTTATTTTTGTAAATAAATAGTTATTTTCATGTAAAATGACCTCCTTTTTGTATTGTTTATGTTGTGGTATGGTTGTTTAGATATCTGAGCTGTCACAAAAGCAAATAATTAGCATATTAGTGAAAGCTATGCTTGAAATGTTAGTTGGGAACTGATATTTTCTCGCATTTCTCATCTTTTTGTACCACCTTCTCCACAGTTTTTCGGTCCAGTAGCTCTGCAGAAATATTCCCGCCTCTCCCTCGCTTTCCCGCCGCAGCAGTGACAGTAAGAGCCATTGATGAGCGCTGCGGAACCACAAGAACATCAACTCGGTTTCGGTTTGTCACGGGGAATGTTAGCTTACCCTCCGCTCTCCGGCCCGAGACCTCAGAGGTTTAATCACAGTTGTGTCCAGGTCCTGAAACAGATCCAGGTTACTTTGTTTGAAAGGAGCTAGCTTCCGTTGTGTGAAGAATTGCCAGATCAGGACTCTACCACGTCGTCATCCGTCCGATCGTAGCTGATGTCAGACAAGAAGGACGACTCATCGATCGCAGACAGGCTGAAGCATCGAGAGTTCGTTCAATGAAACGTTCCGAATGTAACTAATCTAACAGGAATATTACCGTTTGCTACTGCGGTGCAAAGTCATATTCGGTCCTTTGTGGTCAAACGTGGCCAGGAGAGATTTCTGCTCATCGTTTAAACACGCACTGGATTTGCTGTCGTGTACCAGGATGTCGCACATCAGCTGCATCTGCCGCTGCTGGACCCCCCAAAAAAGACAGCAGTTAGTACAGTCCTGACATGTACACACACAAACACACACCAAAAGATTGTTTACTTGTTTACCAGGTAATGATAGTCGCTTTCCATCTTGTAGCGTTTTTTCATTTCCACGTCCAACTGGTTGCGGGCGTGTTTGAGTTTGACCTCCAGAGCAGCTTTGGCTACATCCGACTTGACCAGCAGCTCCTTGTACTTCTTCAGCTCCAGCTCAGAGTGCAGACACTTTTTACGGAAGCTCTCCAAGTTTTTCACCACCTCAACAAACTCTGACCGTATTGCATAACATCACTGGTACTGCAGCAGAACATGTTTTTTTTCCCCAAATACTGTTAAATTATTCATTTTATTTGTGTATCCAGCATATTGTAATGATGGCGTTCTTCTGTAGTGTAGTTAAAAGTATGCTAATGTGCGTATTTGTGCAGTGTACCTCCCTGAAAAACAAAGTCCAGGCTCGTACTGGCGGGTGGGGGCACCGTATGCATTTAGTGCTTTTAATTTGTTGTTGTTCCTGTTGTATTTTTACATAATAAATAAGAAAAATTAGGTTGCTATGTTTTGCTGATGCATTGAAAATCTTTCCTAGTGACGAGCTAGCGCTTGAGCAAGAGCTGCTGTTCTATTTAGATTTCACGGACACATTGACACAAGCCCCCAAATAGCTGTCCTCGACTATGCCTGCCGTTGACCGGCAGCTCATAACCCAAATTTTAAGCAAAGAAAGACAGCCATCTTCCATGCACGCCTTTGAAGCTACAGTAACCATTCAAATAATACTTTTCTTTCTCCATTTCTGCTCCATTGTTGCCCCACATCCACCGCTACGTTTCCTCAAACTGGGGTGTGGGCCAAGGGTTAAAAGAAAAAGTGCTTTTCCTTCTTCCACAGCTTTTCAAAGAATGGGAAAAAAAAAACAACGGAAAACTGGCAAGTTGACTAAGGAAGCGCATAATTGGTCAGACTCACCAAGCTCAGTATTCATAGCATTTTCCTCCATTGCGATTCGCTGGAGACAGAGCGCCAACAGCTCCTCCACGATGAGCCGAGACTCCCCCATCCTTCTGTAACATACATCAGATACATTCACTACATTTCATAAGCGTGTACTGTTTCTGTGCAATGCGTTTGTATGGCAAGTATGAATATTGATTTAGCATACATAAAAATCCATTAAAGTTTGTTTGTTTTCAGAATAAGCCGGTAGCCAATAAATTACCTGCTTAAGCACAAAATGGCCCCTGGGCCGCAGTTCGGACACCCCTGGATTATTGTTTCTTATTTGAAAAAAAAAAATCGTGTGGGGGGGGGTACTACTTCCGGGTAGCTTTTTCGGCAGGCTGCCCTTCAAAAAAAGTACACCTGTTTTCAATGAACAAATCTATACATCAATTTCACACTAATCTTAGTATTTTATAATTTTAACATGGCAGTACAACGATTATATGGCGTACTAAATCAACTCTGCTCTTTCTCACCACTTAAACACAAAGATAGGTTATCATGTTTAAACGCCAATCTATCTTGTCTATTTGTTGTCCAATCACTGTGCACGCATAAAACAGCAGCTGACATACTGATTTTTTTTCTTAAAACAAACTCACACTTAGCAGAAGATGAAGTTTGGTCCGGGTGTCTTCTTCCACACCCGTTTGTCATATTATGCTTGCACCTCCCGCTTCCTGGTCTTCGAATTAATGGCGGGTTGCAGCCACCACCACTTCCTGTATTGGAGCACGTGACTTGGACTCGTCGTCCCACTCAATTGACAATTATAACAATAGGAAATGGCCACATTATTAATGATTTTAATATGTTCATCGATTTTGTACTCATTAGTAATCCTTATATTGAGCTCTTTTCTCAATCTTTAATTACATTAAAATAGATTTGATATTTTATTTAGCTTTAAACGTCCCTAGGTGCTTCATAAACATGTCGATAGAGTAATTGGCATGGGGTCTGCCTTTGCTGCAATTTCTCCAGCGTCCACTGGAGGGAGACATATGTGAGGATGACGATGGTAATTATGATGACGCAAGCCTTCACACCCGAGGATGCTGGGAGGATGAAGATGACGATGACAGCAGCAGAGGAGTACACACTCACACAGGCTAACGGCTAACGGCTAATGGCTAAGTGCTCCATGCATGCACACGCATATACTCATGCATGCTAAGCTGCTAGCTAATCGGTGAGCATGCTAGGGGAAGGAAGCTAGACACACAAAATGCAGAGTTCCAGCTTTCCCATTGGATGGTGAGTAATGACATTTATGGTGCGTGCGCGTGTATGTGCATGCGCGTGCGCGATATCAGTCACAGCATGTTGATGACGTTGCCATGGAAACAGTCATTCTTGCTGACGTGAGGCTGTATGACAGTAAATCCGAGTCTTCGGGACTTATTGGTTCTGCTAGCTCCACTGAAACTTATGGGCTTCCTGGCTCTGGTGGATCATCTTTACTTAGCGGGTCTATGGACTTCCTGGTTCTACTGGTGTGACTGAAGATGATGGTCCTTCAACTGGTGCTTCTGGACTACTGGAGTTCTTGGTTCTGCTGGAAGTCGTAGACGTAATATTTTGACCGGTGCCGCTGAGTATTCTGGACTTACTGGTTCTATCGGTGCTATTGGGGGTTTTGTTTTTACTGGTTTTGCTGGTGCTGCTGTGTCTTTCGGACTCACTGGTCCTATAAATGATACTGGTCTTTTGGACTTACTAGTTTTGATAGTGCCATTGGAACTTCTGGATGACTTCCTGGTTCTATTGGGTCTCCTGGACTTCTTGGTTGTAAGTCTTATGGAGTACTGGTTCAATTGTTCTTCTAGGACTTTTGGACTTTCTGGCTCTACTGGATCTTCTGGACCTTGTCTTTTCAGTAGTTTAGCTAGTGCTACTGGGTCTTCTGAACTTACTGGTCCAAGTTGTTCTACAAAACGATGCTTTACAGTATTTGTCCTACACAAACGTGTTGTTGATGTTTCATCATGCGTTGTGTTTGTGGTCCGCAGGTACAAAGGCGCTGATCGCTGACCGACGACCGGCCGACAAGAACCCGCCGGACGGAGAACACTGAAATGTCTAAACGAGCTCCAGGGGGGCGGGGGAAAGGGGAGAAGCAGGACACCATGGCATCGGTCCAAGCTGTCAACGAGGAGCTGAGAGCCAAACTGATGGACATCCAGTTAGAACTTCAGCAGGAGAAGAACAAGGTGAGGTTCTCCAAAGCCAGACTCTGTGGGTGTTTTTTTTTCCTGATGCGCTTTTGGTGTCTGCGTGACGTCAGGTCAGCCGCCTGGAGAGGGAGAAGAGTCAGGAACTCAGGACAGAACATCACCGGGCCGCCGTCGCCATGACGGAGCTGAAGAGCAAACTCCACGAGGAGAAGCAGAAAGAGCTAGCGCTTACTCGGGAGACGTTGCTACGGCAACACGAGATGGAGCTGATGAGAGTTATCAAAATCAAAGACGGCGAGATCCATCGGCTGAACGGTTTAGTCCTCACGCTGAGGGACGGTTCGATGGATAAGGTAGTCCACCAGATCCGATCTCCAGAGGTGATTTGCCCGACCAATGTCGTTCTGGTTCTTCAGGTGAGGAACGCCCTTCTGATGGAAGTGGAGGAGACGAGAAAGGCCTGGGAGGCGGAGCGCTGTCGCCTCCAGCAGGAGCTTCAGGAGCATCGCGGCGCCAAGAGGAGCGCGGAGGAAGCTCTGGGGTTAGCTCACCAGGCCTGCCAGGCCCGAGTAGCCGAGCTACGATCGGCGCATCACCAACACCAGGAGGAGTTGAACAGGACCAAGAGAGACTGCGAGAGGGAGATCCGCCGACTGGTATGATGGATTTCACTCAACGTCAACAAATGATTGGTAACGTTCCGTCTTGTGTGTCTTTGTGTGTCCGAATCAAGCTCTTGATTTTTTTGTGCCGTGCACGTCATTCTTTGGGTTCGATCACCCAGCATCCTCCTCAAATGACCTTTCATGTATGTCCATTTGTATGTCCAGATGGACGAGATAAAACTGAAAGACAGAGCTGTTAGTGTTTTGGATAAAGCCCTGGGGCTGCAGGCTGGCCACGCCCACCGCCTTCAGCTGCAGACTCAGGCTGCTGAGCAGCAAATCGCAGCCCTCAGAGATGCACAAAGGGCGGGACTAAACTACCCCGGACATGTCCCTAACTCCGCCACTAACAATCCTCTTCATCCTGTAAGCCCCGCCTCCTTTCGCTCCCCTCCCTTGCTGTTGCACGACAATGAACTTTTTTGTTTGGACTCCTCGTTCTGTCATTCCTGTCAGCTTTGAGCAAAGCCAATAGAAATCATTTTTTTTGCTGTGTCGTCAGATTGTCCATAGGTTGCAAAAAGAAACTAAAAAGGCTTTTTTCACATTTTGATTACTCAAACAAGTCAATAAAGCAGGGCGTCCATCAACCTGATGTTGGTGTTTCCATTCACTAATGATGGGTTAGGCCCCAGACCAGGGGTGTCCAAACGTACCCACCGAGGAAAATCAAAGTGGCAAGGGCCATTTTCATATTTTGTATTTGAAGAAAAAACTACTGCAAACTAGTACAAAAGTACAAACTTTGGTCTGCTCTTGATTTGCCATTTTTGCTTTTTTATTTTCCAAATATTTCAACTTTCTTCTTAGAAATTTTCTTCTTGTAGTTATGACTTTATTCCTGTAATATTTTGACTTTATTCTAATAACATTAATTTTTTTTCCACAACCTAATTTCCCCAAAATTACAACTTTAATGGCTGTTTTTTTATGTTTTTCATCCTATTTTTTCATTAACTTTATGAAAAATTTTTCATTTAACTTTATGCCCTGTGATTGGCTGGCGACCAGTCCAGGGTGTACCCCGCCTCTCGCCCAAAGACAGCTGGGATAGGCTCCAGCACCCCCTGCGACCCTCGTGAGGAAAAAGCAGTAGAAAATGAATGAATGAATGAACCTAATTTCCCCAAAATGACAACTTTATTTGTTTTTTTTATGTTTTTTCATCATATTGCCCTGTGATTGGCTGGCGACCAGTCCAGGGTGTACCCCGCCTCTCGCCCAAAGACAGCTGGGATAGGCTCCAGCGCCCCCAGCTAACCTCGTGAGGAAAAAGCAGTAGAAAAGGAATGAACGAATGAACCTAATTTCCCCAAAATGACAACTTTATTTGTTTTTTTTATGTTTTTTCATCATATTTTTTAATTAATATTTTAACTTTATGCCCTGTGATTGGCTGGCGACCAGTCCAGGGTGTACCCCGCCTCTCGCCCAAAGACAGCTGGGATAGGCTCCAGCGCCCCCAGCTAACCTCGTGAAGAAAAGCGGTACAAAGGAATGAATGAATTTTAACTTTATGCTACTAAAATGACATGATATATTTCCTTATATTAAAACACATATAACAAACAACCCAATACAATGAGATAAAAATTAGCATAATAGGTCTCACTTTTTGTCATAATTTTGACTTGATTCTTGTAAAATTACTGCTGTTTTTACAATTGCTGTGTTTTTTTTTTGTTAAATTATATTTTTAGAATATGCCACAGACCAATAAAAAAACGCGTCGCGTGTTGCTAATGTCCTCCTGGCCACACTTTGGACACCTCTGCCTTAGCCGGACCAGACCAACATGAAGCTAGCACGTTTAGTGGTTTGTTCTGAAACATAAAGAATGTTTTCCACGTCAAAGCTGATGTGTGTGAATATCTTGTTTTGCCTAAAACGCAAAGATAAAACGTCTGCTTTCATGGTTGAATAAGGAAATTAAGCTGAAATCTGAGGACATTTACATTTTTAACCAAACAAAATGATGAATCCAAAACCAAAACGGTTGTGGATTCATTTTATAATTGTTGCATCTCTAAATTCAAGATGTTCCAGCTGACTTTTTAAAGTTATTTTAATTCCACATTAGACGTTCATCTGGCCATGGCGTGGGCGTGATGTCGTTGACACGTTTAACGAGGTGTTCTGTGTGCGTGTTCGTCCTGTGTTCAGTCTCAGGAGGAGCGGGACACTCGGAGATTTCACTTGAAAATCGCAGAGCTCAGCGCCGTCATCAGGAAGCTGGAGGATCGAAACGCTTTATTGTCCGAAGAACGCAACGAACTGGTGACATGCCCACACCGAGGAATAGAAATATACAGTGGATATTTTGTATTTATGCTTTTTCACTTCCTGTGTCTTCTGTTTCCTGCTCATGAAGCTGAAGCGACTGAGGGAAACCGAGAGTCAGTTTCTTCCTCTGCTGGACAAAAACAAGCGTCTGAGCAGAAAGAATGAGGAGCTGTCACTCATGTTGTGTCGCCTTGACAACAAACTCCGCTTTGTCACCCAGGAGAACATGGAGATGGTAACCGTGGTGGCTTTGTGGTTATTTCCTTGACAGCACCCAAAAGTCGCGCTCTGATCCACAGAGGAGGCCGAGTTCGCTGAACGACTTGGACCGCAGCAGCTCTGCCAGTTACCAGGGCTACAGTCAGGACTACAGAGAAATGGAGTTCCTACGACTTCAGGTTCTGGAGCAACAGCACATCATAGACGACCTGTCCAAGGTACCTGCTTTCAATAGCATTCCTATTCATGGAACTTCTCCTTGTTGACATTCCGTCATGTCTGGAGTCGGAACTTTAAAAGTTCTTCATTGTGACTTTTAGGCTCTGGAAACAGGAGGCTACGTGAAGAATGTGATTGTAAGTTCTGTTAAGTGGTACGCTCCAAACTGTGAGACACATCTCACATCAACACTTTCTTTGTGTTAGCAGGAACGAGATTTGTTATTGCGATACAGACGTCAAGAATCGACCAGGAGGAAACGAACTTTGAGAGCCTGCAGGGTTTGTTCTTACCTTTTATCTTTTATCTCTCCAGGAAGTACATTCAACCTTTCATTCTATAGGAAAAGTTCAGAGACTTTGTTGTAAAAGTCTGGTCACCATCCTGGTGAGCTTAGTCCTCCATCTTTGCAGTCAATTATTCAATCAACAGAGAATACAAATATATTCATTCATTCATTTTCTACCGCTTTTCCTCACGAGGTTAGCGGGGGTGCTGGAGCCTATCCCAGCTGTCTTTGGGCGAGAGGCAGGGTACACCCTGGACTGGTTGCCAGCCAATCACAGGGCATAAAGTTAAAATATTAATGAAAAAATATGATGAAAAACATAAAAAACAACAAATAAAGTTGTCATTTTGGGGAAATTAGTTTGTGGAAAAAAATAATGTTATTAGAATAAAGTCAAAATATTACAGGAATAAAGTCATAACTACGAGAAGAA
This sequence comes from Doryrhamphus excisus, assembly GCF_037039965.1. Lineage (NCBI taxonomy): Eukaryota > Metazoa > Chordata > Actinopteri > Syngnathiformes > Syngnathidae > Doryrhamphus > Doryrhamphus excisus. Next base: position 7,456,656 of record NC_136362.1, read on the forward strand.
AATTTCTAAGCAGAAAGTTGTAATATTTGGAAAATAAAAAAACATAAATGGCAACTCAAGAGCAGCCCAAAGTTTGTACTTTTGTACTAGTTTGCAGTATTTTTTACTTCAAATACTTCTCATACAAAATATGAAAATGGCCCTTGCCACTTTCCTCGGTGGATACGTTTGGACACCCCTGGTCTTGGGCCTAAACCCATCGGGGTACACCCTGGACTGGTGGCCAGCCAATCACAGGGCACATATAGACAAACAACCATTCACACTCACATTCATACCTATGGACACTTTGGAGTCGCCAATTAACCTAGCATGTTTTTGGAATGTGGGAGGAAACCGGAGTACCCAGAAAAAACCCACACATGCACGGGGAGAACATGCAAACTCCACAGAGGGTGGGATTGAACTCGGGTCTCCTAGCTGTGAGATCGGCGCTCTAACCACTCGACTACTGTGCAGCCACAACATGATTTATTCATGTATTTTGAAAAATGGTGCAAAATTAAGAGACTCGTTGCAAGTTATCACAAATGTTTGATTGCAGTTGTTGCTGCTAAGGGGGGCCCAACCCTTGAACCCTGGTCTCCTAGCTGTGAGGTCTGCGCGCTAACCACTCGACCGCCGTGCCGCCCGAAATATATTCACTGTATATGATTTTCCGCTAGCCCAAGGGAGGGAGTCAAAACAATAAAATCAACTTTGGACACTGTTACGCTAGCAAAAAAATAAATAATGCTATTATTTTCAAAATGCATAAATAGTTATAACAAATTCAATGTACTTATTCTAAAAAACTGACTTTTTCTTAGCTGTGTTTGATGTCTTCTTTTGCATTTCAGTGTGTGTCATGTAAAACACTAAGCTATGTTTTCTGGGTTTTGATCTCATGTGATGTAAAAATGCTCATCTTTGTTATGAATTGAACAACCGCTCGTTAAAAGAAGACTTGTACGTGTGTCTGCAGGTCATAGAAACATTTTATGGCTACGACGAAGAAGTGTCAGTGGACTCGGACGGCTCATCTTTGTCTTTTCACACAGACAAAACCCCCGACACGGAACCCGAAGAGGTAACCCACAGACACGCAAACACACCGCCACAAAGATAAGATAGTCATCATCATCCCAAGACATAACCCCCTCCTCTATTTATCACATGGTTCGTTCCCGTTGGTTACTGGTCTGACTGATTCTGGTAGTAGTGCTGTGTTGCAGGTGTGCGTTCGTGAGGAGGCGGAGCTTCGCTACCGTCAGCTGACGCAAGAATACCAGGCGCTGCAGCGGGCCTATGCTCTGCTGGCTGAGACCAGCGGAGGAAACTATGATGCCGAGAAGGAGATCAAGGTGACTCCGCCTCTCTGCGCGGGGCCGTACTGGAGAAAGGCGTGAAGGTTCAATACTTTGCTTGCTTTCAGACCAGAGAACAGCTGCTTGCCGAAATCAGTCAATATCAGACCAGAGTCACAGATCTGGAGTCAGCGCTGAAACAGCAAGGACTGGTAATCACACACACACACACACTATGTAGAGTCATCCCTTGGTTATCATGGTTAATTTGTACATGTATAAATGTGAGTGTAATTGGATGGCAAAGGGGCTGCACGGTGGTTGAGTGGTTAGCGCACAGACCCTCGGTCAGTTTGCATGTTCTCCCTGTGCATGTGTGGGTTTTCTACGGGTATTCCGGTTTCCTCCCACATTCCAAAAACATGCTAGGTTAATTGGCGACTCCAAATAGGTATGAATGTGAGTGTGAATGGTTGTTTGTCTATATGTGCCCTGTGATTGGCTGGCCACCAGTCCAGGGTGTACCCCGCCTCTCGCCCCAAGACAGCTGGGATAGGCTCCAGCATCCCCTGTGACCCTTGTGAGGATAAGCGGTAGAAAATGAATGAATGAATGAATGAATGGATGGATAGCAAAGACTGGATGATCCCATCAGTGGACAGTTAGGATTAACAATGTCCGCCGCCCTCCAGGACGTGAAGTGGGTGGAGGAGAAGCAGATGTTGTATCAGAGGAACCAGCAACTGGTGGAAAAGGTGACTGGTATTCCTTTGTCTTTTCCCCATCCAGGTTGCTCCACCAGGAAGCATGACTAGAAGAGATGACGTTGACGCTTTTATGTTTTAGATGAAGCAGATGGAAGCAGAGGAACTCCATCTGAAAAACGACATCCAGGACGTCAGAGACCAAAACGAACTACTGGAGTTCAGGATCTTAGAGCTGGAGGTGATAACACTCGAGATATGAAATCATGACAGCGGGTGCCCGCAACGACTCTAATGTTAAAAAGCATAATTAGAAGGTTGTAAAAAGGTTTTCTATGCTTAATATGTCTTATTTTCGCTGATTATGTTTACAATATTGGGTAATAGGAGTGTAAAGGTGACTATAGAGGTGCTATTTAATGTCTAGAAGGCTCTAATGTTAAAAAGCATAATTAGAAGGTGGTAAAAAGGTTTTCTATGCTTAATATGTCTTATTTTCACTGATTATGTTTACAATATTGGGTAATAGGAGTGTAAAGGTGACTATAGGGGTGCTATTTAATGTCTAGAAGGCTCTAACGTTAAAAAGCATAATTAGAAGGTGGTAAAAAGGTTTTCTATGCTTAATATGTCTTATTTTCACTGATTATGTTTACAATATTGGGTAATAGGAGTGTAAAGGTGACTATAGGGGTGCTATTTAATGTCTAGAAGGCTCTAATGTTAAAAAAGCATAATTAGAAGGTTGTAAAAAGGTTTTCTACACTTAATATGTCTTATTTTCGCTGATTATGTTTACAATATTAGGTAATAGGAGCGTAAAGGTGACTATAGGGGTGCTATTTAATGTCTAGAAGGCTCTAACGTTAAAAAGCATAATTAGAAGGTGGTAAAAAGGTTTTCTATGCTTAATATGTCTTATTTTCGCTGATTATGTTTACAATATTGGGTAATAGGAGCGTAAAGGTGACTATAGGGGTGCTATTTAATGTCTAGAAGGCTCTAATGTTAAAAAAGCATAATTAGAAGGTTGTAAAAAGGTTTTCTATGCTTAATATGTCTTATTTTCGCTGATTATGTTTACAATATTGGGTAATAGGAGCGTAAAGGTGACTATAGGGGTGCTATTTAATGTCTAGAAGGCTCTAATGTTAAAAAAGCATAATTAGAAGGTTGTAAAAAGGTTTTCTACGCTTAATATGTCTTATTTTCGCTGATTATGTTTACAATATTGTGTAATAGGAGCGTAAAGGTGACTATAGGGGTGCTATTTAATGTCTAGAAGGCTCTAACGTTAAAAAGCATAATTAGAAGGTTGTAAAAAGGTTTTCTATGCTTAATATGTCTTATTTTTGCTGATTATGTTTACAATATTGGGTAATAGGAGCGTAAAGGTGACTATAGGGGTGCTATTTAATGTCTAGAAGGCTCTAATGTTAAAAAGCATAATTACAAGGTGGTAAAAAGGTGTCCGTGCGCCACAGGAGAGGGAGTGGCGATCACCTGGCATCAACTTCCAGCAAGTCCACTTCCCAGAAAGTCTCAGCCCTTTGCAGGTCTACTGCGAGGCGGAGGGAGTAACTGTACGTAACGCGTCTAAACGTTATTAATCTAAGCTCAGGCATGTCGAGCTGACTTAAGCTGGCTCCTGTTGCTGTTTTCTTAAGGACATTGTGATCTGTGAGCTCATGAAGAAGTTGGACATTCTGGGAGATAACGCCGTAAGTGTATGTTGAACTTATTTTGTACATCAGTGAGGACGCTTGATTGATGCGGTTTTCGTGTTGACTTCACATGCCTAACGGTGTTAACTGTGTCCTGCAGAATCTGTCCAATGAGGAGCAGGTGGTCGTGATTCACGCCAGGACTGTTCTCACCCTGGCAGAGAAGGTGAACACACACACACACACTTTCTGTTAAGATGATTAAATAACATCAGTCCAATGATGCCACTTCCTCAGTGGTTAGGGTCCATTGAAGTGACAAAGTCTGCACTGCAGCAGAAAATGTTGGACATCGAAAGTGAGAAGGTAGAAACATCCTCTGTGAATTATCTTCAATTCATTTGAATTGCTACGTGGGGATCAACCATGTGTGTGTGTGTGATGGTAGGATTTGTTCAGCAAGCAGAAAGGCTACCTGGATGAAGAGCTGGACTTTAGGAAGCGCTCCATGGATCAGGCTCACAAGGTAAGTTCCACTTGGCTAACTCTTCACCATCAAAGATGCAAACATCTGATGAAACGCAGAGGATCCTGGAGCTGGAGGCCATGTTGTACGAGGCGCTACGACAGCAGGACGAGTTCAGAATGGACGGGCAAAAGGTAAAAGACGATTGCGTGAGCGACACGCTGACGGATGACCAAAGGGAGGGGCTTAAGAGAGCCATGGACCAGTGGAAACGAGCTGTGATGTGCGAGCTAAGAGAACGAGATGCGCAGATCCTCAAAGAAAGAATGGATCTGCTGCAAGTCACGCAGCAGGTAAACATCGTTCTCCGCGTCCTGATTTCAATTTGCGTCTTCAACGTGATATTTGTATGTCGTAGAGGAACAAAGAGTTGGAGGAATTCATCGAATCGCAGAAACGACAAATAAAAGAGTTGGAGGAGAAGTTCCTCTTTCTGTTTTTATTCTTCTCTCTGGCCTTCATCCTCTGGTCCTAACATCTGCTGGTAGGTTTCATTCAAGTGCGTGTGAATGGTCAAGCTGAACTAAAATGAATGTAATCAAGGGCGGCATGGTGGTCTAGTGGTTAGCGCACAGACCTCACAGCTAGGAGACCAGGGTTCAATTCCACCCTCGTGTAGAGTTTGCATGTTGCAGGTACTCCCACATTCCAAAAACATGCTAGGTTAATTAGCGACTCCAAATTGTCCATAGGTATGAATGTGAGTGTGAATGGTTGTTTGTCTATATGTGCCCTGTGATTGGCTGGCGACCAGTCCAGGGTGTACCCCGAAGGGTTAGGCCCGTCTGGGGCCTAACCCACCTGGTCTGCAGGGGTGTCCAAACGTATCCACCGAGGAAAGTGGCAAGGGCCATTTTCATATTTTGTATGAGAAGTATTTGAAGAAAAAAATACTGCAAACTAGTACAAAAGTACAAACTTTGGGCTGCTCTTGATTTGCCATTTTTGCTTTTTTATTTTCCAAATATTACAACTTTCTGCTTAGAAATTTTCTTCTCGTAGTTATGACTTTATTCCTGTAATATTTTGACTTTATTCTATTAAGATAAATTTTTTTCCACAACCTAATTTCCCCAAAATGACTACTTTATTTGTTGTTTTTTATGTTTTTCATCATATTTTTTCATTAATATTTTAACTTTATGCCCTGTGATTGGCTAGCGACTAGTCCAGGGTGTACCCCGCCTCTCGCCCAAAGACAGCTGGGATAGGCTCCAGCACCCCCCGCGACCCTCGTGAGGAAAAGCGGTAGAAAATGAATGAATGTAATCAAATCTGAAAACGGCCATTTTCTTTCCCAACTAACCACAATCTCAGTGACAAACGTTTTTTCTTCAATTACTCTTTTGTCGTCTGTCTTCCAGCGTCTGTCATCTGGCAGCTGACCACTCAGCCAATCAGAAACCAGCTGACCTCAACATCTCAGAAGGCTGAGACCAAGTGACGATGGTTCCCTACTGCCTTTTGTCCCAGAATGACTGGTTTTATGTCAGAAGTACTATTTTACACTATCTGCTAGCACGAACGGATACACAGGATGTTGTGGACATTATTTTCAAAAGGTGCAAATAAAGTGAGCGTGAACAGAACTGGAGTGCGGTGCCCTTTTTGGACACGGAAAGTGATTTGCAGGATCAATTCCGGTTCCAAACATTACTGGAGAGATGCTCTATCTTGCAATGTCTTTCTTATTCCCATCCGGTTTAACTCCTTCTATTATTTTGATCACCCCGAGCATAATAGGCTGATGTACATTTGACACATTCAGGTTTTACCTCTGCAAGCCATGTCCTACTTTGATGGAGCACTACGATCCGCCCCTCCCCCGACCCCAAGTCGCTTTGAACAAACATTTACAATGGAGGTCAGTGGGTCGAGATTTGTTGTTACTGTCTATTACTGTTTTTAACTATATTTTAGGTGTTTTATTTTATTTTGATTATGAAAAATGTGTGTTTTATTTAGTGGATTAGGCGCGCATAGACATCCATGTTCATGTTCAGAACATCAACGGTAATGAGAACTGACTGTGTGTGTGTTGGTGTGTGTGCTTGGATATCACATGGCAAAAAAATGCTTTAACTATTCTACTAGCGTTTATTACAGTAAATATTTTCTGGTCCAGAGTTTAAAATGAGCACCTTTTAAAGTTTCTTACATGTTGAAAGCACTCCTCCTTGACTATTTCAAACTGAATTTATTTGTCGTTCGATAGGCAGATAGTTCTTTATCGATGAACTCGAGCGACATGAAATGGTCTTGACTGGTTCAACCCATCTCTTCCTCTTGACTGCCCTTCTTCCTCCCTTCAGACTGGTTTTAGGTCACAGAACTCACCCCGCTCACCTCATTTACTGCTCAAGCTCTTCGGCTGTCAACTTCCCAGTTCTTCAGTCCCCGACTCCGGGCTGTGGTTCAGTCTCGCCGCAAGATGTCCGAAAGGAGAATTTCACAGGACGACGATGGGGCTTCGCTGTTGTCCAAGCTGGGATCGGACTCCCCCCGGCCTAGGATGAAATACGGTGGAATGTTCTGCAGTGTGGAAGGAGCTTTTGAGAACAAAACACTGAACTTTGAGTCGCTCAGCCCGCTGACGCAGCGACGCAAATCTGAGCGCGCAGGAGGAGACGCTCCGAGGGGAGGAGGGCCGACTGTGGTGTACCCTTCCGGACACGCTCGGGACAAAATCGAGGTACCGTAAAACGGGGTTATAAGGGACGGCGGAGTAATAAGGGACAATTTTCAGGAAAATGTTTTTTTGAATGATTTGTATATACATATATATATAAATATAAATATAAGAGTATATACTTCTTTGAAAAAAACAACACAAATCAGCTTCCTGTTTAACATGAAAAGGCAGAATTACCGTACAGTACATGATGAAAAATTAATTGATCTTAAAAAATGACAAAATTAATTCCACATACAACTGTTAGGCTGGTAGAAATGATACAGCTACACCAAAGGAGCTGAAAGTCAATATTAAACAATGCTAAATGCTACTACTAGCTGCTATGCTATGCTAACTGCTATGAGTAGTACTATGAATGAAGTTGAAGTGTGGCTTGTTAACGGCATGGATACAATTTCATACGTGGGGGAGGCGGGGCACACGGGCACAAATTCTAATATTACAGTAAATGAAACTTGTGATTTTAATTAGCTTAATTAGCTGACGTGACCAAGCAGAACAAACACCCAGCGTGTTAGCAACTTACGGTGGCAGATGAATAAGACTCTGGCTAACTACCAGGATGTCGTACTGTGTAATGTAGCTCCAAGTAGACGCTCACGGAGTGACAGCAGGGACGGCCAATGAAGACGCTAGCAAAAAAACAGCTGAGCCAATCGATTAGCTGGTGGGCGGTCTCAAAGGGAAAGTCGTTTCCCGCTTCGCCCTAGGGCTTGGTTGTCTCTATTTACTATAGCCTAGCATCGTTTTTGGCTAATAAAAATGGCATGGGACCAAAACTGTCTTTAAAAAAGTTCAGGGAAACTCAAAATTATGTACGTGTGTATCCTATACAGCAGGGGTGCCCAAATTGCGGCTTGAGGCCCATTTGCAGCCCATGGCCTGTTTTTTTTGTTGAACTGCTATTGTAGATATTAAGTAAATGAATAAAAATAACAACAATGGGAATTTAAAAAAATAATAATATTCATTTGTTTTGTCACTGATAATTACACAAATCTGACACTAAGTTTGATTTTTAAATACATTTTTTTAGCCTTTCTATGAAAATTAAAATACCAAAATGGCCCCTGTATGCTTTGATTTTGTGTGGTTCTTGCTGGAAAAAAAAAATTAGATACAAAACAAATTTGACCAGAAATTTGTGTTCTTATCTATTTCCAGGGCAACTGTCTGATCATAAAAGGAGGAAAGATAGTCAACGATGACCAGTCGTTTTATGCTGATGTTTACATCGAGGACGGAACCATCAAGTACCTGTTTCATATTCATCATTCAGCTTTTATGCAGTTACACGTTTGTGTATATATTTACTTTATTAATTATGTTTGCCTCTTGAAGTGCACAAAAGAAGACGGACACATTTAACTGACACGCTTAACGCTAACAATGATTGACACTGTCCATGAAGCATGTGAGCTACAAGCGGAACGAAGCCTCTGAAGTCCTGTTCCCTTCACAGACAGATCGGGGAGAACCTGATTGTTCCCGCAGCCGTGAAAACGGTTGACGCTTATGGTCAGCTGGTCATCCCGGGAGGAATCGATGCCAACACCAACTTGCATGCCGCCCAGAAAGGTTTCTACCCCTGTGATGACTTCTACCAAGGAACCAGAGCGGCACTTGCCGGAGGAACCACCATGATCAGTCAGACTCTTACCAAATAATATCCATCATTTAAACTAAGTTGATTAGACACAATTGAAGGTAATTAATTAAATACACATTAATGGCCACAGTGGACCATGTGCTGCCGGAACCAGGGTCTAGTCTACTGTCAGCGTTTGAGGAGTGGAGGGACGCTGCTGACCAGGCGGCGTGCTGTGACTTCTCCTTCCACGTTGATGTCACGTGCTGGCATGGCCGACTTCACGAGGAGTTGGAAGTTCTTGTCAAGGACAGAGGTGAGTCCAACGTAAACTCCATGCTTTTCCCCCCTGCGAGTACGTCAGCCACCTCCTCTGGATTGTCTCAATGCCAATCTCTGACGAAGACCCCAGCAACCCTACGCAGGAAACGATCTCAAGACTCAATTACGTACCGATGGTCTGTATTTGGGTGGCTTTGGGTCGTGACCGAAGGTTTCCTCCGACCACTTCCTGCGTCACTTCCTGTAACTGACTGCCTATGATTGCTGCCAATGGTTTTAAGGATGACCCAATCATTATCCCCAAATCTGCTGGGTTGGGCTAAAACCTGTCCTACTGTCTAATTACAACATTTGTGTTGCAGGTGTTAACTCCTTCCTGTTTTTCATGACCTACAAGGACAGATACCAGAGCTCTGACTCCGAGGTAGGACAGTCTTCAGAGATTACTAGTCTTCATAATATTCAAACCGATAACCGGTGCTGAGCATGGTTGGTTGGTTCTCTGGTTACAGCTTTATGAGGCTTTCGGGTTCCTCAGGGAGCTGGGCGCCGTGGCCCAGGTACACGCGGAGAATGGTGACATTATTGATGAGGTAACCAACCAGGAAGAGGTGAACTCATAATGCCGAAAACATTCCAGAAAATAATGACTTAAAATGTCGGTGTTCTAGGAACAAAAGAGGATCCTCAGTCTTGGCATCACCGGACCTGAAGGACATGTCCTCTCTCACTCTGAAGAGGTCAGTTTTTGATCCCTCTGGAGAAACTCTCAAACTACCCAACCCAAAGTACTTACTTCGAAGGAAGTAGTACTAGTCACCATGCGAGATGTCATCTTGTGTTTCAGGTGGAAGCCGAGGCAGTCTACCGAGCTGTGACTATTGCAAAACAAACCAACTGTCCGCTTTATGTCACCAAGGTGATGAGCAAATCCGCGGCAGATGTGATTGCCAAGGCCCGCAAAAAAGGTGACATGGTTGGCCGAAGATTTGGGCCATTACGGTTTCACTTGGGTCCACAAATACCAACAATTTGGAAGGCTAACAAGGGCAATACCAACCAAACGACCGACGGTTGACACCACAACATAGCTAAAACTGGTCTTGCCTTTTGGATCCTCCATGAACTCCTCATTCTAGGGCTGTCCTACCTAGTCAGACTGCCGTTTGTCCGACCAATCCATTGAGCACGAACTCATAAATTCTGCTTGAATGCGGGGTGAAACATTTTCCAAGACAACCTGAACATCTCAAACATTGGTTGGCAGGCATTGTGGTGTACGGGGAGCCAATCACAGCCAGCCTGGCGGTGGACGGTTCTCACTATTGGTCCAAAGACTGGGCTACAGCTGCTGCCCTTGTTATGAGCCCGCCTCTCAACCCTGATCCTTCAACTCCGCAGTACCTAAGCTCTCTCTTGGCATGGTTTGTGTACTTTGTATGACTCCAACTTTATATGGATGAGACATAAGTTCACGACAGTATATCATTCTTTCCAGTGGTGACCTCCAGGTGACCTCCAGTGCTCATGCTAGCTTCTCCACTGCTCAAAAGGCAGTCGGTAAAGATGATTTTACTCTTATACCAGAAGGAACCAATGGAATTGAGGAGAGGATGTCGGTGGTTTGGGACAGAATTGTGGTGAGATAAGATTTTATCGACATAGACAGTTTTTAATGCCATTGCTAACGTTCTTGTTTTTGTTTCTGTATACACATTTCTATGTAGTGCACCGGGAAGATTGATGAGAATGACTTTGTTGCCATGACAAGTACCAATGCCGCAAAACTCTTCAACCTTTACCCTCGCAAAGGTACTTAATCACCCTCTAAGCATGATGACTTCAATGTCAATGTGATTTTGGGAATATTGAGATTGTTTTGACACCAAGGTCTCTAGCCAACGGATTTACCATCGGGGAACATCGGACTGACTCGCGACTATACAGTTGCACGAGTACAACTACAACGATGTCTTTTGTGTTTGTAAACAGGACGAATTGCTGTTGGCTCTGATGCCGACATCGTCATTTGGAACCCAAAAGACACCAAAACTGTTTCTGCAAAAACTCACAACCTGGTAAGAACACATCCCGATCCTTAACTTGCTCTACGTGAAAACCTTAATGTGCTTTCCACTGGAATGGTAGACCGTGGAAGTGAACGTCCTCGAGGGTTTGGAGCTTCATGGTGTTGCCTCAGTGGTGATATGCGGTGGCCGAGTGGTTCTGGAGGATGGAAAACTAAATGTAACAGAAGGATCAGGGCGCTTCATTCCGAGAAAAGCCTTCCCCGACAATGCGTACCGGAGGATCAGAGCCCGCAGCAAGGTAAACCGATGCAACCACGGATATCAAACCGATTGACCTGCCACTTGTTACTTGTACATTCAGATGGCAGAGAATCTCAGTGTTCCTCGTGGGATCTATGAAGGTCCGGTCCATGATGTAATGAGTATGATCAAAACGATGGTGCCCACACTGACCGCCGCAGGACCCCCTTGTTCTATCAACCAGAATTGCCCCCGAAACCTCCATCAATCAGGATTTACTTTAGCAGGTAGGACGCTATGTTTAATTCCCAATAACAACTACAGCTATTACTCTAACATTCTCATCTTTGTTCCACACAGGAGCTCAAGTGGATGATCATGTTCCCCGACGGTCTGTACAGAGGATTGTGGCGCCGCCCGGGGGACGATCAAACATCACATCCCTCTCTTAAATAATAACTGTCGTTTCAAATATTGTGGCTTAAAATCAATATGCATGCAATTAGTGAACAAGATACATACCAACTAGTAACCCTACATTTCCATATGAACCCCCCCTCCAAGTAGAAAACACCCCTAACCCAAAACCCTCACAACTCAATAGCATTGATCTATTATATTACTATACAAGCGTGTGGCAAGCTAATCAAATGAGAAAAACCATATGTTTTTAACAATAGGTACTGTATGTGTTATGTAGTATTCTACACTTGTCAGTAGGTGTCAGTAATGTTACATTGATCAGACAACAGATCATATGATCATATGATTCTCCCAATTATTCTGTCTCATTTTTATTTATTAGCGGTAATACAGTGTAAGGCGTATAAGGGTGTTATTTCATATCTAGAGGGTTCTAATGTTAAAAACTGTATTTAGAAGGTCATAAACAGGTCTATTGCATTTATTGCAATAAACATTCATTCATTCATTTTCTACCGCTTTTTCCTCGCGAGGGTCGCGGGGGGTGCTGGAGCCTATCCCAGCTGTCTTTGGGCAAGAGGCGGGGTACACCCTGCATGTACGAGCTCGTGTTGTCCAGTGTTTTGGCTACATTTGCTTTTTCACATGCTTTTTCACAGATATCCAATCGATCAATTAATCGATCGATCGATTAATTAGCTGATTCAGGGGCATTAGACAAGCAAACCCAAAGCAGTGAAGACACTGGAGTGTCCAAACAAATTCATTCATTTTCTACCGCTTATCCTCACGAGGGTCGCGGGGGGTGCTGAAGCCTATCCCAGCTGTCTTTGAACGAGAGGCGGGGTACACCCTGGACTGGTCGCCAGCCAATCACAGGGCACATAAAGACAAACAACCATTCACACTCACATTCATACCTATGGACAATTTGGAGTCACCAATTAACCTAGCATGTTTTTTTTGGAATGTGGGAGGAAACCGGAGTACCCGGAGAAAACCCACGCATGCACAGGGAGAACATGCAAACTCCACACAGAGATGGCCGAGAGTGGGATTGAACTCGGGTCTCCTAGCTGTGAGGTCTTGGTGCCAAATGTGTAAATGTGCAAATATACCAGTGTACAGTGACAGTTATGATGTCGTCACTACCAACAGCACTAAATTCATCACATAGCAACTTAACACCCAAAAGGTGCACCTGATACAAACATGTATCAGGTACACCCTGGACTGGTGGCCAGCCAATCACAGGGCACATATAGACAAACAACCATTCACACTCACATTCATACCTATGGACAATTTGGAGTCGCTAATTAACCTAGCATGTTTTTTTTGGAATGTGGGAGGAAACCGGAGTACTCGGAGAAAACCCACACATGCACGGGGAGAACATGCAAACTCCACACAGAGATGGCCGAGGGTGGAATTGAACCCAGGTCTCCTAGCTGTGAGGTCTGTGCGCTAACCACTCGACCACCGTGCCGCCTGCAATAAACATAATACATAATACATACATAAAATGGAGTCGGGTGTTGCACTGGCAACGTTCTCAAAGTGAAAGCTTCCATTCAGAATTCCATATGTTCTGGTAAGACAATAATGGGCGATGGATAGAAACATCTAACTGGTCCACTGCAGGTACAAAAGCAAGAGAAAGAGCGAGGCGGTGACCAGGTAGAAGAAGAAGAAGGCTTTGTTGATTTTGGACACCAGACTCGCCGCCTTTCCTCTGTCTTCTCTGCAGTTCCGTTGCACGCTCAGCGTCCTCTGGAGCTCCTTCAGCTCGTCCATGACGAGCAGTAACGCCTGGGATTCCGCGCTGAGCAAGCCGTTGTTCGCCTGCACGTCATCGGTGGAATACGCCCTTTATTGATACATCATTTGGTTTCCTAAAGAGATGAACTAGGGATGCTTTACCTCCTCGACAACAGGTAGCATCTCGTGCTGTTTCTCGCCACCGGACACGCACGTGCACAAAGATCCAGACTGTCGTTTATCTTCTAAAAAGGTCAAACTGGTGACAGTGATGGGATTTTTTTGTTATAAGGCAAACTTGACAGTAAAGTATCTCACCCGTTGTGTTGGATTTATCTATGGTGGCTTTTCTCGCTTTATCTACACAGCGAGCCAGCTTCTCCATGGCGACCCCTTCCATCAGGTAGGTCATGAGGATGGTCTCCAGCAGGCTGAGCAGCATCAGGGCGAAAATGACAATGCAGTAGGTGGCTTAGAGAAAGACAAGAAAACACAACTGTTGGCAATTTTGGCGTGTGATCAATGAGGAGGGTCAATGAAGGTTCGGATTATGGTTGAAGGTTGAGGGTTGAGGTTAGCGGAGTGGGATTGGGATGAGTTAGGATTAGGATATACCTAACCTAAGCTACAGTTTGAGCTTCCACTCTTCTGGGTGTGATTTTGGCGTAAGTCTGTGGACATTTTTGTTCATTTGGGTCAAAAGACTATTTATGGCTGGCTCGCCAACTTTGTTTCCCAGATTAGAAGGTACGGTTTGAGATTGGGTTAGAGTTACGGTTCAGGCTATGATTAGGGTTGATTTAAGATATCTGTGATTTTGTGAATTGTGTGAATTTTTGGACATTTGTGAGGTCAAAAGTCTCTGGATTGGCTGGCTAGCCATCTTTGTTGTTGTTAGTCGGAACAAAATAGGGTGTTCTTAAAATACTGCCGAGAGGCTGGTCATCTAGTCCGATGAATTCAATGATTTTTCAGGTTATTTGCTTTAGACTTCTTACTGTCCTGCATATAGGGCTAGTGTTTTGGCTACATTTGCTTTTTCACAGATATCCAGTCGATCAATTAATCGATTGATCAATTAATTAGCTGATTCAAGGGCATTAGACAAGCAAACCCAAAGCAGTGAAGACACTGACAAGACAATTTGGAGTCGCTAATTAACCTAGCATGTTTTTGGAATCTTGGAGGAAATCGGAAACCCGGAGAAAACCCCCGCATGCACGGGGAGAACATGCAAACTCCACACAGAGATGACCGAGAGTGGAATTGAACTCGGGTCTCCTCGCTGTAAGGCCTGGGTGCCAAATATGTAAATGTACAAATATACCAGTGTACAGTGACAGTTATGATGTCGTCACTACCAACAGCACTAAATTCATCACACAGCAACTTAACACCCAAAAGGTGCACCTGATACAAACCCTGGACTGGTGGCCAGCCAATCACAGGGCACATATAGACAAACAACCATTCACACTCACATTCATACCTATAGACAATTTGGAGCCGCTAATTAACCTAGCATGTTTTTTTTTGGAATGTGGGAGGAAACCGGAGTACCCGGAGAAAACCCACGCATACACGGGGGAGAACATGCAAACTCCACACAGAGATGGCCGAGGGTGGGATTGAACCCTGGTCTCCTAGCTGTGAGGTCTGCGCGCTAACCACTCGACCGCCGTGCTGAAAAATGCTCTTCCAGCCAATCGTGTACCTATGAGCGGCGTTTTGTTGGACATGGAGGGCAGGATGTCATTGAGGATGAGCAGCAGAACGGAGATGGCAAGGAGCACCGTCACCTTGAAGCTCAACTTCTCACCACTCTGGTCCGGGATGAAGTAGGAGGCCAGGTCCAGGCACAGGAAGAAGAGGATTGGTATCAGAAAGTTGATGACGTGCAGGAGCGGACGCCTTTTGATGACAAACTGCAAGGCCAAGAGTAAATGAGTGTGTGGTTGTATCGTAATTAAAGGATTCTGTTACATTTGTCACGTTTGGTTTGGTTCGGTTAAGACAGGGGTTGGCAACCTTTACTTTGAAAAAAGCCATTTTACCTGCTTGCCCACTAAGAAAAATAGCCCGAAGCCACAAAACATACATTTAAAACAACGTTGGAAGGAATATGGGGGTATCAAAGTAGTTCAGATAAGAAAAGACGAGTTGGAGTACTCTTGCTAGTATTGGAGGTAAACTTACATAAATGTACATAAGTGTAAACTACTGTAAACTGATTTCGCAAACACGTTCCCATGCAGCTGTTTTTTAAATGATCTCTAATTTATTTTTTAGAAATGTCAAATAGCTCTGGGAAAGTATTACTTATTTTCCTTCATGTTTCTGCTCATCCTTGTGCTCATCCAATCACCAGTCAGAACTCAGGATGCATTCATGGTCTCACACAAAGTTGGATTTTTTTTAAACTCATTACAAAAACGTGCATTTTCCCCACTCGGGTGTTAAAAAATCTTCAAACATTGCAAAGGGAGCCATAAGAAAGAGGCCGAAGAGCCACATGCGACTCTGGAGCCGCAGGTTGCTGACCCCTGGGTTAAGATAAACTCTGCTAGACAGGTTTGTTCTTATCCTGCCCTAAGTTTAAGTACTTTGGGGTCTTGTGAGGGAAGTGAGGGATTCATTTTGGGGAAGAGGGAGCTGAGTCGAAAGGCAAAGCTCTCAATTTACAGGTCGATATGCGTTCCAACCCTCAACTGTGGTTTTGGGTAGGGGACGAAAAGACAAAAGTTTTTCTCCGTGGGGCGTTTGGGCTCTCCCTTAGAGGTCAGGTGAGAAGCACTCCCATTTGGGGGAAACTCATTGAAAGAAGTCAGATGAAGTGTCTTGGAAAACTGGTCAGGATGACTCCTGGACGCCTCCTTGGGGAGGTGTTCAGGGTACGTCCAACCAATAGGAGGCCTCGGGGAAGACCCAGGACATCTTGGAGAGACTAAGCCTGGGGGGGACAATGTAGTCAGGAAGAGGGGAGCCTGGATACGATGGATGGTTGGCCAAAAATATTGGCATGCCAGAGATGCCGATGTTTTATGGCTAAAAATGTGACTGCGTTTGGCAACGTCTGTATGGAATACAAACAAATGTATACAGCCAAGACTAAAAACTTTGCTTCTTCCTACTCCTTTTGGACACATGGAACAGTGAATGGAATTATGGACTGTATTCCCTTGTATCCCTTGTCCCATTACTATTACCAAAACATTAGCGTGAAAGTTGACCAGAGTACCAAAGTGTAAACACAGCCGACCACGCTTAAGCGGAACCAAACAGCGAATGGCGGGTATGTCCTACGGTGAACACCAGCTGCTCCCACACACGTTCATCAAAAGTCAGATTGTAGCTGGTGACGGACAAATGCAGGAATTCCCATTCTCCCTGAGATTGCAGCAACTCTTTGGAATACTCGGTCGCCCGTGACGAGTTGACCACAGGGATGACTCTCAGCTGATCGTCTGTGTGGACAGCAGACAGGAAAGAAAATGTCGAGAAAAAGTTGAGGGGTCACAAGCAATATTTGGTATCAAAATGCTTACAGCAAAGAGATGCCGATCCGAGTGACATGTTGCACTGCTGAGTATCGAAGGGGAACTTGTGCACGTCCATCTTGCATGTGCTCACCACCCTTATGTCCTGCTCGAAGATGACCTTTCCGTTGTGGTGTATGAGCAGGTAAAGGCTGGGATGGGAGTTGTCCTTCTCTGTCCTGACGCGGGCGCACAAACACAATCACGTCCTGTTTGCCGACAGATATGCCCGCATTGTCCCCACTGATAAAAGCTGTGTTTACTCCCATTATGGTTTATCATATTAGGATCATTTAGTGAACGTGTACACAAGGAGGCTTTCTTTGTCTCATATTTGTCTGGACATATCTGTCATTTTCACATTTAACATTAAACAACACAAATGCCTCAATACCTATTCACTTCTACTTCAAAGGCAATTTGAGCCGACAGTGGAGCCCCTCTTTTCACGGGGGAATACGTGCCATGACCACCAAAACCACAATCATTTCATACAGCCATAAAACTTTTTTCACAACTTTTTTGGTTTTGACCAAAAATCCCCAAACTCTGTGGTACTGTTAGTGACGATTAGCGAATTTATGGGGATTCGCTGTATTATTCACTATATTACACGCTAACGAATGATCTGCGTGATCGATCGATAGCGCTTTGCCCGAAATGTATCCATCGTTAGCGCACAAATCGAATTCTGCGCTCACAATGGATATAAACTGCCTTGCGCTGGAGACCGATGCTTTGACACTGCGCTGACGATATAATGACAATCGTTGATCTGCTAATTGATCTGTGCAATATTAAGGGCTCTAAATGCGATATACTAAGTTCTATGTGAAGTATTTCCATGATGCCTCATATTAACTCACTTTAACTCAAGATCTCAGTGTATAGACTGGTCATATATCTCATCTCGTTTCATATTATCTGCATACTGTACTTGTATATAACTCTTGATTGTATATAACTGTTGATTTTGTTAATACTTGGGTTGTTTATATTGTTTATTTTTTTATATTGTGTATTTTGTACTGCTTAACTGATTTTGCACTCTTGCTGCTGTGCAATGCAAATTTCCCCACTGAGGGACGAATAAAGGCATATCTTATCTTATCTTATCTTAATTGCATACAATGACAGGGTTAGGGGTTAGGGTCAGGGTCAGGGTCAGGGGTTAGGGTTCACACTCCCCCCGCCGAGAACGGTAACAAAGTGAACTGCTTGACAATTAATCAATTTAATAATTTGAAATTTGCATGCATCGACTTCTTGTTGATTCTTGTAAGTAACAACGCTCAGCGCTGCCATCTGTTGGCATCTAAACAAACTACACACATCCATCCCGGGCGGAGTAATATACCATCGATCGTGAGCGCAGAAATTCGATCGATTTGTGCGCTAACGATGGATCCATCGCGCAGATCCATTGTTGCTAACTTGCTATCATAACAGCAGCTACGGTATAATGTTTTAAAAGTGTGTCCAGTATAAACATTATAAACTCTTTTATTTAGTACTGACAAGGAATTAGAAAAAGCTTTTTGGACTCAGTAACCCAAACTGGCAACATTGTAGCTACAGCTAGCATTAGCTTACTTTATTTGTGTCTTTGCTTCTGTTACCATCATTTTGATCCTTTTTAGAAAGTGAGTCAGTTCCTTATTTTGTAAAAGAAGAAGTAATGTAGCACACAAGCAAAATAATGTTATCAAATGTCCTTTAAATGAGCTAGCAGGCAGGGAGTTGAAGATGTTTGTAAACTTGATGGCGTGCTGTAGCTACTAGCTAGTAATGTAGCTACTAGCTACTAGCTAGTAATGTAGCTACTAGCTAGTAATGTAGCTACTAGCTACTAGCTAGTAATGTAGCTACTAGCTAGTAATGTAGCTACTAGCTACTAGCTAGTAATGTAGCTACTAGCTAGTAATGTAGCTACTAGCTACTAGCTAGTAATGTAGCTACTAGCTAGTAATGTAGCTACTAGCTACTAGCTAGTAATGTAGCTACTAGCTAGTAATGTAGCTACTAGCTACTAGCTAGTAATGTAGCTACTAGCTAGTAATGTAGCTACTAGCTAGTAATGTAGCTACTAGCTAGTAATGTAGCTACTAGCTACTAGCTAGTAATGTAGCTACTAGCTAGTAATGTAGCTACTAGCTACTAGCTAGTAATGTAGCTACTAGCTAGTAATGTAGCTACTAGCTAGTAATGTAGCTACTAGCTACTAGCTAGTAATGTAGCTACTAGCTAGTAATGTAGCTACTAGCTACTAGCTAGTAATGTAGCTACTAGCTAGTAATGTAGCTACTAGCTACTAGCTAGTAATGTAGCTACTAGCTAGTAATGTAGCTACTAGCTACTAGCTAGTAATGTAGCTACTAGCTAGTAATGTAGCTACTAGCTACTAGCTAGTAATGTAGCTACTAGCTAGTAATGTAGCTACTAGCTAGTAATGTAGCTACTAGCTAGTAGCTAGTAATGTAGCTACTAGCTAGTAATGTAGCTACTAGCTACTAGCTAGTAATGTAGCTACTAGCTAGTAATGTAGCTACTAGCTACTAGCTAGTAATGTAGCTACTAGCTAGTAATGTAGCTACTAGCTACTAGCTAGTAATGTAGCTACTAGCTAGTAATGTAGCTACTAGCTACTAGCTAGTAATGTAGCTACTAGCTAGTAATGTAGCTACTAGCTAGTAATGTAGCTACTAGCTAGTAATGTAGCTACTAGCTACTAGCTAGTAATGTAGCTACTAGCTACTAGCTAGTAATGTAGCTACTAGCTAGTAATGTAGCTAGTAGCTACTAGCTAGTAATGTAGCTAGGAAACAATATGGACGCCCTTGTCTTGTGTGTGCTATGAACTTTGAGGATTTCTCTTGTGTGGACTTTAGACTCACATCTCCTGGATGAAGATGTCTGGTTTCCACAGCACGTCGCTAGGAATGGAAAGCTCTGTGATTCCGCAAAACTGGGCGGGGTCCCAAAAGATGCGCTCATCGTGCCAAACCTGTAAGTTGACCATATTTATGATTACCAGATGAAAATACTACATTGTTTTGTTAAAGCAGGGGTGTCACAGTTTTGGTTCTGGTGCAAAATAACATGAATTTTGTAACGCAGCCCCACACTTCCGGTTGTCGTCTTGGCGCCGCGGGTCACAACCTCTTACTTCCGGGGTCATGCTTGTCATTCTTCCTCTCTTGCTGCTCGTCACCGTCGCTGACGTGCTTTATCGGCTTTATCGTGCTTAAAATGCTGAATCTACCTAAATCACTACACAAAATCCACGAAAGGAAAGAAATTGCTAGTAACGTCCACTCAGCGGTGAGTCAAACTTTATTTATAAACGTTATGAATCGCCGCGGCACCGCACTCGTTCAAGAGTTGTATCAATTTCATGGCTAATCTACCACAGCGGCAACCCAGGTGGGCGTGACTCGTTAAATGTCCGCATTTTACAAACGGCCCCATTAATGTAGTTTATTTTACAGCCGAACAGGCTGCCGAAATACATTGTTTAAGATGAACCCTCGTTTGTTAGTTTTCTTATTTTTGTTTTTGGTGTTTTGTTACTTTTTGATATGCTGCCCAAATGACTGGGTAGTGTTGAATTGGAAATGCATGAGATTGTTTCTCAACGAAACCTAACTGAACCATTGAATATTTAATTGTAATGTTATTGAATGTATATATAATTGAACTATATTGATACCTAGAGTGCACTTGTGATTTGATGTGATCTTGGTGACTCATACTGAGGCTATTATATTGATAATGCATGAATTGATGGCCATGTAATTGTTTCTTGACCTTGTGTAGGTCAGATTTTTACACCAACCTCTATGATAATCCACACCTGAAGGCGACACGCATGATCGTGAGCTAACCACACCCCACTTTGCGGTAGAAACAATGTAACCCTTTTCCTTTTGGATACCCTAGGAGACCCTAGGAGTCCAAGTATCTACGTATATACCCTGTACACGGCTAACGCTTTATTTTTGTGTGTATATATATATATAAATAATTACAACTACGAAAAGCATTTTATTCACACGCTGACGCTCCAGTAGTTGAACCATCTTCTGAGTGCTAAAGTGCCCTAAATTAGCCGCGGTCGGCCCCTAGTCCCTGTAGTGCGTTACAATTGATTATTAATGTGTGACATTATTACTGGATAGGTACTTCCTTTGTCTCCTATAATACAAATTTAAGGTGTAGATGTTTTGTTTGGATAGCTTAGCATTAGGGCAAGTGTTGAAATTATTAATTCATTGAAAAAGTGATTAACATGATTAAAATGTGTAATCATTTGACAGCATATATTGATTTACATTGTATTGGTTTTAGCAGCTTATGTGCAAAATGTATGAAAGTACCCCCCCCCTGCACTTAGTGGAAACATTTTGAACTCAACAATCAGGACTCACCATGGACGTCCAGATAAACGGGATGAAGGTTTGCGTTTTCTCAATCTGTGAACAAACAGGAGTTGGGGAAAAAGTCTCGGGGATGAATTCCATGTCAAGTTTTAGGGGGAACCTACCACGCCCAGGATGGCATAAAGGATGACGTTGAGCTCCACCACCGTGGGGTGAGTGTGGTCCAGAACGGGCCGCGTCAGCTGAAAAGCTTTGATGTTGGTGGTCATATTGAGGTGGTCCACGACGTCCTGGTAGCTGCATACTCGGTCACGGGCGGCCATTCCCAAGGCTGAGGACGGTTACTTAATGTAGCTTTAACATTCAAATCTATGATTAGTGTGTGTGTGTGTGTGTTACCTGAGAAGATGAGAACCGCTAAGACGACGGTCATGGTCATTGTGCGACACGAGCCACACTGTGATGCAGCACCAGAGTTTGAAAAATCCCGAGCTACGAAACCCCGCCCACTGAGAACAGCATGTAATGACGTTATATACTTACACGCCAAAGAGGCGGGTGTGACATGCATGTCATTTTATTGCTTCAAAGGCTGCAGGACAGGAAAGTTGAACTGCAGCAGATGTACACACTTTTACTGTAACACAAACTAGAACACACAAAAAAAAACAATTAGAGCGACACTTGAGCACCGGAACCACAACGTAATGACATTACGCGCGCGGATCCCATTTAAAACCTTTTCAGCTGGCTAACTAGGAAGCCAAAGTAGTTCTTCTCAATGATATCAATAAACTCCACAATCATCTCGACGACAAGAATATTAAAGATACACAACTCCCGAAGCCGTGAATGCAGCTGGAAGTCGACAACAATCAGGTTTGCGCATTTGGAAGTGAGCCCTGAAAGAAGTATTCTTGGCCTAAATTAAGCATTTAAATAGCTAAATGAAGTAAAATACAACTTTGAGGCATTCAGAAGATGCATTCAAAGACGCTGTTATATGTAGAATTCTACAGTGGTCACTAGGTAACAGTAATATTAATGTGATGTTGGGTGAGACACACAAGCACCAGAATCAATCTTCAGAACAACAAAAAATAACTTTTTATTGCAGGTTCGAAAGCTCTCACAACAGGCATCGCGCAGGTGTCTGCGGATGTAACCCACCCCAAGCTAAAACTCCACTTTACAAATTCCAACATCGCCACCGGAACACATTTACTGTACGGCAACACACAAGCATGAGTGGAATTTATGTTTGAAATCTCTTATTATATCTACCATATTGGATAATAGGAGTGTTAAGGTGACTATAGGGGTGTTATTTCATGTGTAGAAGGCTCTAATAATAAAACCGCATTGAGAAGGTTGTAAACAGGTTTTCTAAGCTCAAACTATGAAAAGATTACATTTATAAGTAAGGAATCTAACTTGGCACTTACTGTATGACAGTCGGGTCTGGAATCAGTTACCCATGATTACCAGGGTGAGTCTGGATTATGACTTAAAGCCCCACTTAGCACCATAGGACGCAATAGTGAGTTACTGTGGAGGATAGGATGAAAATGGAAAGCCTATTTACTTATAATAATAATTTTTATGGAAATGCAGGTGACAAAGCTTGGAACCACATGACAAAAAACAATAACAACAATAATACTCGACTGTTGAGTTGCAAAAAAAAAAAACTTTATTGTCCAGCTCATGTTCTCGTTGAGATTTTCCCACCTACAATCCTACAAAAAAGTGTCTTCTTATCTATTCCACTGCTTTTGATAACCATCTACACATTCAGACTGTGATCATGTGACTGTGATCATGTGACTGAAGCCCAACACATACAGGAGATGATGAGATTGCGCCATTGGCAGGTTCGGCGTGAGGCCGACCCGGATTTGTCATGCTTTTTTGTGTTGTCTCGGAAATGGCTAATAGTGCGTCAATGTCCCTTTTGCTGTGTCAGCGCATGTGTGTGTGCGCGTGTGTGTGTATTTGTGTGTGTGTGTAAACCTTTTACAAATTCATGTTTTCATCCACATTCACGACACAGTGCTTTGCAAAAAAAAATAAAAACACAAAAACTGACAACACTGAGAGGTTAAATAAAAAAAAAAAAAATCCGGTATTTAAGCATCTCTCACTAAATGTCCCTTTTTACAATGGCAAAATGTAGGGGTGTCCTTTGGGGGTGGGGGCACATGTCAATGTATGCTAATCTATCTGAAGAACGGTGGCGACGAGGCAAATTAGCGTCACACTTGTTTTCATTTTTACCATATGCCGAGTGCCAGTGTGGCCCCCCGGGGCCGCACTTTGGACACCCCATGGTCTAACTGTGTCGAAGCACAAAAGGGAGCGGTGTGTATTGCTGCAAATATAATAATACTGACATGCTTTGTTGGATGGGATTCCAGTTAACATGATGGCGCCCCCTTCTGGGAGCCAATGGTCCTACATTGTCTTTAATGTCCAAAGTCTCTGCTTCCGCTTCACATTCAGCAGAGGTCGTCTGAGTCGAGAGAAGAACGCATGCGAGGGAGTCGGACCCAAATAGTCGCGCCAAAGAGGAGAATTATTAATAATGCTAATAATAAATGTGATTGCAGATCACAGTAGCCCCTGACTGATTGGCTGGTAGTATTGAAGTGTCACAACACGGGGTTAGTTCAACCTAAACCGGAAAAAGAAAAAAATATACAGTATATATAAAAGTGCAGAGACCTCGTCCCCAAGGTGAAAACGTGGAGTAGAAGGTGAGGAGTCGGGGGCGTGGGTTCCCTGGTCAGCCATATCCAGCGATGCAGCACTGATTCATTAGAAGTGCTAGTATGATTTGTGTGTTTGTGTGTTTGCGCAATTGCTACACAATGAGGGGTCCGCGGCGGGGCTGTTTGGGACTCTCCTGGTTTTCGACCCCCTGCTCCTCCCGAGTGCTGGTGGAGGTGTGGTGGTGGTGGTGGTGGTGGTGGTTGTTGTGGCGGGGCGGCTCCAGAACGGGCCTGTAGCCCCCCAGGTACATCAGACCTGAAGGAGGGATGACAGAAACACAAGATAGACATGCATAACTATATTATATATTATTACTGAAGACATTTATTACAACAGGGGTGTCCAAATTGCGACTGGAAGCTTGCATTGTATATATAATAAAAAAATACAATTAATTATTAATGACAAATATGATTAGTTTATTTTTGAAAAATGTTTGGACACCCTTGCCTTAGGTCGTCTCCTACATGGACAAAAGTCTAGGGACACGCTGATCAATGAACTGATCAATTAATCGGCGACTTCACCTCATGTAACTTTTTATATTGTTCATTTACTCTCTTAGTTACCAAACTACAATATTTATTTAAAATACTATTTTCATGTAGAATGTTTTGATTTTTTATATAATTTAAATTCTATATATCTATGTAAATATACTGTATATTAAAGCAATTTTGTTGCAATCTTAGATATTAAAATATATTTAAATGTAATAATGAAATATACATCCATGCATTTTCTATGCCGCTTATCCTTACCAGGGTGGCGGGGGTATGCTGGAGCCTATCCCAGCTGACTTTGGGCGAGAGGCGCCAGCCAGTAGCAGGGCACATATAGACAAACAACCATTCACTTATATATTTTAAATATATACTATACATTTTCATATATAGAAAATACATTTGAGACATATAATTTAAATATTTAAACAATAGATGTTTACATTGAAATGTTGAAAAAATTGTGAAATATAATCTTTACATGTATTCATTTAACTATATGTATATATTACATATATTGATTTAAATAAAACTATTTAAATGGTGTTACTAATGTTTACATTGCATATGTAATTATATCAATTTCAATATATAAACAATATATTAATTTCGATAATTTACATAATAATACATATTTAAATGTAATATTACTGAAAGATTTAAATATACGGTAAATATTATTTAAATAATAGTTTCAACAATAGATGTTTACATTGAAATGTTTAAAAAATGGTGAAATATAATCTTTAAATGTATTCATTTATATATATATATAACATATATTGATTTAAATAATACTTGAAATAGTGTTACTGTTTAAATTGCATATGTAATTATATAAATTTCAATATATTAATTTAAATAATTTACATAATACATATTTATATATAATATTACTGAAACAGATTTAAATAATAAATAATATATAATAATAATAAAATACATAATATTTATATATATAATAATAATAAAAATAATTTTAATATTTGAATAAAAACATCAAAAAATTAAGAACATTCTAAAAAAAGTATGACTATTATAAATGTAATATAGTTGTAATTATACGCCTTTCCAATGGTCCTTGAACTAGAAAAGCTACAACTAAAGCAGCCCCCATTGCATATTTTCGTACATTTTCACTTCCTTGTGTCCCAATACTTGTGTCCATGCGGTCAAAGCCCATAATGCATGAATCCATCCAATCATGTGATCATCCGCCGGTCTACATAGCCAACACTCCATACCTAGTCCTCAATATGTACCGGGCACGACTCCTCATCTTTCCATCCAAAAGCGGGCGGGAGACAGAGGGAAGGGGGGGGGGGGAGAAGACGGGAGGAATACACAGGAAGGAAAGGAGAGATAACAGAAGACTTTTTTTACGACACACGAAGAGAAAAGACACCACGACACTGACCCTTAAAAACGCCACGCGGACGCAACGCAAGAAGAGGATGGAGGAGCTGAAGCTTGTGGAGGAGAACAGGATGGAGGAGATGAGGAATGGAGGAACATGCAAGCACGTAAGGATGGAGGGGGGGTGGGGGTGGGGGTGCACGGCTACTCATGAAAAGCAATGAGGCAGCTATTGGGGGTGTGGGGAGGGGGGGGTTGAAGAGAAGCTCCAGTCGTTCTTGCTCACATTAGCGTAGCATCCAGCTAATGTCAAGATACCTCATGCAGCCCCCGCCCTCACCCCCCCCCCCCCCGGGTTCTGAGTGCCACTCACCGGCGAATCGGCTGTCGGGGGCCTGCTCATTGTCCAAGCCCAAAGAGGGCGTGTCACACAGGCCCTGATTGTTATTGGCCAACTCGGGACACCTGCTCCGCCCACCTGCAAGCGAGGGCAAAGGTCAAACAAGAGCAGCCAGGCAGGCACGGCAGCGTGGGGGGGTGGGGATGGGGCGGTTGGTTGGCTGGCCATGCCGGAGTGAAGCGTTGCGGAATGAGAGCAGGAAGTCAAGAAAACAAAACGCATACTTACTGACACCTACAGGACGGGAGTGGAATATATTGGCTACTTTTTTTGTCACATTTTTTGGCATGTTGAGCATATAGGTGTTGTTATATTTATCTATATTAGTGTCTGGAATAAGCATACCAGCGTGTGCTAGCGTGTGATGACGCTAACGAGGACAAAAATGATGATTAAATAAATGATTGGCGGCTCAACACAGGAAACACACACACACACACACGGAAGCCATCTGGCAGTGCTTGTGCAGCATCCACTGCCTGTCAGGCACTGAAGGGTCATTTCATGAACTCACTGGAGGACTGTCCCTCGCACGACCCCCTCCCCCGCCCCCCACCAACCCACCCACCCACACACATACAGACGCACACATACATGCAACATGCTGACAGATGAAAAGGTGACCTTGATATGTTTGCTTCAAGCCGTGCTGTTTTGTTTGTTGGCTCAGTCACACACACACACACAAACACTATACACACACACAAATACACACACATGCAGGGACACAGACGCCATTCAGCATTGCACGGAATGAGCAACCAAAGTCAAGCTGTACTTAATATGCATGGAGGGAATACGCACAAAGGAAGTGTAACATGTGCAAATGCTAGCTATGTGGCTACGTAGCTGTATGTGCAGTCATATGGACGTTTATGGCTGCTAGCATAATTATTTGGAATTATTACGACTGCACATATAATGAGCTGGAGGTTGTTTGGGCAATATCGGCAGTGATTTCCAGGGGGCGCCAAAAAATTGTGACAAAATTCATCTTCCATCTAAAGCAGGGGTCTCAAACTCGCAGCCCGTGGGCTAACACCAGTTTGAGGCCCCCGCCTTGATAGGAAATTTTAATGTTAGTGCGGCCCGCGCAGGTTTGATACGGATGCTGTACGGTATCATGTACCCAGAAATGACAGCTTCAATTGTTTGTTTATTTTTTCATCTTATTTTGTGTAAAAAAACATGCTAGGTTAATTAGCGACTCCAAATTGTCCATAGGTATGAATGTGAGTGTGAATGGTTGTTTGTCTATATGTGCCCTGTGATTGGCTGGCGACCAGTCCAGGGTGTACCTGATACATGTTTGTATCAGGTGCACCTTTTGGGTGTTAAGTTGCTATGTGATGAATTTAGTGCCGTTGGTACTGACGACAGCATAACTGTCACTGTACACTGGTATATTTGCACATTTACACATTTGGCACCTAGACCTCACAGCTAGGAGACCCAAGTTCAATCCCACCCTCGGTTATCTCTGTGTGGAGTTTGCATGTTCTCCCCGTGCATGCGTGGGTTTTCTCCGGGTACTCCGGTTTTTTCCCACATTCCAAAAACATGCTAGGTTAGTTAGCGACTCCAAATTGGCCATAGGTATGAATGTGAGTGTGAATGGTTGTTTGTCTATATGTGACCTGTGATTGGCTGGCTGGTTGCCGGAAAACAGCTGGGATAGGCTCCAGCACACCCGCGACCCTCGTGAGGATAAGCGGTAGAAAATGAATGAATTAATAACATTTCCCTTCAATGCGTAACACGGCGAAATGCCTCTTGTTACTTTCTGGTAAAAACATATAAATACATCTATGGAGGAAAAAAGGAAGAAGAAAAGGAAGCAAGAGAGCAAAGGCCAAAGTTGATATTAATACTATTTTTGTCACCTATCTAAATTTTTCTTGAAATATACATCATTACAAAATATCAAATCGGCCTTTTTCACTTTGTGGCCCCCCGTGGAAAAGGTTTGGACACCCCTGATGTAAAATGTCGCTGTGACAGTTACCTTTGCCGTTAGACGAGGAGGAGCGGTCTTCTTCTGTGACATCATTCCCCTGAGGAAGACGGGTGAAAGTCAGAGTCAATGGAAAGCATGGATGCAGCATTGATGTCAACGTGGTCACATGATCACCTCCGAGTCCTGCTCCTCCACAACCACGGAATAGTTCAGATCCGTCGGCTCCTAAGAATCAAAGCAAAGAGCGTCAGGAATAAAGTCCCGTCGGGAGATTTTTCCAAACGTCTTACCCCTTCCAGCTGCGAGGGTCCTCGGCTCTCCATGGGGGCGTCCCGGTTCTCCTCCTCGCCGTCCTCCGCGTCAGCCCCCTGGCCGCCCCCGGGCTCGGCTTCCGCCCCGGCCAGGTAGGACCCTGACATGGAGGACATGGTGTCAGTGCTGATGTGGGAGTGCTGCGAGTGGGACGACGCCATGGACATCACTGACTGGGCCAGGCTGCTGCTCACTGGGTCTGGCGGACACACGGAGACACACATCAGCGTCCCTTCACGGCCGCCCGACGCCCGATTTTTTTTTTTTTTTTAAAGAATCATAGACTGATTGCTCATGTGGTCCAAAAGTCCTCCCTGCAGCTTTTCCATTAGGTCCAGCAGCGCCGACGGAGAATACTGAGGCACCGGCTCATCATTTATTCATGTTAAAAAGCCTGATAAACCACATTGGGGGGAGGGGGGGGGCTCCATTTTCAGTATTTTATTTACATTTCAGCAACACTGGATGCAAGTTGAGCTCCACACGGGCGGGTTTATTACTCAAAATGGTTTCTGGAACCGGAAACCAGAACACAGATCCAGCTCCCTTACGCGGTATTTGCAGAGATAAGATAAGTGCATGTTACCTTCAGGGGACGTGATAGTGGAGGACAGCGGAGTTCCAGTGCACGGCGACTGGTCGATGGCTCCAGACGAGGACAGCGTCAGGTTTTCGCTGTCTGGGGTGACGCCGCACTGTAACAAAACAAGAGGAGGAGGCGTTCAAGAGCCACTCTGTCTTTTGTTTTTTTTTTTTTTTAAACGCCTACGCACTTCCTGCGGGTCCACGGCAAGTTTGTGGCGGCAAGGCTCCAGTTCGCTGCAAGACTTCTCGTCCTCCTCCTCGGGAAGCACTGAGGAATTCTGGGAAAGGGACCTAAAGTGTGCATTGACATACGGAGCTTAATTGACAGACACAAGTGAATAGCATTTGACATAAATTAATACATGTTAGATTATTGCAAATGTTGATCCGAAATCAAAAGAGAAGGCTGTATACTCGTTAAACAGATCACAGCTCGCACGTGAAGAGCAGCCTAGATTTGACTGAACTAAACCGGGAACTGAACCATTCTTACTTGGAGCCGCTCTTCTTGAGTTTGATTCCCTGACTCGAGTTGGAGTGATCCAGAGGGGAGACGGAGCGGGCGGCTGCCGGGTGGGCTTCATTACTGTAAGGCGGCAGCGCTCCCGACACGTGGCTGGGGCCGGAGTGGAGGGGCGGCGCCACGGAGGAGGTGGCAAGGGGACCGTTGAGCGCCTCCAGCAGGGACACGGCCTCGTAGCCCGGCGGGATGTGCTCGGACGCCTGCGAAGAAGTTACGCGGCAGGCGTCACGTAAAATACGAGGACGCTAAAGATGGCGTCTCAGTACCGAGTGCTCCTCCGAGTCCGACGTCTGTGAGGTGATGACGGGGTTAAAGGTGGTCGGCGTCAAGGGGCTGAGTTTCTTCCTCATGGCTCGGATCTGCAGCAGAGCTCTGAAGGCTAAAAAAAAAGATGCTTGGAAGCCGGCCATGACGTGTGTATGTATGTGTGTGTGTTGGGTGGGGGGGGGGGGCGGGGACTCACGCAGCCTGCAGATGGGGCAGCAGTTGGCCTGGTAGCGCAGCGTGTCGGCGCAGGCGTTGCAGAGACACAGGTGTCTGCACGGCAGGATGAGCGTGTCGCGCACGTCCGACAAACACACCACGCACTCGGCGCTGTTGTCGCTGATCTCATCGTCGGCCACCTGAAAGACGCCAGATCGCCGTCGGCCAACGTTTGACCAAACATGGCGTCATCTGGTGCTCACCTTTGATTCTTGGCTGTTGTACTTGTTCTCGATGCCGTAGATCTCCTGCAGGAGGTAACTCACACCGTCCACCTGGGGAAGCCAAGAAGGAGCCGTCCATTCAGTACACTTCATTAAGTACATTAAGTACACTGTACTCAGTTGCTTAGGGTGCCAAATCCACTGGTGTTGTTGCGTACTTAGTGGAAATGATGATTCAATAGACTCTAATATGAGCCTTAATATCAGCCTTAGAGTTGAAATATTAAAGAATAAAACATTTAAAATATTAGAAATAGTTATTTTTTTAAGTCAGAATATTATAAGCAACAAACAAAAAAGTTTGGATTTTGGGGAAAAAATAGGTTGGGGGAAATGTTATGAGAATTAAATAAAATAACATGGGAATGAAGTTAAAAAAAACAGCAAAAATGGAAAACTTAAGCAGTAATTTTACCAAAGAATATCACTTTTATGAGAATAATCTCATTAAATAATGTCATTATAGTAGCATAAAGTTGAAATATTAAAGAAAAAAAATATTTAAAAAATAAGTCTGAATATTATGAGGAACAAACAAAAAAGATTTGATTTTTGGAAAAATTAATTGGGGGAAATGTTATGAGAATTAAATAAAAAAATAACATGGGAATGAAGTTCAGGAAGTTGAAAGTTGAAGTAAAAAAACAGCAAAAATGGAAAACGTAGCAGTAATTTTACCAAAGAATATCACTTTTACGAGAATAATCTCATCAAATAATGTCATTGTAGTAGCACAGAGTTGAAATATTAAAGAAAAAAAAATGTTATTTTTTAAAGTCTGAATATTATGAGGAACAAACAAAAAAGATTGGATTTTTTGAAAAATTAATTGGGGGAAATGTTATGAGAATTAAGTAAAAAATATCATAGGAATGAAGTTAAGGCAGTTGAAAGTTGAAGTAAAAAAAATGCAAAAATAGAAACGGTAGCAGTAATTTTAATTTTAATTTTAATTTTAATTTTAATTTTAATTTTAATTTTAATTTTAATTTTAATTTTAAGAAAAAATTAGGTTGGAGGAAATGTTATGAGAATTAAGTAAAAATAACATAGTAATGAAGCTGAAAGTTGACGTAAAAAAACAGCAAAAATGGAAAAGCTAGCATTAATTTTACCAAAGAATATCACTTTTACGAGAATAAGCTAGTCAAATAATGTTATTGTAGTAGCATAGAGTTGAAATATTTAAATTCATATTAAACAATATGTCATTCAGGATGGTTAGGCGTTACGGTACTGACCACTTGTTTCTGCTTCAGAGGCTTCACGCAGTAGCTGCCGTCCATGTGCTGCCAAGAAAACAACCGTTAGTAAGTAAAAACGTAAAGTCAAACGTATTTATTATTATATTATTATTATTATTATTTATAAGCACCTTTCACAGACTCAAAGTCACAAAGTGCTTCACAATCCAATTTATTCATTCATTCATTTTCTACCGCTTTTCCTCACGAGGGTCACAGGGGTGCTGGAGCCTATCCCAGCTGTCCTCGGACTAGAGACGCGGGGTACACCCTTGACTGGTGGCTAGCCAATCACAGGGCACATATAGACAAACAACCATTCACACTCACATTCATACCTATGGACAATTTGGAGTCGCTAATTAACCTAGCATGTTTTTGGAATGTGGGAGGAAACCGGAGTACCCGGAGAAAACCCACGCATGCACGGGGAGAACATGCAAACTCCACACAGAGATGGCCGAGGGTGGAATTGAACCCTGGTGTCCTAGCTGTGAGGTCTGCGCGCTAAACACTCAACCGCCGTGCTGCCAATTTTTTAAAATGTAATTTAATTATGTAAATTTAACAATAAAACTTTCCAAAAAATAAAATAAAATAAATATATATAAAACCTTTACCTTCTCAAACGTGGCCAGCAGAATGTGAGAGTGGCCCAAATGTTCTGCGAAGGGAGAAGAACGTTTAGCTGCAGGACGTCAGCGTCGGGCGTCAGATAAGAACTCACCGTCGCCCTCGTCCACCACGGCCTGCACCACCATGGGGAAAACCTCCTTGTCCATGTCGAAGAGCAGCTAAGGGAGACGGGGACAGGACGACATCAGCGACGGCGGGTGGCGGCGGAGGAACAGTGGCGCTCCCTCTTACCTCCTCGTCGGCCCACTCGCTGAGGTTGACGGTGTGTGACGGCAGGCAGAACTGCTGGCTGACGCCCCGTTTGAAGTGCACCGTCTCCGACTGCAGGGAGCTGTCCTGGGGCAGGTAGCTGCGGGAAGCGCAAGCGGGAGAGGGGGGGGGGGGGCTCAACCCTTGCACTCGCAATTTGCAAATGTCGACCCAAAAAAACAACCTACACCGGCACTCCGTTGTGGAACTCCTCCACGGCCTGGTAGTAGATGGTGATGGCCACCTGGGTGTCCGAGTCGAAGGTGAACTCCACGTTGTAGCAGGCCCTTTGCTTGCTCGCCGCGTCGTCGCCGGGTAGCTTCAGGTCCTCGCTGCACCTGTGGGGGTGTGTGTGATGGAGTCAGACATGTTGGTGGATCAGCAAGGAGTGGGGGGGTTGTTGTGTTACACGCGTACCGTACAAGCCGCAGTGTGTCCTTGCGGATGTTTATAAGGCTTCGTAACGTCTTCACCGGTTCCTGAGGCGGAGGGGCTGCATATGGGAACTGAAAGCAAAAAAAAAAAAGGGGGGGGGGGGTGAAAAATGTGAAGTCAAATACACAGCGGCCGCAACATTCCTCTCGTCAGCGCCGGGAATTGACAGGCAGCCGCTCCTGGTTTAGCCTTTTCACTGGTCAGCACTCGTGCAGCCGTGCTGATGCCGAGCAAAAAAGCTTTCCCTTACATCAGACCCAGTCAAGTGTCTACCGCACGGGGGGAGGGGGGTCGGGGGGGGGGGGCCACACTAAAGTCAAACACTCTCTTTTCAGTGTAGCCTTAAAGCTTCATATTCTTTATTTTATTATTCGAATATGACAAGCGGGGCGGCACGGTGGTC
Source organism: Doryrhamphus excisus (assembly GCF_037039965.1). Taxonomy (NCBI): domain Eukaryota; kingdom Metazoa; phylum Chordata; class Actinopteri; order Syngnathiformes; family Syngnathidae; genus Doryrhamphus; species Doryrhamphus excisus. Next base: position 7,489,852 of record NC_136362.1, read on the forward strand.
GAGTGGTTAGCGCGCAGACCTCACAGCTAGGAAATCAGGGTTCAATTCCACCCTCGGCCATCTCTGTGTGGAGTTTGCATGTTCTCCCCGTGCATGCGTGGGTTTTCTCCAGGTACTCCGGTTTCCTCCCACATTCCAAAAAACATGCTAGGTTAATTAGCGACTCCAAATTGTCCATAGGTATGAATGTGAGTGTGAATGGTTGTTTGTCTATATGTGCCCTGTGATTGGCTGGCCACCAGTCCAGGGTGTAGCTGATACATGTTTGTATCAGGTGCACCTTTTGGGTGTTAAGTTGCTATGTGATGAATTTAGTGCCGTTGGTAGTGACGACATCATAACTGTCACTGTACACTGGTATATTTGCACATTTACACATTTGGAACCTAGACCTCACAGCTAGGAGACCCAGGGTTCAATTCCACTCTCGGCCATCTCTGTGTGGAGTTTGCATGTTCTCCCCGTGCATGCGTGGGTTTTCTCCGGGTACTCCGGTTTCCTCCCACATTCCAAAAAAAACATGCTAGGTTAATTAGCGACTCCAAATTGTCCATAGGTATGAATGTGAGTGTGAATGGTTGTTTGTCTATATGTGCCCTGTGATTGGCTGGCCACCAGTCCAGGTTGGTGCACCTTTTGGGTGTTAAGTTGCTATGTGATGAATTTAGTGCTGTTGACGACATCATAACTGTCACTGTACACTGGTATATTTGCACATTTGGCACCTAGACCTCACAGCTAGGAGACCCAGGGTTCAATTCCACCCTCGGCCATTTCTGTGTGGAGTTTGCATGTTCTCCCCGTGCATGTGTGGGTTTTCTCCGGGTACTCCGGTTTCCTCCCACATTCCAAAAAAAACATGCTAGGTTAATTAGCGACTCCAAATTGTCCATAGGTATGAATGTGAGTGTGAATGGTTGTTTGTCTATATGTGCCCTGTGATTGGCCGGCCACCAGTCCAGGGTGTACCCCGCCTCTCGCCCGAAGACAGCTGGGATAGGCTCCAGCACCCCCCCGCGACCCTCGTGAGGAAAAGCGGTAGAAAATGAATGAATGAATGAATATGACAAGCGTCGGGCTGCACTTTGGCCGCCCCTAATCTGCAGCCGACGCCCCACCCGGCTTTAGGATCAAACATCCATTCCTTCAATCGATAACCTTCCACCGGTATTGTGTTTCCCTTCTCTTCCATTCCAAGACACAAGCTGCTGACTGTGCAGGTTTTACTGTTTTTTTTTGAGGGGGAGAAACATGCAGGATGTGGTGGAGTTCCTGCCACTCCAGAAGTTGAGTTACTCGTGTATATACGACTCGGCGGGAGTCCCGTCGGTAAAGCACACAAACAAACACGGCGACCCTGAAAAGAAGCTTTCATTTCGCCAACAGTGGAGGTCTTTTTTAGAAACGTCACAGCCGCTGGACTCGTTTTCCTTTATAAAAACACAAGTCAGCGACATACAGAAGGCTTCTTAGATCTCACATCAAGACATCGTCGCAAGTGCAAAAAAAAAGTGAGGGCTGTTTAAACTTCAAAATAAAGCAAAAGGGAGAAATGTAACAAGGAAAAGTTGAAATGGTTGATTCATAATAAGTACTAATAAAAACAAAAATGTCCGGATGTGTCAGCCAAGCTAAAAGTGACCTGGGGGGGGGGGGGTCATTCATTCATTCATTCATTTTCTACCACTTAACCTCATGAGGGCCGTTGGGGCGCTGGAGCCTATCCCAGCTGAGAAGGTAAAGGTTTTATATATATTTATTTTTTGGAATTGTATTTTTTATTTATATTTTTATATTTTAAGTTTTTATTATTTATATTTTTATATATTTATTATTTATATTTTTTATTTATTTTTTTCTTTTTGGAATCAAAAAATTAAAAAAAAAGTTATATTGTTACATTTACATTATTAAAGTAAAGGAATACATCATTCATTCATTTTCTACCGTGTATCCACACGAGGGACACGGGCGTGCTGGAGCCTATCCCAGCTGAGAAGGTAAAGGTTTTATATATATTTCTTTTTTGGAATTTTATTTTTTATTTATCATTTATACTTTAAGTTTTTATTATTTATATTTTTATATATTTATTATTTATATTTTATATTTTATTTATTATTTACTTTTTTATTTTTGGAATCAAAAATAAAAAAAAAGTTATATTGTTACATTTACATTATTAAATTAAATGAATACATCATTCATTCATTTTCTACCGCTTATCCTCACAAGGGTCGCGGGGGTGCTGGAGCCTATCCCAGCTGTCATCGGGCGAGAGGCTGGGTACACCCTGGACTGGTGGCCAGCCAATCACAGGGCACATATAGACAAACAACCATTCACACTCACATTCATACCTATGGACAATTTGGAGTCGCTAATTAACCTAGCATGTTTTTGGAATGTGGGAGGAAACCGGAGTACCCGGAAAAAAAAACACGCATGCACGGGGAGAACATGCAAACTCCACACAGAGATAGCCGAGGGTGGAATCGAACACGGGTCTCCTAGCTGTGAGGTCAAACAACAGTCAAATTACATTGACTATTATTATTTCATTCAACATCCAATAGGAGAATACTTTAACTAACTAACAAAATATGAGGAAAAATTGTTGTCACGGTGACCAAGTGGTTAACATGTAGTTCGCACAGTCAGGAGAGGGGGAAGACTCGGGTTCGATTCTCTGCTTGCGCTTGCGTGGGTTTTCTGCAGGTACTCCGGTTTCCTCCCACCTTCCAAAAACATGCACGTTAGCTTCGCCCCAAGAGAGCTGGGATAGGCTCCAGCATCCCCGCGACTCCCGTGAGGATAAGCGGCATAGAAAATAGATGGATGGCTGTAAAAATTAGCCACATTAAATTGACCGTTATTGAAAAGAAACCCCATTAATGTAATTGTTAAAGTCTCCATCATTCATTTATTAACTACCATTTTAGCAAGAGAAATCAGATTCAGGAAAAGGGATTCTAACCCATGTTTTAGCTTTTTTTTTCCCAACATGACAAATATAATTGCTGCCTGTCCGTGCTCATATTTGTAGGAGCGCCAGCACACAATAACTCAAGCTGCTTTTATGATTTTACTGCACCATCTGCCACCAAGCGTTATGTAATGCTGCTCGAGCTTATTCAAGCGCTCGTTCCAAGAGAGAGTCGTGGGGGGGGGGGGAGAAAAAATTCAAAATTCCGAGCCCACGGGGCGGATTAAAACACCCACATAATCAGGAGAAAAAACGCCACTGCTAATTTTAGCCCGGGTCTAGACGTAGAGGGTTGTAAGGCTGAGATTAACAGGCCGCCGTTTCCACTTCAAAACGCTCTTTTCCGCTCGCCGGCTCATCCTTCGGGTTTTCGTGATCAGCCGGCACGAGAACGGAAACTACTCGTGGCTCGGCAGCCGTCTCTCCTTTTCATTTTTAATTACTTTGACAGCGTGACGAGCTTCCATCAGCCAGAGTGTGAAGGCCTGCTAAACGCTGCCGCGGGTTGCCGTCGGGTGCAGCCTGCATGAGGAGGAGGCTGGGGTTTGAACGCAGCGCCACGGAATAAACCCCACATGATGGCTGTCCAGTCAGAAGACGCACTCAAAAACGTTATGGTAATCTATAATCTATAATCTATTAACCAATGTCAAATTATGTATCACTGATGTTACTGTAATGTTGGCTGAGACACACAAGCACCAGACTTGATCGCCTGGGACAACCCGCAACAAGGCTACTGCTGCAGCCGTAAGGTAAAACTCACCTCTGAACCCTCTGATGTCACTTCCTGTCTGCAGGAAAAACTCCGGTTTCCTCCCACATTCCAAAAAAAACATGCTAGGTTAATTAGCGACTCCAAATTGTCCATAGGTATGAATGTGAGTGTGAATGGTTGTTTGTCTATATGTGCCGTGTGATTGGCTGGCCACCAGTCCAGGGTGTACCTGATACATGTTTGTATCAGGTGCACCTTTTGGGTGTTAAGTTGCTATGTGATGAATTTAGTGCTGTTCGTCACTGTACACTGGTATATTTGCACATTTACACATTTGACACCTAGACCTCACAGTTAGGAGACCCAAGTTCAATCCCACCCTCGGCCATCTCTGTGTGGAGTTTGCATGTTCTCCCCGTGCATGTGTGGGTTTTCTCCGGGTACTCCGGTTTCCTCCCACATTCCGAAAACATGCTAGGTTAATTAGCGACTCCAAATTGTCCATAGGTATGAATGTGAGTGTGAATGGTTGTTTGTCTATATGTGCCCTGTGATTGGCTGGCCACCAGTCCAGGGTGTACCTGATACATGTTTGTATCAGGTGCACCTTTTGGGTGTTAAGTTGCTATGTGATGAATTTAGTGCTGTTCGTCACTGTACACTGGTATATTTGCACATTTACACATTTGACACCTAGACCTCACAGCTAGGAGACCCAAGATCAATTCCACCCTCGGCCATCTCTGTGTGGAGTTTGCATGTTCTCCCCGTGCATGTGTGGGTTTTCTCCGGGTACTCCGGTTTCCTCCCACATTCCAAAAAACATGCTAGGTTAATTAGCAACTCCAAATTGTCCATAGGTATGAATGTGAGTGTGAATGGTTGTTTGTCTATATGTGCCCTGTGATTGGCTGGCCGCCAGTCCAAGGTGTACCTGATACATGTTTGTATTTTGAAGTGTAAAGATGACTATAGGGGTGCTATTTTGTGTCTAGAGTTGCATTCATAATGTTAAAAACCATCTATCCATCCATTCATTGTACCAAAAAAAAACAAACCCAAACAATACCACTAAGACTACTTAAGAACGCTTACCGCTACTGGTCTGGTGCCGAGGAAGTTGAGGTCCGTGTTTTCCCCAAACAGGTACCCTTCCGGGTGGGTTGAGTCAAATTTCTCCCCACCCATGATGAAATGGCTGGCAAAGTAACTTCCTGCGGGTAGAAGAAAACAACCAAATGAATTCCAACAGCAGCATATATACATATGTACCTCCACCAAGGCAAACCCGAGGCCAAACAACCCCCCCCCCCTTTTGTGGCGTTTCCGTGCTGGCTAGCAAACCGATAAAAAACATGACCTCCTCAGTGGAGGTATTAACCTCCATCATCCCAGGCAAATGACGACAACATTCCTGTGGTGATTAAAGATGATAGATGTGTGCTTAAAGGCCGGGAATTACAGGAAATGACGGTGGGGGGGGGGATGGGATTATTATTCCAGGAAGACAAATGAAACCCCGGCGAGGACGAAGGGTCATTGTTGGTCTGCAGCATTTCCATCTATAACAACATGACTAAAAAACACGCTCTGTCGTTTAATCACAGGGGAGGGATGACCACCTAAGAATGTCATTGTAGTCTCTGGTCTTAACGAGACGTATTGGACAGGATGTGGGCGGCTGGATGGGGGGGGTGTGTGAGGGGGGGGTCGTAGCTGAGATGTTTCACCCACAAGCGATGAGCTAAAAGAACGACCTGCTTTCTCTGCCTTTAAAGAGGCTCTGATACCAGATCCTGCTAACAAGACCTGGGCCTGGCGGATCAGTTTCATTGGCCCACCTTCCTCAACCTGCCAGCACCCAACTTCAGGCAGAAGGGGGACAAACTCGTACACAAAGTCCACATTTGAAGCAGGAATCAACAAAAAAGTCAAGCGCTAGATCCAAAAAAATGACACCTGAGCTCAGTCGGAGGATCCCGTGGGCTGTCCGTCAAGACCCAGGGTGGTCCTGGACCCAAATGAAGGCCCTTACTGCAGCATAATAACCATCAAACCCCATCTGCGGGAAAAGGCTTCCAAAAACAAAAAACCTGGTCTCCTTCAAGTCCATAAAACTACCCGTTTGGACTTTGGACTCAGGGAGCATAAAACATCAAAAGGATGAGAAAAAAAAATGGCTTCCAACGTTACTGGCATGACAAGGAGATCCCACCTGAGATGTTTTATACCCGGCACAATGTAGGGGGGGTCCATCATGATCCGGGGTGCTTTTTCATTCAGTGTAACACCGGAACTTCACGTGGTGCAGGGTCGTAGAACGGCGATCGTTGGGGCAGGCATCTCTCATGAGCGAGGTCCCTGGTCTGTGTGGTAACAGCTGGGTTCTTCACCAGGACAACGCTGGCTTGACCAAGGACATCTTCAGGGAGAATAAGGTCCCTCTTTTGGACCATCCGATTGACATCCCATCGAGAACATTTGGGGATGGACGGCAAGGGATGTTTCTAAAAGTGGCCATCAGTTCCAGACGGTTGATGCCAGCGGTGGAGCCATCTTCACCACTTGGACCAACGTTCCCAATAGCCTCCTGGAAACACTCATCGCCCAAATTCGGATATTTTGTTCTTCTGGTTTGGAGTGTTTTTTTTCTCATTTTTCAGCAATGGTCTTAAACTTTTGATCAGCTGATAAACTAATTTACTTGAATTGTTGTTTTCAATAAATGACCCCCCCCCCCCCCCGGCCAAATTTGTTAACTCAGTGCGGCCCGCAAGTCCAAAAGTTTGCCCACCCCTGCTGTGAAGGATCTTTGACATGCTTTTTACAGAGGGTACTGTACTTAAAACCCATAGAGTGGTCCTGTCTTATAGATGATCTTTGACTAGCTTTGTTTGTAGTTAGTATGTCTTTAAAAACAGCAGCATATTGATGATATTCGAGTGGTAATATTGACTTTTTTATGACTATCTTAGCCATTTTGTGAGGTCAATGATATGCCACAATAATAATAATACTGAGATTTCTGAAAATGAGTTCATACTTACATTTTGTATTTGAAAATAAGGATCATTCTCCATGGTTGTTGCTATTGTAGCAACGTTAAAATACAATTTAAGGAAACTACTCAAACGGGAGAATGTCGGGAAAGAAATGGCAAAATAGGAAAAAAACAGGATGTGAATTAGTCGAGTAGGCCTGTCGGACATGATGACTTAGTTCTTTTGCAGTATTTCATTAAATGGTCCAATGACTTACATTCGCTTTGTGTAAGTATAAGTTGGCCACATTAACCAGGGGGACCGGTACCGGTACCGGTAAGAGCCGCATCCCAAATAATGCTGATATTTGATTGGCACTGTCGTTGAAACAGATGTAGAGTTTGAAGTGCTGTGCAACTGCACTGCATCAGACTGAAGGGGTGTTTCTCACTGCTGCCAATCAAAAAGACTCAACTTAGTACTACTATACCTCTTGGAATGGACCTGTGCCAGTTTGATTAATGCTGTGTAGCCAGGGAGTGTATGAATTCGAGTAAATGATTAAATCAAGTCATACCAGTAAGGGATGATTACTCTGTAATATGACAATAAAATGCAGGTTCCGGGTTTAAATGCCCAGAAGGCCTCACGTTGTTTGGCTATTTTAGTGCAAAACAAATCACCTTAAATAAGCTCTGTAGCGTAGAACCATTACACACACACACACAGACTCACACACACCGGTCTGACCTGTTGTTGGCGACTTACCAGATTTCGGTGGGTAACGGTACACCGAATTGGACGGAATGTCCACTTCTTCCACGCCTATGTTTTGTCTGCTAGCAAAAGCCCCCATCTCCAGTCAAATATGAACAACAACCATAAAGACCATATGGACACTCAGGGTCGCTTCGTCCCCGCTTGCTTATTTCGGACCATTTAATCCAGCTGGTGCTGCCTTGTCCATTTCTCACCGGGACCGAGCCCCCGCACCGTGAATGTGTGCGTCCCGGGGATTAGTAGTTGGTCCGCTGGTTGTTTATCCAAGCCGGTCAACGGTGGAGCTTGGATCCACCGGGGAGGGGGCGGGATTCCCTTTAAAAACAAACGAGCGCACTCATGTTGCGCCAAAGTCCACCCCTCGATCGCAGCCTGGAATTTGACTTTAAACGCAACCACAGCGTTTAAAGTACGTCGATACAACCCGGTGATATGATGCCGGTCTTAGTTCTCCTCACTCTCTCCCTCTGTGCTCGCTGGATCCTGTCAAAGAGGTCTGTGGATCCCCGTGACGTCACCCGGGCTCAAATCCGGACCTTGGTTTTGGTGCAGTCCGCTCTCTCTCTCTCTCTCTCCAGCTAGTTAGCAGCTAGCAGAGAGCCACCCCGGCGGGGTGGACCGTGTCATGAATAGAACACACACGTAGACGCAACATGAATAGAGAAGCTAACAATATTAGCAAGTTACTAGCTATGGGAAAATAACTTATTTACGCGATACTTCGGGGTTTGTATTATTGAAAAAAAACAAGGCACTACGGTGCAAGTGTTGTGAGCTCATAAACATTATAATCAAAGCTTATGTGGCTACGCAATTTGAAGCCAGCCCGCTAAACCGCACAAAGGTCCAGGAAACTAGTCCAGCAGTAATACCTCCTTGCCGCCAGGGAGCAGTGGAGCGCAGTAGAAGGGGCGGAGCCAATCACAGAGGGCCAGGCACCGCGGGCCAGCAAAGAAAAGAGTGGAGAGGAAGCTTTGTTGCCGCCATTTTACATACAAGCACCGCGCGTTTCGGGTGTTGCTAACTTGTGCTTGTTGCAAAACTCGGCGTGTTTTTGAGCATTAGTGGACATTTTGGAGGTCTCAGCGACTTTTTTTTTATTGAACGGGCAATATCTAGTATCGGACGAGTGTCGTGTTGACCGCCTGAGCGGTAGCTGTGTAAGAAAATGAGCTACGGTAGGCCGCCGCCAGACGTCGAGGGGATGACCTCCCTCAAAGTGGACAACCTGACCTACCGGACCTCGCCGGAAACCCTTCGCCGGGTTTTCGAGAAGTACGGCCGGGTCGGGGACGTCTACATACCCCGGGACAGGTACACAAAGGAGAGTCGTGGCTTCGCCTTCGTGCGCTTCCACGACAAACGCGACGCCGAGGACGCGATGGACGCCATGGACGGCGCGACTCTCGACGGACGGGATCTCCGGGTGCAGATGGCCCGCTACGGGCGACCGCCTGACTCCATGTACAGCCGAAGAGGAGCTCCGCCGCGCAGATACGGCGGGTACGTACTTAGGAGGAACTGATAAAGGAATTTTTGGTCCGAGTTAGCACGTGGTAGTTTGCACGGCGGCCATTTTCGTTTCGCACTAGTTCTGTTTTTGTTTAAACGTTGAGTTTACCATAGTTGGACAGCCATTTTGTTTCCGTTAGTATGCCTTCATACATGTGCTTTGCTCGTATGCTATTTCCGGTTCCTTTTGTAATCCCAATGTTTAATATTCGTCTTGATACACAGTTGTGCTCTATATTAGCGCAATACTTTTATATTTGAACTGAATTGTGTATAGCGTAGCAATGGTATACAGCCATCTCAACCGGTGAAGTCATTTGGAATTTTTCGATACTTCTCTCCCTGTAGTCGTTCAGCAAGCCCTCGTCGCCGCAGACGCAGCCGTTCCAGGAGCAGGAGCCGCTCCCGATCCAGGAGCCGCCGTCGCTACTCCAGATCCAGGTCCCGCTCCTACTCCAGATCCAGGTCGCGATCCAGGTCCAAGTCTAAATCCAAGTCCAGGACTCCGAGGAGGAGCAAGTCAAAGTCGCCATCTCGCTCCCGGTCCAAGTCGAGGAGTCGGACCCCGGCTTCCAACCGAGGGTCCAGATCCAGGTCCAAATCCAAGAGCCGACCCAAGTCTCCGGAGGACAACGGAAGAGAGTCTTAAGTTGGACGCGACATGACGGTATTTGAGGGGAAGGGGGAGCATCTTTGACAAATGCACATGTTTTGTTTTCTTCTGTCTTGGCGTCGCTGTTGTGAGTTTCACATATGCAGCCAAGTCAGCAGAACATGGCCATATTTTAGAGATACGATTTGGCTCACAACCAAAGGCACACATGCAACAGAGGGCGTGATCCGCTGTTTGCTCCTAAACATGACAGTAATGAGTGTATATGGGTGTGCTTCACTCAAACGTGTACCTAAATGTGGAATTCTTTCCTCCAAGCTGCTGAGTCCTGTTTGCAAAGAGAGGAGGAGATGGGGGTGTGGCAGTGTGAGAGCAGTTATAGTGTGTGACCCGCCCATGTGACCTGTCTGTTGCCGAGGGCGATGGCAGTTGCTCGGGAGCAGGTCACCCAGGCAACGGTTGGTTGCTCAGGAGCAGGTCGTCACGGCGGTGGCGAGGGGCTGTCAGTTGGTGGTTGAGGTGATGTGGTGAGGTACGTTCACAGGGATCGCGGGCGGACGCGCTCCCCCTCCTGCCTCTCTTTCTCGATGGAGGCGCACCCGAAGGTTTGTTTTCCAGTATGCCCGTGTGCAAAGAGTCCTGTGTAGAGCTAGTCTTTGGGAATGTTGGTACCATGGAAGGTGTGTAAACAAGTAAGGACTGTGCAGGACATGCTCGGTGTACTCTGACAAGATTGGATTTATGGAGTAACTGTTGCGTTTTGTGACTGTTCTCTGTCTTATCCTTCCAGATCTCAGATGATTGATCCTTTGCCGAGGACACCAGGAAGAGTCTTACAATGGGCATGTGGACACCCTTGCCACTGAATGCAGACTGAAAGGTTATTTGGAACTTGGTCTAAAATGTTTTAAAAAGAAATAGCTTTCACTTGATTCCCCTAAACAAATGTCATTGTCAGCGTATACAAAGTTGAGATTTTTTGTTTGCCTCCTTTTTGAATTTCTACTCTTCATATAATTTTCTTTTAAGAAACAATGTTGTACTCGTTTTTTTCTCAACAAATTTCCAGAGTTTGTCAATTAAAACTGTTCCCCACTCGACTGGACAACATATGTACGTTAATGAATCTTGTGAGTGTGGCTTTGCCTTGCTAATCTCGACCGCAAAAAAAAAAATTTCCCACCTTTTTTTTTCTGTCAACTTTTGTCTGGTTAAAGTTGTTTCCTATGACTCTAACCCTCTTTCTTGTGTATCTTTTGTGCACTAGGCGCAGTTGTGTAGCAGTTGAGTAATGCTGGTTAGCTGTTAAGATGCGGTGCAGTGCGGTGGTGACATGGTGTGGCGTGTTGCGGTGCTGAGTGCCCGGCAGTGTTCCGGGGCTCGACCCTCCGCTGCTGTTTGCCGGTTTGTAAGCTCACAAGTGTGACAGCTCATCTATCCCTCCACCCCACCCCCCATCCCCCCACCCTCTCTCCTTGTCTTGTTCCCTCTGATTGCCCTCTTGTGTCCATCCTTACTCTGCCCCTGTCTGGTTCATCATTGGGTTTTAGGAAGTGGGTCCAGTTGGCTCACAGTGAGTTTTGACATAAAAATGGCTTCCTGATCACACTTTTTTTTGTGGATTGCATTCCCCTGTTAACCTCTCTGTTTCCGTATACTTCAGGTGAATGCTAATAAAGTTTTTGTTGGAAATGGCTTGTGTATGTGATTTTTAGTTTTTAGCCTAGATTCCCACGGGTTGTTTAATTGGTATGATCAGTTTGGGTGCAACCTTAAGTTGAAATATATGACTTTTTTGATTTATGACATTACAATAACTTTTTTATTGGTTTTAAATCTGCCATTTATTAAAGATGCGGTGGGCATTAGGACCTCGGGAGTCGCCCAGGGAAGCCCGTCACGTGACGCTGCCGCCTCTGTTGTGGCCGGAAGTTGCTCCCTCGGGCTAACGTTTGAACTGAAAAACCCCGCTCGTCCTTGTCACCCAGCTCCTACACGGGTGCTGTCACAGGCCATCCATCAAGTGTTCGATGCTGAACTCTCGCCGCTGATGAGATTAACGCCGAGGTTGACGAGCCGAGCACGTTGACGGCGCGCCTGACCCGCCTCGCTGCCCAAGTGGCTAACCACAGAGGGGGGGCGGTGCCACTGACAGTGACGTCACATACAACGACTGGTTTATCCAATAAGCGCCGCACGTTTAGTTTGGCTTGTAGATTATCCTCGGAAGCGTCGCTATGGCTGCTGGTGGCTCAACTCGGGCCAAGTAAGTCCAAAACCAAAACGGCCCAGACACCTCCGACTATGGACCCGACTTTCATTTTATCAGCCGTCATCTTCACGCTGCTCGCCCTGGTGGTCGCGACGTCGCTGCTGAACGGGGGTCAAGACCCGCTCAACGCCAGGGGTTACCCGGGACACGGCGAAGCGGCGTCGGCCAAGCAGAACGGCCACCTACCGGACACCAAGCAGAGCAAGAAGAAGGCGGTGGACGACTGGTGCGAGCTGAGCGGCAGCTCCCACGACCACTGGGACGTGGTGAAGTCCGTACAGTCAGTGAGTGTCCTCCATGTTGGTTTGTTGTGTATTTCTTCTCGTGAATAGAGGTGGGTTGGATCGATCCGAATATCGATACCGGTCTGATAATATCGCAGGGATACTGGCGTGATGTGATTGACATTTTTTGTTCTATTTTTACTTTCATAACAGTGTTCAAATATATTGTATATGTTTTGGAATTAATATTGGACGTAGGACAGCTTTGGAAGCAAACTGCCAAATGATTTCAATAATACCCAATATCAGTGTTTTTTTAAACTTATTTTATACTATTGACTATTTTTATGCTAATTTTATGTAATAAATACGAATAATTTTACTAATTTAGTGTTGAATTTGGCGATTTTTTTCTCATTATAATGACAATAAATTAACGCAGGAAAAATCATGATCTTAAAAAATATCCATGTAAAATATGGGCGGTACTGGCAACTTGGTATCGGGTCGACGCCAAAGTTTTGTAGCATCGCCCACCGGATGTGGTAAAGCTGTGCTGTGCTGGGTGACGTCACTGCCTTAAGCTGTTTACCTTGTCTCCCTCTTGTCCTGTCCTGTCGGACGACCAGAGAAAGTTCTTAAATGGTCAGTGAAAGCATCACGGGTTGTTTATCTCACAGGACGCACATCATCTTTGAACCGGAAGTGATTAATCAGACTAAAATGGACGAAACAGAAGTGGTTAATCAGACTAAAATGGACGAACCAAACATGGTCGTCGTGAATGCGTGTGTGCGAGAGGCTCTGGAGCGAGCTGTCAATCATCCCCGGAGAGATGGCCGAGGGTGGAATTGAACCCCTGGTCTCCTCCCGGAGGTGAAAAAGTCACACCTCTGTTCTCTTGCCGCCTCACTCTCCCATAGGAGGAGGCGCCGCCCATCCCTGCCAGCGGGGAGCCGGCGCCCCCGGCGGCTGAGCGCTCCTCCTCGTCGGCGTCCAGTCTCTCCGTTCCCAGGCCCGACTCCCGGCACACGAGCTTTGACTCGTCGTCCGAGGCCTCGTCGGGGCGCGGGCGGCGCTCCTACATCGGGCTCTCTGATCAGGAGCTCCTAAAGTGTGCTTTCTCTCACCCCCAGACCGAAGGAGCCGCAGAGAGCCCGGAGGTGAACGGTGAGCACCCATCAACACACATGTGTAGTCGGAGGCCGAAAATGGCCCCCGTGCCGCATTATGTACACCACTCATGAGTTCTTTAATGTTCACAAAGGCTTGACTCTTTGTTTCCGTCAGCAGACAAGACGGTCTTCAACGCAAACAATTCCTTCCAGTACGTCCCTGGAAAGTCGCGATCCCACCACATGGAGATGATGATGTCCAAAGAGGAGCTGGAGGAGGAGCAGAGGTCAGTCAGTGTCTCGTTCCAGTCTGCTTTCCCTCCTTTAAGCTGCCACGTCACCCAGGCTAGACTGAGTCTTTAAGGCCAGATTGATTCCCTGCCAGCTTGGCGGACTTTGGGCAGCGGCGCTGTCCAACGCAGGGGAAATGGCCCGGCTCGATTTAGCGTGGAAACGTGTCCCACGATGAGTGTTGCTGGCCGGCGTTAAAGGTGCGACCTTCGGGTGTCACGAGACAACACGAAGTGTTGATTGGGTCTCCCGGCGCAGCATCACTTCGTCCTCTTGGTGACGCTCCGCTGTTGGGCCACAAGGGGGCGCCGCTGTAGCGTCTCGCCAAGCTGCCGGTTGAAGGTGAAAAGAAAAATCCAAAATTCTTAATAAACCTTATTTTCACTTGAATTAAATGCTCTCATATATAATTGACACCATATTTAATGTTGTAATTGTTATTTTTGAAAAAGTATCTATGATATAACGTACGTATATATTAATAATTCATATTAGTTCATTTTTTTAAAGCATGTTTATTTTGTAAATATAGTGTCAATTATCTTATTTAGTTATGATTAACTAACAAGAGTCTTAGATAATAATGTAAATCGTATTATTACATTTTGATTTTTAATTTTATTTCATTTATATAATTAATATATATTATAGAATAATTACATATTAAATTGTACAAATTCAATAAAATATAAAATAGCCTTAATTGTATATTTTATAATTTAGATTGTATTTTAAAAAATATGTAAAATTATATATTTTTATATACATTATTTTTACATATATTTTTGTATTATATAATTTATATAAAATAACCTTAATTATATAGTTATTATTTTAATTTAATTTAAAATATATAAAATTATCTATTTTTATATTATATATTTTATATAAAATAGCCTTAATTATATATTTTATTATTTTAATTTTATTTAATCCAAATTAAATAATATATGATTGATGCTATCTTCATATAATTACATATTTAAAAAAATATAGTAATATGAATTATATATGACATTTAATTTTGACTATAATGAAAATATAAAATAACCTTAATTATATAGTTGTTATTTTAATTTTATTTAAAATATATAAAATTATCTATTTTTATATTATATATATTATATATTTTAAATAAAATAGCCTTAATTATATATTTTATTATTTTAATTTTATTTAATCCAAATTAAATAATATATAATTGATGTTATCCTTATATAATTACATATTTAAAAAAATATAGTAATATGAATTATATATGACATTTAATTTTGACTATAATGAATATATAATATCCACACAATATTTAATATTGTAATTGTATTGATTAAATATTAAATATAGTATCAAGTATATACAGTATTATATTTCTCTATACAGCCAGGTCCTAATGTTAATTTTGTTTAGGGAATACGTTGCAGGTCATCAAGATACGGTTGGTGGGCTGCACTTTGGACTAACTTTTCATGCCGTTTCCTTTCTGGAAGCCAAATCCCGAATTAGCCCCCCCCCCCAGTTGATACTGTGACACTGCCAATACAAACTCCGCTTTATTATCGTTATCTTTTGTGTACTTAATGAATTGTCCGCCATCCTCTCGTCCCAGGGTGCAACGGGAGCAACTGGCCGCCATCTTCCAGCTGCTGAGAGACAACACGGAGACGTTCGGGGAGGTCTCGGAGGGCGACATGGAGGAGCAGCTGCGTCTCTACTCCATCTGAGACCCCCCCCCTTCCCCTCTGCCGGGAACTCTTGTGCGTTGCCTTACGTGCATGTGAGCACTATCCGAGGACGCCGTCGCCGTCGCCGCCGCCCCCCTGCCCGGTACCGAACTCGCCGGCTCGTATCCAACAAGCACTTTCTCGGCCCGTTGTTGTTGTTGTTGTTGTTGTTGTTGTTGTTGTTGGACGTTGTCCCTCGGTTGAAGTGAGAAGCGGATGATGACGCAACACGAACAAGTACAACGTAAAGTACAACGTAAAACGCTGTTATTGTCCCAGCTACAACAACGCATGTAAACCTCTTCTGTTGTGTAATAAATCACACCAAAGTAAACGCCCAGGCGGAGTGTGTGTGTGTGTGCGTATATGTGTGTGTGTGTGTGTGTGTGTGTGTGTGTAGGCCCTGCCCATGACTGGTGGCCACCAGGTGCCACATTCAGTGCGACTGTTCCGCTCAGTCAGGTGCAAGGTGAGACCTCCTCCTCTTCCTCGTCTTAAGCGATGATGGCCTTTCACACGTCCAGGATTTTTATTTTGCTGCTCGTCTCCTCGCTCAGCGCCGTCTTTTTTCTTCTGTATCAGTCCAAATTATCCGTAGATATCAGGTAAGTGTTTTTTTTTGTGACATTAAAGCTACACCGTGTACGTCGGGGGGTGTTTTTATTAAAAATGCTCATTTTTCTTCAAGTATCAACACATCTTAAATCGACATTTTGGATCGTTTTAAGTATATTTAAAGATCCAAAAAGTACCAAAGTAGGCCCCCAGTGCGTTTGGAGACCCCCGCCCTAGGATTTTAACAGTCCCACACTATGCTCCTTCATTTAACCCTCCTCTTGTGTTGGGGTCGCCACCGATGCATTTTACATTTTAATGCATAAAAAGAATCACATAACAAGGCTTTTAGACTTTGTCAGGAAACTTTATTTCAATAAAAAAATAATAATTTTTACTACATTTAAAAGTGATCTGGTTGAAATTATGACCACTGTATTGTTAGGGTCAGTTTGGACCCGGTTATAATAATATGACTGAAAGCAGGGGTCTCAAACTCAATTTACTTGGGGGCCACTGGAGCTCGGGTCTGGGTGAGACTGGGCCGCATCAGGTTTTCCCCCCAAAAAATAATAATAATAATTAAAAAACTTCCCTTTGGTTCCAATTTTCTACAATAAAAGCTTTGATAAAACATTCCACTGTTCTCAAATATCTTAATTTTTATTTTTCTACACAAAATAAGATGAAAAATAAATAAACAAATCAAGAATAAAGAAAATCAATCAGTAATAAATAAATATAATAATAATAATAAAAACTTAAGAAACCACATATAGTTGGTGGGTAGACAAATGATTTTTTTCAGATTAAAATGAACAAAGCATTATTAGAGCCCTGTAGACATGACAAAACACGACTATAGTCACATTTATACTCTTTTTATTTACAACATATTGCGCAACTGCAGGGTCTTGAGACACATGCTAACTCGCAAACTAGACAGCTAGCGACCTAAACGGTAGCCTTCAAGTTATTTCCTTTAAACTTAAATGGCCAAAAACTTACCACTTCCACACGGATAGCGAGGATAACTATTAACAGTTATTTAACCTTTAACATGAACATTAATAAAAACGTAATCATTTTTTCTGGGTACATGATACCATATAGCATCCATATCAAACTTGCGCGGGGCCGCACTAATATTAAACTTTCATATCAAGGCGGGGGCCTCAAACTAGTGTCCTGCGGGCCACATTTGCGGGATCTGTTCTGCTTTTTAATTTCAGTTTATACTAAAGTTCTGTTGCTGAAAACAATAACTTTTTCTACCTTTTTTTGACATTAATATATATGGGTCAAAATTCACCCGAACGCCATAGAGCAGGGGTCTCAAAAACGCGGCCCGTGGGCCAAATGTGGCCTGCAGGACACTAGTTTAATGTTAGTGCGGTCTGCGCAAGTTTGATACGGATGCTGTATGGTATCATGTACCCGGAAAAAATGATTACGTTTGATTAATGTTCATGTTAAAGGTTAAATAACTGTTAATAGTTATCCTCCCTATCCGTGTGGAAGTGGTAAGTTTTTGGCTATTTAAGTTTAAAGGAAATAACTTGAAGGCTACCGTTTAGGTCGCTAGCTCTCTAGTTTGCGAGTTAGCATGTGTCTCAAGACCCTGCAGTTGCGCAATATGTTGTAAATAAAAAGAGTATAAATGTGCCTATAGTCGTGTTTTGTCATGTCTACAGGGCTCTAATAATGCTTTGTTCATTTTAATCTGAAAAAAATCATTTGTCTACCCACCAACTATATGTGGTTTCTTAAGTTGTTATTATTATTATTATATTTATTTATTACTGATTGATTGATTTTCTTTATTCTTGATTTGTTTATTTATTTTTCATTTATTTTGTATATTCTATTCTACTTCTGTATAAGTGACAAGAACAAAGGGCTCCATCTTTTCTTTCTCCTGAAAAAGCATCCAATCGCATTGAAGATCTTTCCTCCACTTCAGCTGGACGACTTTCTCCGGGAAATTGAACCTGGTGTTGGAGGACTATTGGCTGGAGGTGAATGCCACCCCCGGCTGGACTCCTTCGTACGACTCAGCGGTGACCCCCACGCCGACTCCAAAGCCAGAAACCCCCATTCCCGTCATATCGAGATCAAAATTCTCAAAGCTTCCCGTGTGGGATTTTGAGGACATTTACAACCAGGATGCTCCGCCTAGACAGTCGGTAAGAAGGAAGATCAGCGAAAGGATTGACGGCTTCGAGTAAATTTGTTTTTTTTTTCCCCCTTAGACGTGCCGACAATCCCTCAGGAATTCCCAGGATGAGAGCTTCAGGAAGGCTTATCTTCCCAACATACGTTTATTCCTGCACAAGAACAACATCAACATGAGCGAGTGGAACAGACTCTCCCACTTCAACAATCCCTTTGGATTCATGGACTTCAGCTACAACGGTGGGCGACGATCTTCCACTCGAGTTGGACTCGGAATGTCGGATTGTGGTGGTAGACCATGCCAACGTTTCAGATTAGGAGGTTTGAAAACGCTGGTTTTCAGAGAGTTTTTTTCTAACACCAAGCTTTGTGACGTCAGTGCGATCCGGAAGTCCTTATATGGGCATGCCCAGATACGCTGTGCCCAAACTTCCATACAAAATTGGAGGATTTTCCTCACAAGGGTCGCGGGGGTGCTGGAGGGGGTGCTGAAGCCTATCCCGGCTGTCTTCGGGCTAGAGGCGCGTTACACCCTGGACTGGTGGCCAGCCAATCACAGGGCACATATAGACAAACAACCATTCACACTCACATTCATACCTATGGACAATTTGGAGTCGCTAATTAACCTAGCATGTTTTTTTTGGAATGTGGGAGGAAACCGGAGTACCCGGAGAAAACCCACGCATGCACGGGGAGAACATGCAAACTCCACACAGAGATGGCCGAGGGTGGAATTGAACCCTGGGTCTCCTAGCTGTGAGGTCTAGGTGCCAAATGTGTAAATGTGCAAATATACCAGTGTACAGTGACAGTTATGATGTCGTCACTACCAACGGCACTAAATTCATCACATAGCAACTTAACACCCAAAAGGTGTACCTGATACAAACATGTATCAGGTACACCTTTTGGGTGAGACAAAAATGAGATAAAAATGGCACATAATATAGATTTTAACATTATTAGAGTCCTTTAGACATGATATAACACCCCTATAGTCACCTTTACACTTAAAAATAAGACAAAAATGGGACATAATTTAGATTTTAACAGTATTAGAGACCTCTAGACATGATATAACACCCCTATAGTCACCTTTACACTTACAAATAAGACAAAAATGGGCCATAATATAGATTTTAACATTACTAGAGTCCTCTAGACATGATATAACACCCCTATAGTCACCTTTACACTTAATACAAACATGTATCAGGTACACCCTGGACTGGTGGCCAGCCAATCACAGGGCACATATAGACAAACAACCATTCACACTCACATTCATACCTATGGACAATTTGGAGTCGCTAATTAACCTAGCATGTTTTTGGAATGTGGGAGGAAACCGGAGTACCCGGAGAAAACCCACACATGCAAACTCCACACAGAGATGGTCGAGGGTGGAATTGAACCCTGGTCTCCTAGCTGTGAGGTCTGTGCGCTAACCACTCGACCGCCGTGCCGAAAATCAACATCAACACATATCGATGACTGCCGTTTTTTTTTCACCCGTTGTCCTTGAACATAACACCATTGAAAATGTACAGTGAAATCTAACACATGTATTTCTATGATGGTTTTGTCTCGTTCAGACGTCATGTCCTCAGTGAAGTTGATCCCCAGGCCGAAGGAGCCTCACTTCCTCCCAAAGCCAGACGGCGATGGCGGCGATGGCTGCATTCGATGTGCTGTGGTGGGAACCGCCGGGATCCTCAACGGCTCCAAAATGGGAAAAGAAATCGATGCCCACGATTACGTGTTCCGGTAATGTTATTATTTATTTATTTTATTTATTTATTATATGGGCATGCCATCTTAAAGACAATATTGACTGATGGCGGACGCGAGTAAAATCCGTTGTGGTTGAAGTCAGCTTTGGTCACGCTTGACGTTCACGAAGGAGGATGGCCTTCAGGATGTTTTAAGTAAATACGACCGACGCCACACAATGCCACCATTTGCAAACCAGTTTGTCCGCATCCGCTAGGACTCGCTCTTCTGGGCTCATATGTTTCACTGATGAAACATTCATATTTATTTTGTTATTACAGTCATCCCTCGTTTATGGCAGTTACATACTTCTACACATGACCATGATAAGTCAATTACAGCCAAGTAGGAAATTAGATATTTTCATTGTTTGAGTGTAGAAAACCTGTTTACAACCTTCTAAATATGGACAAATATAAACATTATTAGAGCCCTCTAGACATGATATAACACCCCTATAGTCACTTGTACACTTAAAAATGAGGTAAAAATGGGACATAATATAGATTTTAACATTATTAGAGCCCTCTAGACATGATATAACACCCCTATCGTCACATTTACACTTAAAAATAAGACAAAAATGGGACATAATTTAGATTTTAACAGTATTAGAAACCTCTAGACATGATATAACACCCCTATAGTCACATTTACACATAAAAATAAGACAAAATGGGACATAATATAGATTTTAACATTACGAGAGTCCTCTAGACATGATATAACACCCCTATAGTCACATTTACACTTAAAAATAAGACAAAAATGGGCAATAATTTAGATTTTAACAGTATTAGAGACCTCTAGACATGATATAACGCCCCTATAGTCACATTTACACATAGAAATAAGACAAAATGGGACATAATATAGATTTTAACATTACTAGAGTCCTCTAGACATGATATAACACCCCTATAGTCACCTTTACACTTAAAAATAAGACAAAAATGGGACATCATTTAGATTTTAACAGTATTAGAGACCTTTATACATGATATAGCACCCCTATAGTCACATTTACACTTAAAAATTAGACAAACACGGGACATAATATAGATTTTAACATTATTAGAGCCCTCTAGACATGACATAACACCCCTATAGTCACCTTTACACTATAAATAAGACAGAAATGGGACATAATTTAGATTTTAACAGTATTAGAGACCTCTAGACATGATATAACACCCCTACAGTCACCTTTACACTTAAAAATAAGATACAAATGGGACATAATTTAGATTTTAACAGTATTAGAGACCTCTAGACATGATATAGCACCCCTATAGTCACATTTACACTTGGAAATTAGACAAAAACGGGACATAATATAGATTTTAACATTATTAGAGCCCTCTAGACATGATATAACACCCCTATAGTCACCTTTACACTTGAAAATAAGACAATAATGGGACATAATATAGATTTTAACATTATTAGAGTCCTCTAGACATGATATAACACCCCTATAGTCATTTTTACGCTTAAAAATAAGACAAAAATGGGACATAATTTAGATGTTAACATTATTAGAGCCCTCTAGACATGATATAACAACCCTATAGTCACATTTACACTTAAAAATAAGACTAAAATGGGACAATATTTATTTTTAATTACCATTATTATTTATTTACTATCACCAATACGGTATTGCTCATTTCATATACAGACATTTATTTTAAATTGTACGATTATTTTGACATTTTTAGTCTAGTTTATATATATTTATCATCAATTATTTCAATTAAATGATTTCTATTGATTATTTATAGATATTTTCATTGTTTGAGTATAGAAAACCTGTTTACCAGCTTCTAAATATGTTTTTTAACACGATTAAAGCCCTTTAGACATGATATAACACCCCTATAGCCACCTTTAAAATGGGACATAATCTAGATTTGACACCTTTAGCGTGGACCAACCCGTTCCAGGGTATGAGAGGTTGACAAATCACGCTGCTATGCCGCTCATTCTCCTTTTTGTGGGAGATTTCCTCGGCATGTGAGCTGATAAAACAAGCACACACACGCTAACGCTAATGTAATGTACCTTTTTTTCTTTGTTTTTATAAGGCTGTGACAAGTTGACACAGCTATTGTTGTACGTCTAGCAGACAGGAGAGGTCACATTTTTTGCAGGCCAGCTGGAACGGACACACCTCACAACCAGGTTTTGTTGACGGGTGTCCAAAGTGCGTCCCGGGGGTTTTCTTCATCGACCCTCGGTCCCAAATCCATCCAGGCTGACTTGACGTAGCCAGACTTGTTCCCATACAACAAATGTGGACGTGACGTGACGCTCGGTCTCTGTGTGCATCAGGGTGAACGGCGCCCTGACCGAGGGTTACGAGGACGACGTGGGGAACAAAACGTCGGTGTACGTCCACACGGCTCACTCCATCACCACGTCCTTGTATCTGTTCAAGAAGTACGGCTACAAGTCGGCCCCCCACGATGAGGTACGACGCCTTCAAGTGTCGCGTAGAAGTCAGTCCCTCGCTCAGTCTGACGGCTCCTTTGTGGCGCAGGGGATCCGATATGTGATGATCCCCGAGGGCATGAGGGACTTCCAGTGGCTGGGGGGACTCCTGAGGGGGGACAGGGTGGCGCTCGGACCGTACAAAAATAAACGGTAATGTCCACCTGCAGCCTCCACCCCTTTTTTGGAAATACATATATTCTTACTGTTGTTGCATCATCCTCATATTGCAGTGCTGTCATAAAAATAGCAGTTAATAATTATTATGATTATCATCATGATTGTTATGATTATTATTATTATAACTATGATGATGATGATTATTATTATTATCCTCATGATTGTTATTATTATTATTATGCTTATGTTATTATTATGATGATTGTTATGATTATGATGATGATGCTTATGATTATGATTGTGGTTATGACGATTATTATATTATTATTATTATTAGTAGTATGAGTATTATTAGTATTACTGTTATGATTGTTATGATTATTATGATTATGACTGTTATAATTATGGTTATGATTATGATGATGATTAGTATTAATAGTATGATTGTGATGATGATGATTATTATCATGATTGGTATGATTATGGTTATTATGATCATGATTATCACCATGATTTTTATGATTATGTTTATTATTATGATTATTATTATCAGAATTATTATGATTATTATGACGATGGTTATGGTGATGACGATTATTATATTATTAGTAGTAGTAGAAGTAGTATGAGTATTATTATTAGTATTAGTATTCTTATTGTTATGATTGTTATGATTATGATTATTATGACTGTTATAATTATTGTTATGATTATGATGATGATTATTATTAATATTATGATTGTGATGATGATGATTATTATCATCATGATTGTTATTATTATGGTGATGTTATTATTATGATTATTATGATCATGATTATTATGATGATGGTTATGATGATTATTATATTATTATTATAAGTAGTAGTAGTAGTATGAGTATTATTATTAGTATAAGTGTTATGATTGTTATGATTATTATGATTATGACTGTTATATTATGGTTATGATTATGATTGTGGTTATGATGATGCCGATTATTTTATTATTATTATTATTAGTAGTAGTAGTAGTAGTATTAGTATTAGTATTATGATTGTTATGATTGTTATGATTATGATTATTATGACTGTTATAATAATGGTTATGATTATGATGATTATTATTATTAATATTATGATTGTGATGATGATGATTGTTATTATCATCATGATTGTTATTATTATGGTTATGTTATTATTATGATTATTATTATCATGATTATTATGATGATGGTTATGATGATTATTATATTATTATTATAAGTAGTAGTAGTAGTATGAGTATTATTATTAGTATACGTGTTATGATTGTTATGATTATTATGATTATGACTGTTATATTATGGTTATGATTATGATTATGATTGTGGTTATGATGATGCCGATTATTATATTATTATTATTAGTAGTAGTAGTAGTAGTATTAGTATTATGATTGTTATGATTATGATTATTATGACTGTTATAATTATGGTTATGATTATGATGATGGTTATTATTAATATTATGATTGTGATTATGATGATTATTATTATTATTAGAGGACCATTTTTTGTTTTCTTTCTTTGCTGACGTAACCAAAAGTGTTTCCTTGGGACGAGTAAAAAAAAAAACATTTTAGTGTTTATATTTTTGTACCTTGTGTTTCAAGGTCATCTACGGTACTGACTCGTTCCATCCCTCATTCAGGCCCAGGACGTACTACATGGGCCAGTACAACGAGAGCCGCTTTTACGTCCTGCACCAGGACTTCCTCCGATACGTGCGGAACAGGTCAACCATGAACAACTTTTATTCCCTTGTCAGCTTGGTTGACGGGGAACAAATAAAAACCACCAGAAGATAAATAAAAGCCGTCACGGTTTCCTGCCAACAGGTTCCTGAAGTCCCCCCACCTGAACGCACGCTACTGGGCAATCGTCAGACCCACCAACGGCGCCTTTGCCGTCTTCCTGGCCCTCCACACGTGCGACGTGGTGAGTTGATTTGACACGACAAGGTGCCTTCTCCGCGTCACCGTTTCCCTCCGCTCCATCCCAGGTGGACGCGTACGGCTTCATGACGCAGGACTACGCCAAGTACTCCAACTACTACTACCAGAGGGAGGGCAAAAGCCGCGTGGTTTTCTACGCCAACCACGACTACGTGTTGGAAATGAAAACCTGGAAGAAACTCCACGACAGCAAGATAATGCGTCTTTATCAACGGACCGAACTCGGAACCCAACCCGAAGCTTTGAAACCGTC
Organism: Doryrhamphus excisus; assembly: GCF_037039965.1. Lineage (NCBI taxonomy): Eukaryota > Metazoa > Chordata > Actinopteri > Syngnathiformes > Syngnathidae > Doryrhamphus > Doryrhamphus excisus. Next base: position 7,514,411 of record NC_136362.1, read on the forward strand.
CTAGAACGAACCACAAAATTCCTTCAGAACTTGTTTCACACTAAAAGGGTTACACTTTTGGAACAACTGCATAGACATTTTTACCCACAGTTGGAATACTCAACATCTTCACTGATTCTTTTTCTTCTCAGAATGTTAGTCAATCACCTTCAATCAAGAAATCATATTTCCTTTTTTTTTTTTTACAATTTAAAAATTCACTCAATACATGAATTATGCATGCTATGCGATGCTATGCTAACATCGCAAAAGAAGATGGATGGATAGATAGTAGTGCAAGTATTTCAGATGCAAAATCTCTGATTTTATTTACTGTTTATATCTTAAAAACAACCATGGGACCATATGTTTCACAGATTAAACATTCATATTTATTTTGCTATTACAGTCATCCCTCGTTTATGGCAGTTACATACTTCTAGAAATGACCATGATAAGTTGATTACAGCCAAGTAGGAAATGGGATATTTTCATTGTTTGAGTGGAGAAAACCTGTTTACAACCTTCTAAATATGGTTTTTAACATTATTAGAGCCCTCTAGACATGATATAACACCCCTATAGTCACTTCTTGTACACTTAAAAATAAGACAAAAATGGGACATAATATAGATTTTAACAGTATTAAAGACCTCTGGACATGATATAACACCCCTATAGTCACCTTTACACATAAAAATGAGACATGATATAGATTTTAACATTATGAGAGCCCTCTAGACATGATATAACACCCCTATAGCCACCTTTACACTTAAAAATGAGGCAAAAATGGGACATAATATAGATTTTAACATTATGAGAGTCCTCTAGACATGATATAACACCCCTATAGTCACCTTTACACTTAAAAAGAAGACAAAAATGGGACATAATTTAGATTTTAACAGTATTAGAGACCTCTGGACATGATCTAACACCCCTATAGCCACCTTTACACTTAAAAATGAGACATGATATAGATTTTAACATTATGAGAGCCCTCTAGACATGATATAACACCCCTATAGTCACATTTACACTTAAAAAATGAGGCAAATATGGGACATAATATAGATTTTAACATTATGAGAGTCCTCTAGACATGATATAACACCCCTATAGTCACCTTTACACTTAAAAATAAGACAAAAATGGGACATAATTTAGATTTTAACAGTATTAGAGACCTCTGGACATGATATAACACCCCTATAGTCACCTTTACACTTAAAAATGAGACATGATATAGATTTTAACATTATGAGAGTCCTCTAGACATGATATAACACCCCTATAGTCACCTTTACACTTAAAAAGAAGACAAAAAAGGGACATAATTTAGATTTTAACAGTATTAGAGACCTCTGGACATGATATAACACCCCTATAGTCACCTTTACACTTACAAAATGAGACATAATATAGATTTTAACATTATGAGAGCCCTCTAGACATGATATAACACCCCTATAGTCACCTTTACACTTAAAAATGAGGCAAAAATGGGACATAATATAGATTTTAACATTATGAAAGTCCTCTAGACATGATATAACACCCCTATCGTCACCTTTACACTTAAAAATAAGACAAAAATGGGACATAATTTAGATTTTAACAGTATTAGAGACCTCTGGACATGATATAACACCCCTATAGTCACCTTTACACATAAAAATGAGACATAATATAGGTTTTAACATTATGAGAGCCCTCTAGACATGATATAACACCCCTATAGTCACCTTTACACTTAGAAATAAGACAAAAACGGGACATAATATAGATTGTAACATTATTAGAGCCCTATAGTCGTGATATAACACCCCTATAGTCACCTTATAGTCACCAAAATGGGACATAATATAGATTTTAACGTTATTAGAGTCCTCTAGACATGATATAACACCCCTATATCATGAGGACATATATATATATGTCCTCGTGAAGGTAATATACATGTGTATGCTAGTACTTCAGCTCATAGAGGGCGCCAAGTATGAGGTGGATGAAAGAGTAACAAAGGTTGATTGTGTAATTGATGTGACCTGCATCCATTAGACCGGCATATGTCTTTTGTCTCATACAACCCGTTTTACAGCAATCTTGTCCTTTTAACAGCCTTTCCATCACAAGCACACACACAATGCCCCTGATTGCTACCTGATTGTGATTGGCGTGAAAGCACGGGAAAACGTTATCGTGGTAAATCAATGTTGTTGTTGGCCAAACCAACACAAATTACTGAATAACAAACTGGTGGAACGACAGAATGCATAGAGGAATATAATGTCTTCCCTCATATGACCAGATATTTAAAAAATAGCCATTACAAAGAAAAAGAGATAGGACACCAATAATAGGTGAACAAAATAAAAGTCCGAGGATATCCACTTTCAATCATACTCTTTTGTATGTGAGGTTAATGCATGCAATTTTTCATCTTTTATTACAAGTTTTACCATTCTCATACAAATGTGCTACAATGTGACTTTATTTTTCTTTTAAGTACAACATAATGAACGTGATTGTTTTATTTCGAAGCTCCGGGTTCAATCAGGAACTGACAGAGATACTTCCGGTAGCACTCGACAATCACACGAGAGTGTTAGCCAAACTGGTCCCTGTTTTAAATTAATATTCATATGAATTTTTGTTTAATCGAACTGTCATACGAAGACACAGAATTACGTGTTTTCGTTTCGTTGCCACTTTTGAAAGCGCTAAGCAGCTTTAGGCAGCTTTACGTATTAAGCAAACCCGGAAGTCTTGCCGTCCTCCCAGCGTGCTTTGCGCGGTGAACAAATATAATGGCTTATTTTTCGTACTGTTGTATAGCTTGTGGGGCGATAATAGTTTTCAAGGTTGTAGTAATAATACACGACAATCGTTTGGGTGAATAATATTTCCATTAATGCAAGTTATACGTGGCACCGCCGCTTACAATCGTAGCCTTCGGGATGGGGTGGCCACGTCGGTCTGGTAAGAATCAGTACACTCTTGTTTCTCTTCAGATCGTATAAATCTTTCGCCTTTTACTAAAGATTTCCGTGGGGAGGAACAACAAGAGTTTTAACCAATTTTTTGATGCCCTGCGAAAGCGGGGCTTTCTACTTTGTGAAAAACAACATGGAGGACTGATTGAGAATGTTAAAAACGTGCCTTTTTGAAAAACTTTATTGGTAAAACATTCTCTGCTGTTGACAAAACAAAATATACGACATCTACATCTAATCTCAGATTTCCATCCTCTGTTTTCAATTTCATATCGTTGCGATTTCTAATGGTAGTCTAAATATAAATATATACGTATACATAATATATAAAATAAGGTGTGATGGCGCCTACTGGAGGAGGAGAAAAGTACTGCAGCTATGAGTCCAGCAGAGGGCGCTATTTCATTCACTCAACGTTTGTTGGTTTGTTTTTTCAAGTCCAGGTTTCTGTTGGTTTCTGTAATATAATATATATATAATATTGGAATACAGTACTATATTTGCAACAGATGGAATGATACAGCACTCTACAAGAAGCAATGAAGTCTGTAAAATAAAAAAAATCCAAAAATTGTTACAACTATAATGATGAAAATGGTAATATTAATGATGATTATAATAATGGTGATAATAATAACAATAATAATGGTAATAATGATAAAGATTATAAGAATAATGATAATAATTATAATAACAATAATAATATTACAATGATAATAATAACAGGGGAAAACCAGACTGTGGCATGAACATGATTATATCTTGCAAAAAGGGGTAGGAATTTATAAGCTTTTGCTTCAGACTACTCCTTTTCAGCTTGTGATCAGATAGTTGAATACAAATATAAATAATGGAAAGTTATATTTTCATTGATGTAAGAAATGCACTGTAATGTTTCATATATTTGCCCAAATAAAATTTTAAATAATAATTAATTTATTAAAAAAAATAAAGAAAGGGTCTTAACTTTTTCATGTGCCTGGCTAAGTATCATAGACTTTACTGTTAATGGCCAGCAGAGGGCGACAGAAACAACTTGTTGACGTCACAAGAAGAGAATGAGAGGCATTAAAACTCAGATATTCTTAGTATTCATTCACGTGTCTTTGCTAGCTGCTTGACTGGGTCCTGTAGCATCACACTGCTTATTTATTGAAGACGATGATAGTTTTTTTTGGAAAACTTAAGGGGTCATTAACAGACCCTGGGGATGTCTAGGGTGCTTAAAAGTGACCCCTCTAAGATGGAATGGTGTAGTCTTGCTGTGAAATACAATTAGACAAGGTGTAGTTTCCCTTTTTTTCTGCAGCACACACACACACACACACACACACACACACACACACAGCAGGGAGGCCGTGGACGTCCGGGCCATTAACAAAGCCTACTAAAAAAATACTTCCCTGGCCTTCCTCTCTTCCTCGACCCTCCTCCGGCGCTTAAAACGTGACACACATGAGCGGCGTGGCGGATCACGTGATGACCTTAGCGTTGATCCGGAAGTGGGTGGAAGGGGAGGCACTGGGGAAGGGGAGGGGGGGTTGCTGACATTACTGAGAGGCTTGGAGAGCATGCCAGCTGCTCAGCGTCAAAGTGAAGCAACTGGAAGCAAGATGGAGTCCACTGCAGCGCTAAATATTACATTAAGCGTAGCAGAGGAACACAATTCTTTCAAGATGGTGGATTTTACAGGAAGTGGGTTTGGAGGAAAAAAATGATTTAATTGATTTATGTGACACCGGTGGTCTGTTTGTGGTTGTGATAAGCTTCTGTTCACCACAGTGGATGAAAACATGCTTTTGTAAGGATTTGGATGAAAACCTTCGTCCCTTTAGGGAGGCTATCCAGTTTATGTAGCAGGAAAGCTAACACGGCTTCTTGGCGCTCATCGCCACCGCACCAGCAAAGGCAGTCCTCGTGTTGCAACACTTTGTTATTATGACACACTCGAAAAATTAACATTGTTCAAAAAGAGAACTGGAAAGGTGAAGAAATACACAGTCGACAAGGTTGCTTGTGTCCTTTGTCGCTAACTTTTGTGGCTAACTTAAGTGTGAGGCAGGCAGACTCTTCTGATGGCATTCAAAGAAAAGGACATCATAAAAAGTGTAGAAATCTGCAGGTCCAAGATGTGCTCCTATGAAATGGACAGTGATAACTAATCAGGGTAATGCATATACATTTTTGTTTTTTTATTACTGTTTCATTGAATTATTGTATTTAATCTTTTTATCACTGTATTTTAAATGTGTGAATGACCTGTTTGCAGGTGTTTTTTTTCTTTTTGGAGAGTCCTTAGTTGTTTATCATCCTTCAACATTACTTCCGGATACTGCTTTTATTCTGACAAACCGGAAGTGTCGCGCTACGCTGCTGCTGCTAGTCTTGACGCTGCTGTGGAGCCAAGCATCCAGCTCGCCTGCATTCCTCCTCTCTCTGTCTCGACAGACCGACGGAGGAACGGGAAGGGAGAAAGGAAAGAAGACAAGAAAACTCAAATCATCTCCCACCACATTTCAGCTGGATATTTTTTATAAACCCAAAGTGGACTCACACGGATACCGGTGACCAAATATGGCCGCGACTAAATAAGCACGTCAGGGACTGGGTTGGTGGACTTTTGGACCTTAGAGCAGCGTTAAACAACAAAAAAACGTCTATTTTGTATGCGGGGTTCCGTGGTGAACGTCGACTAAAAGACAAGGGGCTTCGGTGAAACAATCTCCAAGCTTTCCACGGTGGATATTTTCTGTGTGTGTGTGTTTTTTTAAATAACAAGATGGCTGATGACAGCTAGCCTTAACAAGGACAGCAGCAAAGAGAGCGAGTGAGAGTGGCGTCTCCTTTAATAAATCTCCCCGGTGTTTATATTTTTGTATTTTAAGCCGAATAGCACTGCTTTTGACGTAGCACTAGCAACAATAATGCCTTCGGTGGCGGCTAGCGAGGCTTGCGGGGAAAGTGCGTGTTAACGCGTACCTGTTCCGAGGCTACAAAATGGTGAGGTGAGTCTCCTTCCATGATTTGAATCGAGATAAGGAAGTGGATGAAAATATGTTGTTGGCTGAAGGCGGCGGCGAGACGAGGCCAACAAGCTGGACACCCAAAGTAAGGATTTAAATTTGGATAAATTAAATCATCTTCTAGGTGGTGCTAGTAGTGGTAGTGGTGGGGGAGGCTTATTTGATCGATGTGTCGAAGCGGCCGACATTCCTGCGGATCGTTTTTAAAGCCCTTTTTGTTTCGCTTAGCCTAGTTAGCTTCATTCCGCCATTAAAGACAGCAACTATGCAGATAAGCGGTGTGATGTGATGATTTGTCGATATAATACGATTAGAAGGTCTTTTGTTGTCGAATGGAAAGTGCCAGAAAGAGCCGCGGCCTTGTCTCAGTGTGTGTAAGTGTGTAATATATACATATATATATATATGTGTGTGTGTGTGTGTGTGTGTGTGTGTAGATTATCATTATTCATCTCATGGAAATGGCGTTTTCACGTCAAATTGGAGCCTCCCAGGCGACTGCGTTGTTAATCCGACTTGTGCGAGCTTGTTCCGGGGCTGTGGTGCACGTTAGGCGGCTTTAATAACAGAACCGAACATTCTGTGCGGGTTCATTTGTGTCGGTTCTTTTTGGTTAAAAACAACGGGGGTGTTTGAATCGGGTTTGTATATTTGTATGTGCGGTAAATCAGGGTGTGGATCCCTTTGGTTCTGGGTCCGAACCGGTCCAGGTTTATAATAATAATAACAATAATAATAATTCAAGAGAGCCGGATAGCTCAGTAGATTGCTTCCACTGCATACTGCTCATTTGCATATTAGTTCTTTGCTTGTTTGGTTATCTGTGCCTTGTTTGAATTCCAAGGTTTACCTGGAGCTGACAGCAGGCTTGTAGCTTCCTGTAGGCCACACACACACACACAGACACACACACACACACTGAGGCCCTGGAGTGTGTGTCATTGTAGGGAAGCTGCATTTACAGTCACACTCGGGTCGCTTTACTGGAACATCACGCTGCAGCAATAACTTAAAGCAAAGTCAGGGTCTTGTTTGCGAGGGTGGAGATACTTGACGTGATCTTTCAAGACCACGTCGGTCTGTTTTTCTTTTGCTTCCTCCCAAACCGGGGGGTGTCGGGTTTCCCGAGAACAGACAGACCGAAACCCGGAGGAGCCGGTGCATGCCTGCCCGTGCCGCCATGGCGTCCGACATGGCCGAGACATGGAGAAACTGTTTTGAGGAGGAGCTCATCTGTCCCATCTGTCTGCACGTCTTCTCGGAGCCCATCCAGCTGCCCTGCAAGCACAACTTCTGCCGGGCTTGCATCAGCGAGGCGTGGGCCAAAGACTCCTCGCTGGCCCGCTGCCCCGAGTGCAACCACGCGTACACGCAGAAGCCTAACCTGGAGAAGAACCACAAGCTGTCCAACATCGTGGAGAAGTACAACGCCCTCAGCGTGGAGAAGGCCCAATCGCCGCCGCCACAGTGCATCCTGTGCCGCCGAGGCCCGCCCCTCCCCGCCGTCAAGGTGTGCCTGCGCTGCAACGCGCCCTGCTGCCAGTCGCACGTGCAGACGCACCTGCAGCAGCCGTGCTCGGCGCTCGGTCACCTGCTGGTGGAGGCCGAGGCTGTCAAGGCTTGGACGTGCCCGCAGCACGACGAGTACCGGCTGTACCACTGTGAGGCGGAGCAGACGGCGGTGTGCCAGTACTGCTGTTTTGCACGCTGCCACCCCAGCCACGGGCACGCTGTCGCCGACGTGGAGCTGCGCCGCAACGACATCAGAGTAAGAATTCACACGCTCACGTTGATTAGCGGTACTGCCGCCATGTTTGATTGGCTTAGATTTCCCTGTTACAAGGTCGGAAAGCCATGAAGGAATCATGGTATTTTCCCACCCTTGAATCCAAAATGTCTTCTGTTATTCTCTCGGAACCAAGAAATAGGACAGCCCGTTTAGCTCCACACCACTAGGTGGCGATATTTCCTATTTATATTTGACCCATCATCAAAACAAAGTAGCCAATTTCCATTTGAGTCGGAATAATTCCATTTTCTTGGGGGGTGGAGACAATTCCTCAATTTTTTTTCCCAACTTATCTAGTTTACCCTTGTCAGTTCCATTATTTAATAAATGTTTGTCTACCTTCACAACACTAGGGGGCGATATTCCCGTTAGCAGTGCTTTATCAGTTGGCCTTACTTATTTATTCATGGATATTTTCATAATTAGAGCATAGAAAACCCGAAAAAAAATATATATTTTTTCAATATTATCAGATCCCTCTAGACTTGAAATAACACCACCTCGTGCTCCTGTGTGTTGCGGCCAGGGGTGCTGAGTGGGGGGCGGCAAACAGGAAGTGACTTTAGTGGGTCAGTTTTGGCTCAGGAGCTCAAACCTGCAATAAACGTCTGGTGCTTGTGTGTCTCACCAAACATTACAATAAAATTACTGACATTCAGCATCTTCTGAATGCCTTATATTAACACAATTCAGTAAAATGTGCATATCTTTGGCTAATGGTAGTTTTTATGTATTAATGAGTATATTTTTGAAAAACCAGGATTAGAGTGAAGCTGAGAAATTCGAAGCGCGACATTGCCGAGGGATTACTGTCGTCCTGTTTCAGTCGGTGTGATTCGCTTTTCCTGTAAATCCTCCCCAGCTTCATGACGGCGACTCATGGAAGCAGATGTCGGCCATCTTGAGGGAATATGTCAGGTTTATCTGTGATCAATAAGCAGTTGTGCACTTTACATATCGTGTAGTTTAGTCGTGGCTATTTAGTGAATCATCCGGCTGTTGCGATTCTTCCCAGTCTGTCGGAATGCCACACAATGCAGCCGTGGGGGGAACAATGATGAGGGTCCCTCAATGGGCTGGGGGTGTGGGGGGTGGGGCGGGTTTCTTATCTCTCCCGGACAGGTGTATCCTCGCTGGGGGATCGCCAGTTGTTGGATTCTCGTGATTCGATACTCGATTTTCAAATGACGTCTTGCTTACTTGGAGGTTTGGAATGCCCCATATTTTTTTTAAGGAGGTGTGTAACGGGCAGATTAGTCAGACTGGGGTGGGGGGGTAGTGGTGATCACGGCTGAGTCATGACATTCACCCATCACCCGCTTTAGGAGTAAACTAACTCTGTACTTCCTGTCAGAATGAGTCAGCTTCACGGATTGGGGGGGCGATTGAGCGAGCCCCCCCCCCTCCCCAAACAAAATCCCTTCCATCTTTTCTTACATTATTAATCAGCTGGCTGGACGGTAATTAGAGGCTAATGAATTATTTAAGACGCATGAATATTTACATTTGTTATCTTTCTGCAACCGTGCAGCGCATATAAACAATAAGTGGTATACTGTACGTAATTTATAGTTACATATTTAACACATACATAATAACGTGGTGATGTTGATTCAAGTGGTAGCAGCCATGTATGGGTTCAACTAGCCGCCAGCTAGCAATCCCCCCCACCCCCGCACCTCCGTTAGCCCCTCCCATCAAGTTCACCTCAGTGGCTCCACAGCACCTCCAGGCGCGGGGCGACCTTCCCCTCGGCCCCCCGTTCTGGTGTTGGCGCTGATGGAAAAGACACTGTGGTGAAATGACAGCTAAAGAGGGGCCCGTCCCTTTTAGCTATGCACCTACCCCAACCCCCTTTTGACCCCCTCCGCCTCCTCCTACCCCCCCCCCCCCACCTCAAATGTATCCATAGCTGCAACCTCCCTCTGGTAAGCTTCAGCGCCTTCGACCCTGCTGCTTTTTCCTCTCCCCCGCCCAAGCCTCTGCTCGGAGCCCGACTCAATCAATCAGCACAACCAGGTCACAGTCCTTGATGTAACATGGCAACCGTCTGTGTGTGTGTGTGTGTGTGTGTGTGTGTGATATCTAGGCCAGTGCTTTCCAGCCATGTGCTGCTGAGAAGTTTGCAGAAGTTCCAGGGCAGCTGATCACACTGTGACCTGATGATAAAATCAGATGTTTGCCAGAAACGAGCGGATCATGACGATGAAGGGCGGTGGGCGGTTAAACGCACCTTCTCGATGTTAGGTTAGCATGAAATAAAGGACCAAGATGGAGGCTGCACGTCGATGTTAGCATTTAGCTTGAAGCGCTAAGGGAGCCATTTAAAGAGTTGCTCATGAAGTAAAAGTGATGTTAACTTTTGGTGATAATGGTAAAGATCTGTTCAATTGACGTCATACAGCGTTTACGTTGACATGCTAATAACTTAGCATGTAAGGTTATGCGATTTAAAAACAATTTTAGACCACAAAATGATAAAATGTATTATTTGTGAGAGACATTCAAGACGTTCTGTATTTGCTCAGCAGATTTTGATCAGTTTTCCAGACTGCAGAGGTTCCATTGTGGGCCCCCAAGCCGCAGTTTGGACACCATTATTGACACTATTATGAGACTGACTAAAACTCTTTGTTTGGGTTGAAAAACATTTCATCATTGCCAAAAAAAAAGAAAAAAAAGTGTTGCATTATCTCCCAGCAGCCCCTGCTGTGTGAAATGACGGCCATGTTTTTAGAGAGCAAATAAAGAGGAGGAGAGCTTTTTCCCTGCCTGCTTATGCTCATTCATTTATCACCCCCCCCTCACCACACACCCACTTATGCAAACACAAAATAACTGCTGGTTGCCATGACAGCACACCCCCTCCTCCCCCCTGCAGGGATTGTGTGTCGGATGGGGACTAACTAAGCCGACCGGTTCTTAATATCTCCGGCATGGAGGGGGGGGCAGGGGTTGGCAGGGGAGGGGGCGGTGATGCAAGCTGAGGTCATCACCTTGCAGCCTTTTTTTCAAGACCTTTCTTCTTCTGTCCTCCCAGCAAAGCCTGCTGAGGCAGCAGGAGCGTGTGGAGGAGCGCGTGCAGGAGATCGAGGAGCAGCTTTGCAAGCTGGACTCGGACAAGTGTGTGGTGGAGGTACGTCGGAGGGACTTTAACCTTGCCGACGGAGGCACTACAATGACGTTTGCGTTGATGTTTTGCAGGACCGCGTGTGCGAGCTCAAAGAGGACGTACGCCTGCAGTATCAGCGCATGCACCAGCTCCTGGAAGAGGACCTGGGCCGCACCCTGGAAGCTCTGGAACGGGCCCAGGCCCGCTTCTGCCAGGAGAACGCCGCCCAGGTGCTGGCGCTGGGCGAGCAGCGCCACGAGGCCCAGAAGCTGCTGAGTTCCATCAACACAGCCTTCGGCAAAGCGGAGGAGCTGAGCTTCATGAAGAACACCAAGCCCGTCAAGATCCTCACAGACAGGTGCCAGTATCCGATACTAGCCGTTGTGCCAAAGTCGCAGACCCGGGTCTCACATTATCGTGTTCTCCCACAGGTCTCAGGCGTGCGTGGGAAGCAGCCTGCCCCCTTACAAAGTCGGGAATCTCAACGCCAAGCTTTTCCTGTCCGAAATCACCAAACGAGAGAAGAGCTTGAAGAGAACGCTGGAAGGTACAAAGTCACACTAACGTAGGGGTGTCCAAAATTGGCCACTGAGGAAATAATATATAAAATAATGAAAAATCCAAGGATGATTGATGTTTTTTTTTTTTATATTAAAAAACGGCCTGCATGTCGTCTTTGTGTTAGCAACCTTCATTCCCATGAAACCTGTTAATATGTCCATGTCCAACAAGTCCTGGGTATGTCAACGTCAAATTTGGGACCCAAATGCGTCATTTGGAGCCATGCTGGATGTTGGCTTTCAGCGCTACCACGTTACATGCTAATAGCATACCATTACCAATGACATGGTCTTACTAGCATAGCGATATCATCGGCAGAAAAAACGATACCAAAACATTGTTGTGCCATTGGTCGTCCCGTTTTATCAGACATCCCAAGTCATTTCTATGGAAAAAATTTCATGTCCTCATTATCAAAAAGCTGCTGTAGGAGTTCTAGAACAGGGGTCTCAAACTTAATTTACCTGGGGGCCACTGGAGCTAGGGTCTGGGCAAGGCTGGGCCGCATTAAAAAGTCTTAGGAATGCACCCCCCCCCCCAAAAAAAATTGCATTTATTAAAAACAGAAAAATATACAAACTTTTTCAGTGCTTTTCCACTATTCTCAAATATCTTAATTTTTATTTTTCTGCACAAAATAAGATGAAAAATAAATAAACAAATCAAGAATAAAGAAAATCAATCAGTAATAAATAAATATAATAATAATAATAATAAAACGTCAAATAATAAAAACTTAAGAAACCACATATAGTTGGTGGGTAGACAAATTATTTTTTTTCAGGTTATAATGAACAAAGCATTATTAGAGCCCTGTAGACATGACAAAACACGACTATAGGCACATTTATACTCTTTTTATTTACAACATATTGCGCAACTGCAGGGTCTTGAGACACATGCTAACCCGCAAACTAGACAGCTAGCGACCTAAACGGTAGCCTTCAAGTTATTTCCTTTCAACTTAAATAGCCAAAAACTTACCACTTCCACACGGATAGGGAGGATAACTATTAACAGTTATTTAACCTTTAACATGAACATTAATCAAATGTAATAATTTTTTCCGGGTACATGATACCATACAGCATCCATATCAAACTTGCGCGGGCCGCACTAACGTTAAACTTTCATATCAAGGCAGGGGCCTCAAACTAGTGTCCTGCGGGCCACATTTGGCCCGCGGGCCGCATGTTTGAGACCCCTGTTCTAGCATATTACTACTATACTATGAAATGACCCCTAGATTTGAGTATAAAATGTTGTATTGTAGCTCCCTTTTCCACTTTTTCCACTTGTCTTGTTTGGTTGTATGTTTATGAATGTACCACAGGGCCGTTACAAATGTTAGAAATGAGCTGTGTGCCGCACTTTGGGCACCCCTACCGCTTCAGAGTGTTTTTGAACTGAACTCTTGTTCTCTCTTCCCTCAGCTCCCCTCACCCCTCCCTCCACCTTCCTGCAGTCCGTCCCGGCCTGCCCAAGCGGACAGAGCGTCGCTTCTGCAGGCGAGAAACGGAAACATTCCACCGCCTTCCCGGAAGGTGCCGGGAACGCTGGGAAGAACGCTACTCCGGGTTTCAAAGATGCATCCTCCTCATCATCGTCCTCCTCGTCGCTAGCGAGCAAGCAGCCCTACCTGGGCTCCGCCTCCTCGTCTGCCGGAGAGGGTCAGTCCACCAATCAGCAGCCTCTGGGTCCGTGTGGCCCGCCTCACATCAATGAAGGCAGCGGCGGGAGTGCGGGAAGCGGGAGCAGCTCGTTAAGCAGCCACCATTCCGGCGCCGTCTTCAGCTCCTCGCACTTCCCCCCCGGGGGCGGCGGCGGCGGCTCCTCGCACTCCTCCCAGCAGGCCGTTCTGCCCCAGTACGGTGGTCGCAAGATCTTGGTGTGCACCATGGATAACTGCTACTGCTCCGGGGTGGCCTCGGTTTCGGGCCACCGCGGACACCCGCCGTACTCACGCTCAGGCTCCTTCCCGTGGGTCAGCGCCCAGGACTACCCGCCGCCCCCTGGTCTGGCTCCCGGGGGGCCGTCCATGCAGGGGCTGGCGGTGAGGGACTGGATAGACGCCTCGCAGTCGCACAGACACGCCGACTTCTACGGGCTGTACGGGCAGCCCTCCACAAAGCACTATGTCACCAGTTAACGCCGTCGTCACGCACACGCATTCACTACACAATAGACTCCTATTAAGCCGTGCTAGCCTACACAATAATGTACACACGCACACACGTCTACAACATATATACACATTCGGGGGCAGGGTCGCTGTGAGTTTATTTTTATTTTTTTTCCCGCTCAGTGTTGTACGGAGTGTGTTGTACGTTTAAACAAACAAAAAAAACTTTAATAGATGCCAACGCGTTCCCCGCGTTCAAAGATGGAGCGCCAGCAAGGAGGGGCTGGAAATCGGGGGGGGGTGGAGTGGAGCCGAAGGGGGACAATGTATTTTTATTTATAGTGCTCGGAAAGATGAAAAGGAACTTTTGATGGCGGAATCCTCCATACCACCTCCAAGGAACGGGACAAAAAGCTGCAGGGTTCCAGTTGAGCGTTTCCGGCTGTACCGAGGTCCGTTGCCTTACGTTGTCATGACGTCATCCTTTATTTGACTGTGTCGTCACCTCGTGGCATTTCTCAGAATCAGGGAAGGATCGCTCTTCCACTGGAAACACTCACATTTGTGGGAGGGGCAGGGGCGGGAGAACTGGACGCTTTGGATTTTTTTTTTTTTTCCTTCCATGCTTCCCAAAATCTTCTGACCTTTCCCTGTTAATTTGACATATGTTGGTGTTGTTTGCCGATGCCCCCCCCCCCCCTCCCAAACCCCCCACGCTCGTCTTGAGACTCATGGACGGTAAAAGTGACAAAGATGAGAGCAGCAGCAGCAGCAGCAACAGGCAGACCAAACCAATCAAGCATCACCAGGAGGAGCGGGCGATGCTGTTAATGTACTTCCTTCAGGGCAACGATGTCACTTCCTCTCAATAAGCACACGAGCTCTTGGCTTCCCGTTTGCAGCTGTAAGCGTGCAAAGGAAGAGTTTATTTTTTTTGAAGCACTCAGAAGACAAATATGATTTTAAAAAAAAAACTGTATGCAGTTTTAAAAAAAAAATAAGGTGGAAGGATTTTTTTCATGACTATTTGTAAACGACTGGACTGCAAGCAATGATGGTCATTCTAAATAGAAGCCATTAACTAAGTTGACTTCAACAAAATGGACAAAACCAACTTGAAAGTTTTTTTTTTGTAAATATTTTGTGAAATGGAAAAATGACAGACGTGATTTGGAGGAGAATTCCAAATAAAATTTAAACCGGCCCCGCTGTCAACATTTCTGTCTGATTGCTTTCATTCTGGAAAGTAGTGATGTGCTGATGAAAGTTGGCAATTTGTCACTGATTCTGTTCAGAATTTTTATGGACAGAATTTCTAGGCGCACCCGAGGCGTCGAGGGGAGTCCATTTTGGGGGCCTCTGCTGTTTGCAGACCATGTGCTCCTGATGGCCTCATCGGGTTGTGATCTTCTGCATTTGAGTTCAAGTATCTCAGGGTCTTGTTGATGAGTGAAGGGAAGGTTGGAGCGTAAGGTCCATACGCGGATCAGGACAGCGTTGGTAGTAATACGGTTGCTGTACCAGACCCGTGATGTTCCCAACACAGGTGTTTTACACCTTCTTTACGAAAATGCTGGCACTTTCTTTGGCTCCATTTTGGGTGATTGAGGTGAGAAACTGTATTGAATTGAAGAACTAACTCATGGCAAAACAGGAAGATGGCGGTGGTTGATCTTGGCTGCTGTATTGTGTCTTGGGGAACGGTCAAGAATCACATTTTCAGTGAAGGTAAAAGAATCCTGAAAGGTTTATTTATTCATTAATTTCATTTTTTTAAAACTGTAACTGTAAAACTATGAAAACGTGATTTATAGTGTAGTGTTTTGGCTTTCTGGAACGGGTTTATATATCTTATGGGAAGAAGTTGGACCTTCTGGAACGAATTAATGATGCTAACCAAGGTTCCACATCTGTCATATTTACTAATTTAGCACAGAAGGGCCAAAATATATGATTTAATCTTTTTACTTCTATTTTTTTATTTGGGGGTATTTTATGGCCTTTACCAACGGGCAGTTATTTATCTTTTATTTAAAATATATTATTTAAATTTTTTTTTGTATTTACTTCTATTCATGATTTGGGTGGTATTTTTCTGGCCTTTACTAAAGAGTAGTTATTTATCTCTTATTTAATATATATATATAAATATAATAATAAATAAAATATAATTAATATATATATATTTTTTTCTTACCTTTTAAAATGAGTGTACAATAAGTATATTATATATACAAAATATATATCAGGCCCTGAGGCAATGATACTTGATTTTTGATATGATTTTTCAGTAAGTGACTCACTATCGCCCCCTGTGGCGAAAGTTGGTATGGCAGCTATTCCAATCATGCTGCTCAAGTTCTTTACTTTGTAGTCTTCCCATGACTCATATCCAGCATTGCCCCGCCCTGACAGATAATGACGTCACATTTAATGGTTTCCATTGATATGCCAATTAAAATGAGCGTACTGGGTGTGCTTTTGAACACTCCCTTTAACAACAACAACAAAAAAATCTTCATTTGTGGTCCCACCCTTCTCTTACTCCCACCTATGTCCCCACCCAGAAACATTTTCCCCTCTCTACGGCACACACCACTTTTTTCCACTCTCTTGACATTCTCCCACGCATTTGCACACAGATGTTGTGCAGCTGCTTGATGGAATGGAGGACGTGGAGATAATATGGTCGCCGCCCACGACTCAAGTGTGTATTATTCTCTACCTGACAGCCATAAAGGAAATGATTGCGGGTGTGGTAGGACATCTTTTATTGACGTTAACGGGTTGCTTGACTTGGTCAGCCATGTTTGTTGTCTCAGGTGAAGGGGGAAACACAGGGTTCTCTGTTGCCCCTTGAGGCGAAGAGTAGTATTACACTCACAGTTTTTTTTAATCTAAAATGGTAAAGGTTTTAGTTTGTTTCTATTTTAATAGTTTTTAGAGTTAGATAATTGGGGGTGCACCAACCCACTTCCCCAAACAATGATTTCCCGCAGTATATTTTGAATTTTCTCTTTACTCTGCCTCACTGTAGGAACTGAAAAAAATGTCTATTGTCTTTGACATAACGCGTTAGCTTAGCAGGTTTTTGACTTATTTTATTATTTTTTATTTTGTTACGCTGCTGCACCTTCCATGGAGTCTTCTGGCAGCGCCCCAATCAATGAGTGAGCAAATCAAATTATTTATTTTGATCAATTTATGGACACTTTTGAATTGTTTATGTAGGAACATTAGCACAATGCTAGTACATAACTGCTACACTATAATGTAAAATACAATAAAAACCTGTCACCTTGAGTTAAGAATGAAATCAGGATCAATAATGTTATTATGTATTATTTTATATTATTGTATATTATAATTCTTAGATTATTTTTAGTAATATAATCGATCCATTTATGGACCATTTTGAGTGTGTTAGCAACATGCTAGTACATATCTGCAGCACGATAATACATAAACATTATAGTGTAAAAAAACTATTTTTGACTGAATTAAGTCAGATTGGTTTTAACCCATTATGGACTCGTTTTTTAATGTACTTTTTATAATAGAAAATGACATTTTAACACTATTAGCAACATGCTAGCCTAGCAGCGAACTGCTAGCCTATAGCTAAGCTTCGAGCAGCTATCTTGTCCCAGCATTTATTAGCATGCTAAGGAGTGCGTGAGGCCGACACAAAGGGAATCCTTGTTCCCGAAAAATGAGGCGGATGAAGGGCCCTTCCCACACTCTAGTCTACATATGACCTGCACTATGTGAAACAAAAGCACGGCATGGATTTTGATACATTTTGTGCTCGTCTTTCCTCGCTTCTAGTGAACTCTGGACGGGCAGCTGTCGCCCACAGAGGCCTCTTGACGCGGGGGCTGCCGCTGACACCTGCTCCCACCCGCCGGTGAGCATTAAAACGCTGCAAACGTTCCATTCTGCTTGGGTTTTTTATTCACATACTGTACCTTCAGGTCTGGACAGATGACTATGGAGAATATCAAAAGAAAACAAAAACATTAACCTTAAGATATGCAAATATTCCAAAAATGTGCATGGTGTGTCACAATGAAAGCACAGCAGGCTAACGCTATTTACAGTGGATTAAAAATGCCATTCCTCTAATCGATCATTTATACATAACATGTACAGTATAACTGTTAAGGGGCGAGGGTGTGTGAAAGCGCTCTATCATAAATAACACACTTACAAAAATATACCTCACTTCAAGCAGAGCCTTGTTTTTTTTTTTTTTAAACAACAACACACTTTGACCTCATCATAGTGGGATTCCAAAGAGTTAGTGCTGCTGGTACGTTAGGAGAGTCCATGATGGCGATGGCGTGATGAAAACCAGCGTAAAAACACCCGGGAGATGTAGCTGTTAGCTTAAAAACTCCATGTTGGATTAGTAGTGTGTGTACATTCACAAGTTTATCCCGTTGTATTAAGGCTCAGAAGGGTGTGTGTGTGTGTGTGTTGATGTTGTCGTGTGCTGCTGCTGCTGCTGCCGCCGTTCAGCTAAAAAGAGGAAGAAAAAAAAAAAGCTACTTTTTCTTGGAGTTGACGCTCTTGCACACCCAATTCATGCCCTCCTGTAGGGAGAGGGGAGACGATGAACGAATAGTACAGCACGGAACGTAGCGTGGCGAGTAGTAAACGCTACCTGGATGCCCTCGCCGGTGAGGGCGGAGCAGGACTGGATTTGCCAGATACGGTCGCGGATGGTGTGCAGGTTGAGGCCCTCGGCGATCTCGGCGGCGGGGGCGGCTGTCAGCAGGTCCTGCTTGTTAGCGAAGATGAGCACGGGGACGCCGCTTAGCTTCTGCTCGTCCAATAACTCGGCCAGTTCCTGGAAAACCATCACTGAATCTTTTACTCATCGATTAAGCAAATTGGGTTTTTTTCGTGTGTATGTACAAATTCTTGAGCAGGGGTCTCAAACACGCGGCCCGCGGGACACTAGTTTGAGGCCCCCGCCTTGATATGAAAGTTTAATGTTAGTGCGGCCCGCGCAAGTTTGATATGGATGCTGTATGGTATCATGTACCCAGAAAAAATTATTACGTTTGATTAATGTTCATGTTAAAGTTTAAATAACTGTTAATAGTTATCCTCCCTATCCGTGTGGAAGTGGTAAGTTTTTGGCTATGTAAGTTTAAAGGAAATAACTTGAAGGCTACCGTTTAGGTCGCTAGCTCTCTAGTTTGCGAGTTAGCATGTGTCTCAAGACCCTGCAGTTGCACAGTATGTTGTAAATAAATTGTATATTTGTATAGTATATTTTTCTGTTTTTAATAAATGCATTTTTTTTTTTTTTGGAAAACCTGATGCGGCCCAGCCTTGCCCAGACCCTAGCTCCAGTGGCCCTCAGGTAAATTGAGTTTGAGACCCCTGTTCTTGAGGCTGAGCATGAACAGTGCCTCTGCTGGTGGCAGCAAGTACTGCGTTATATTTAGCCCACAATTCCCTTAAGGGGCATTAAAATCGATTTATCCATCAATTAATTGACTTTTCTTTTTGATACATAAAACAGTGGTGCCTTGGTTAACATCATTAATCTGTTCCAGATGGTGCAACTTAAACCACAACGGACTCTAACCAAAGCAAACTTTCCATATAAAATAATGTCAATCCGATTCATACATTCCAGACGCCCAAAAATGTAAACACAAAAAGACCAAAACTATCGGTGTAACTAAATAGGAAGCATGTTTTGTGGGCGTGGCTCCATGTGGGCATGTTTTGTCACGTTAGTGATATGCGAATAACGCCGCTTCATCGGGGTTGACTTACCTGACCCGTCTCCTCAAACCTCTTCCTGTCGGCGCTGTCGATGACATAAATCTGCAATTAAAACAGTAAAAAAAAAATAAGTTTAATGAAGCACGTTAGGGTTCAAACATCACTTACGAGCATGTCAGTGTTTTCAAAGTAGTTCCTCCAGTACGGCCTGATCTTCCTCTGACCCCCGATGTCCCAAACGTTGAGCTTGAAGCCCTGAGACTGGACGCTCTTGATGTTGAACCCCTTGAGGAGAACACGTGCAAAAGTATGCGTCAATCACGTGAACCCCGCTATACACATCCTGTCAAGAATCGCCTTCTTCCTGTTGCACCTGGGTGGGGGTGATGTGGCTGATGTCCTCGGAGGCCAGCTGCTTCAGCAGGGTGGTCTTGCCGCCGTTGTCCAGCCCCAGCAGCAGTATCCGCACCTCCTGGTCAGGTGTGCTCTTCAGCTTGCGGAGGATTGACAGCAATCCCTGCACACAAACAAAAAAAAACCCAACATGTCACATCACTGTTCTTATTGAGAGCTGCCATTGTTGTGCTCAGTGCATGCTCCATCCATACAACCATGCATGTAGCATTTCTAATTCACCCTTACGTACATATTTAGCCGATATCTAATGGCTGACATTCAATTTGACGTTCAATGTAATTCACTTCATGTCATTAAAAGAAGTTCTAAGACGTGCTGGCTCGGATAACGGCGGCAAGTCGCATCAACGGAAGCTAGCTCAGCTAAACTAAGCTAAGCTAATCTACCCTGACAACGGAACCTAACAAGAAGGCAGCCCGCTTTTCTCCACAAACAAAGCCCGGCTTCGCGTTCGCGGGCTCTGGGTATGAAATGTACACCGTTTACTTTTACCGCAGCGACAGTTAGCTTAGATTAGCCGCTTTGTATGAGGGCGAATGGTTAAAAAAAAAAGACTCACCATCTTGTTGTCTTGTGTCGTGGAGACGCCAGCCGCGGAGGGTTACTAAGGGTGATGACGTCATACGCACGGTCACGCACGCAGGGAGGGGGAGTAGGGGGGGTGGGTATTTTTAGTGTAGTCCATTTATGTTATTTGTTTAGCTGTTTTGCTATTACACTGGCTGCTTTACATTTCAATTACAGACAATTTATTTGTATTTTATTTACTCTACGTCATTGTATTTATATATGAGTCATTATTAGTCATTTATTATTAGTCATATTATTATATTATATTATATTATTCATTTTCTACCGCTTTTTCCTATTATATTATATTATATTATATTATATTATATTATATTATATTATATTATATTATATTATATTATATTATATTATATTATATTATATTATATTATATTATATATTTAATTTTTATTTTTATTTTTATTTTTATTTTTATTTTTATTTTTATTTTTATTTTTATTTTTATTTTTATTTTTATTTTGTAGATTTTTTTATCCCTATTAACTGTTATACGTTCTTTCACATTCACATTGTTTCCCTTTCCCGATTAGAAGATGGTAACATTTAAACACAGTAGGTGACAGTCGTTCCCTCGCAATATCACGTCTCGATTATTGCAGTGGGTTTTTTTCTCATAAAAAATTCATTATTGAAAGACAAAGGCAATTGTAGTATTCTGGCCACTAGACATGAACAACGTTCCATTATTGCGGTGGTTTTCAGTTATTTTCTGTCATGCTTCCATTGGGGGGGCAAAAATTTTTTTTGAGAAAAGGATAATATTTACAGTATTTATTTATCTGTACTGTACATAAAAAAACAGAGAATCGCTACAGAATGGAGAGCAGTGAAGCGATGCTGAGTACCACAAATACATGTTGGCAGGTCTGCACAAACACTGAAGAAAATATGAAAAGTTAAAAAAACAGTTTTGTGGCCAATCATCAGATTGACCATCAAAGTTTGCCGCCATGCACCGCCCACATCCTCTGGCGCAGGCTAAATTAGTTCACAATATACAATATCATCATCCAACCGTCCAATATCTGAGATTTTCATTTGGTCAAAGTCCCTAAGTTCGTCAAAGGTAATGGTATGACCCATAGTTTTTGCCCAAAGTGGCTCCTTCAGATAAAAATGTCTGACTTCCTGTTTGGCTTGACACATGTGTCCTTAAGACTTTTTTTTTTTGCATCCTTTCCTTAATTTCCCATTTCCATGGAGCCTATCCCAGCTGTCTAGAGGTTTATAATAAGACAAGTCTCTATGCAAAGCAGTAAGAAAAGAGTCCAGTGAAGATCAGTTATACCTACTCCAATCCACAGGTGGCAGCAGTGAGCTGATTCGCTTACTGACAACTGTTAATAAGACCCGAAGAAAAATAGGACGAAAACGCACTGCCCTGCTGTAGCTAAGTAAGTCATTTATATGCATGTCTTACTAAAATATGTTTGTATATATATTTGTTAACTAGTTTGTGCCACGTTGAGAAAAAGCGTGTAGTTAAGTCGATGTATCGTACAAGTTAGCTCGTAGCTACTAGCAAAACAGTTGTTATGGGAAAAGGGCGGGCTTTAGGACCGGCTCGACCTGCGCGTCACGGGGGAGCTGCCCCGGCACGCCATTGGCGGAGAGCTTGCCACGTGCACATGTCTCCACTATTGCCACCAAGAGCGCGTTTGATTACCTGCCAGATTCTCTTCATAGGCGGTGGACGGTTCTACGTAAAAAAGGTGAGCATTGCGTCTTCAGTCAGATACCGTAATTGTGAATTCCCCGTTGTTTGTTGTCGCTGTTTTTCTTTGCTTCGTCGCTTAGGGTTTGACGGCATGGCGCCCGAGTAACACGACACACTAAGTTGCATCACTCCACTGACATGTTCTCTCATTCCCATTCATAAGACTCTCAAATGCACTTGAACCACATCTAGGGTTGTCTGAGAATGCAATAAAATGTACGCTAACCGGGGTGAAGGCTGCAAAAACAGTTCTGAGTAAAGTGCAGCTCATCTAAATGGTCTCCGGCCTGTAGAGCCAGTTTGTCAAGCCTCACTTGAGGTGCTTCTTTTGTCACAAACATTTCCCTCTTTATTCAGCTTTGTATTTAGTGCTGTAAATAATATTCCATACTCATTTATGGTTGAATTTGTGTGCATTAATGAGACCTAAAGGAGTGTCAACTAGTTGCAACTTCTTTAGCTATGCTTTAGTTTGTAGGCATGCCAGCAAAAATTACTTAAATCCGTTTTTTTTGTATGCAAAAATAATTTTGCAGGCCTTAGCAGGTCCTACTTAAATCCACTGTCTCAAATGACCTACTTTCTGCAAAGGGAATGTCCTGTGGGCCATATCGCTTCCGGGCAAGTTGCTAAAACTCAGTGTTATGTCATATCTTAGATGTGATAGTGACTTTTGCCTCTTGCAGGTTTCACATTCAAACCAAACAAATCCAGAACAATCCAGTTCAGTCCGGGCTGAGTTGCACATTCTCTTCTAAAACCCTGCAAAAACAGCTGCTGTCAGTTTACTGTTGGATGTGAATAATTAGCCGCGGGGTGAAGTTGTGTAGACGCAGGACTCGGGCCGTTTGGGGTTGGGTATGGGGACACGGCTGCAGAACCTTTCACCTCGAGCAGGTCAATGATTTCTGTAAGAGCGCAAAATGTAGCTTGTGTAGACTTTACACCATCCAAGTACTAATAATGTGCATCAATACTACAATACTGAGTAGTATTGTTTTGTGTTTCTCCTCTTCTCAGGTGCGCAAAGCCAGCCGCCGTGCATTAACCTGCCACCCGTGAATGCCTGCCAGGAACCGCCATGGCGCTGAGCTCGACGTTCGACATTGACGCACCGCGATGGGACCAGTCCACGTTCACGGGCCGGCTGAAGCACTTCTTCAACGTCACCGACTGGCGGACGGCGCTCTTGCCTGACTCGCGCCTCGACGAGGCCAAAGCCTTAGTGGAGAGCTGCAGGTAAGAACGGGAGAACAAAATATTGCGTAATCGTACGTGATGGTGTGTTCAGGTGCTCGTTCTGCGTTTCAGGGCGGGTTCTGTTCCGCCAGGTACCACTGAAGAACAGCTTCACTATGCCAAGAAGCTTTATGACTCCGCCTTCCACCCCGACACGGGGGACCGCATGAACCTCATCGGACGTATGTCCTTCCAGGTGCCAGGAGGCATGGCCATCACTGGCGCCATGCTCCAGTTCTACAGGTACCGCAAGGAAAATGTCACTTTGTACCCAAACTATTTCAGTTCAGGACCCAAATGTGCAAAATAATAATACTATTACCGTATTTTCCGGACTATAAGTCACACTTTTTTTCATAAGTTGGCTGTTCCTGCAACTTTTATTTTTCGTGTAGCTGAATAACCATGTGTTAGCATATCTTACATCTATTCATTCTATATTCTTTTATTGTTAGAACTTGCCTTCCAAGAGGACGTAATGTCGGTTTTGGTCAAGTACTTCAAATAAATTACCCGCAAAAAATGCGACTGATACTCCAGTGCGACTTATGTATGTTTTTTTTTCTCTACCTAATTATGCATTTTCGACCTTGTGCGACTTATATTCAGGTGCGACTTATGTGTATTTTTTTTCTACCTAACTATGCATTTTTGGCCTTGTGCGACTTATACTCCAGTGCGACTTATGTATGGTTTTTTTCTACCTAATTATGTATTTTTGGCCTTGTGCGACTTATACTGCAGTGCGACTTATGTATGTTTTTTTTCTACCTTATTATGCATTTTTGGCCTTGTGCGACTAATACTCCAGTGCGACTTATGTATGTTTTTTTCTACCTAATTATGCATTTTTGGCCTTGTGCGACTTATACTCCAGTGCGACTTATATATGTTTTTTTTCTACTAATTATGCATTTTTGGCCTTGTGCGACTAATACTCCAGTAAGACTTATGTATGTTTTTTTTCTACCTAATTATGCATTTTTGGCCTTGTGTAACTTATGTATGTTTTTTTTTCTACCTAATTATGCATTTTTGGCCTTGTGCGACTTATACTCCAGTAAGACTTATGTATGTTTTTTCTACCTAATTATGCATTTTTGGCCTTGTGCGACTAATACTCCAGTAAGACTTATGTATGTTTTTTTCTACCTAATTATGCATTTTTGGCCTTGTGCGACTTACACTGCAGTGCAACTTATGTATGTTTTTTTCTACCTAATTATGCATTTATGGCCTTGTGCGACTTACACTGCAGTGCAACTTATGTATGGTTTTTTCTACCTAATTATGTATTTTTGGCCTTGTGCGACTTATACTGCAGTGCGACTTATGTATGTTTTTTTTCTACCTAATTATGCATTTTTGGCCTTGTGGGACTAATACTCCAGTGCAATTTATGTATGTTTTTTTTCTACCTAAGTATGTATTTCTGGCCTTGTGCGACTAACACTCCAGTAAGACTTATGTATGGTTTTTTTTTCTACCTAATTATGCATTTTTGGCCTTCTGCGACTTATATTCCAGTGCAACTTATGTATGTTTTTTTTCTACCTAATTATGCATTTTTGGCCTTGTGCGAGTTATACTCCAGTGCAACTTATGTATGTTTTTTTTCTACCTAATTATGCATTTTTGGCTTTGTGCGACTTATACTCTGGAGCAACTTATAGTCCAGAAAATACGGTATATATTCTTCTGCATTATTATAACGACCATCAGTCCAGAGGCTTTTTGCTATAAGATGCCATAGAATAAATACAAATTCAATACAAATATTGAATTTACAATTACTATACAAATGCTGGGTAACTTCCTGTGAGGGGGCGGGAGAAGCACGTGTCGACGAGCGCCTTTTTGTTAAAGGATGCATGTTGTCTTCTCAGGACGGTTCCAGCGGTCGTGTTCTGGCAGTGGGTGAACCAGTCCTTCAACGCGCTGGTTAACTACACCAACCGCAACGCTGCATCCAGCATCACCCCCAAGTAAGAACGGGGGTCTGGCTGTCATATCATCGTCATCATCGTCATCATCAAGTGTATGTTGTGTGTCTCAGGCAGATCGGCGTCGCCTACGTGACGGCAACCAGCACGGCTTTAGCCACGGCGGTCGGGCTCAACCTCTACACAAAGGTACCGTCACGCACTCAAAGGCCGCCTTCATCCAAATCACGCCGGTGTGTTCCGCTCCCTCCTGCAGAGAGCCCCCCCTCTGGTCGCCCGATGGGTGCCCTTTGCGGCCGTGGCAGCGGCCAACTGTGTCAACATTCCCATGATGAGGCAACAGTGAGTCCTTGCAGACAACATTGTGCTTTGTATCGTACGCTTTGTGCACAATCCAATGTAGCACGCTATTAGCTAAGCTGGCCTAACAGAACTCGGGGAACACATTTACCGTGACACGTTTTATTTACATCTTAACTGTCTTATTTACTCTTATGTCTGTAATATTGGGTAATATGAGTGTTTTAAAAGCTACATTGAGACAAACGCCACCGCAGGAAGTATGCTGTCAAGACAAACAAGGAACAGCCAACGTGTGAGTCGGCATTATTTATGTCTAATATGTCGTGTTTTCTTTGATTATAGCTACTGTATTGGGTAATGGGACTGTCAGGGTGACTATAGGGTTGCTAGTTCATGTCTGGGGGCTCTAATAATGTTAAAGACCATATTTCGGAGATTATAAGCAGGTTTTCATTACTTTAATTACAAAAAATATTTCTTTTATTAATACTGGGCCTTACTTCATGGAAATTAAGTAATCACAGTCGGGTCTGGATCCAATTAACTGTGATAAACGAGCGCGTAGACCTCGCAGCTAAGAGGACCAGGGTTCGATTCCACCCTTGGCCATCTCTGTGTGGAGTTTGCATGTTCTCCCCGTGCATGCGTGGGTTTTCTCCGGGTACTCCGGTTTCCTCCCACATTCCAAAAACATGCTAGGTTAATTAGCGACTCCAAATTGTCCATAGGTATGAATGTGAGTGTGAATGGTTGTTTGTCTATATGTGACCAGTCCAGGGTGTACCCCGCCTCTCGCCCGAAGACAGCTGGGATAGGCTCCAGCACCCCTGCGACCCTCGTGAGGAAAAAGCAGAAGAAAATGAATGAATGGTGTGTTTGCCCCTAGAGCACCATCGTGGTATTGCACATAGGTTTTATTTTTTGCTTTGTATAAGAAACAAAGATTTCACTCATAGCTATTTTTTTCAATTATTTTGACATAAATTGTTGGGCCCAAACACATCCCAGTTAGTATGAGCTTGTTTTATGCAAATCTGAGCACAGTTTCTGTAAAAGGGAGTCTAATTTGGAACGGTTGACAGATGTGGGGAACTTTAGAAGGACTGTAATATTCCTTGTTTTTCTTTTCTCCAGGGAAATCCTCAACGGCATCGCTGTCACCGATGAAAATGGGAACAAACTCGGCCACTCACAGGTGAGGCCTTTTGGAAAGATACAGCAGGTAGCGTGTCGTGTTTGCTGCTTTCCTCGTTTCTTATTTGTTCTCACACCCAACATTTAAATATTAACCAATGACAACACAACCAAATGAAACTTATTATTATTATTCATTCATTCATTTTCTACCGCTTATCCTCTTGAGGGTTGCAGGGGGTGCTGGAGCCTATCCCAGCTGTCTTCGGGTGAGAGGCGGGGTACACCCTTGACTGGTGGCCAGCCAATCACAGGGCACATATAGACAAACAACCATTCACACTCACATTCTTCTTATTATTATTATTATTATTATTAAGGGAGAAAAAAATCCAAAGCTACATGGACCACACTACCACCACCATATTTTACTGCTACATGATGTTCTTTATTCCAGATATAATGGGACACACGCCTTCTAGACGGTTCGACTTTTGGCTGGTCAGACCAAAGACTATTTCCCCAAAGGTCTTTAGGATCATTAAGATGTTTTCTGGCAAAATGGAGACCAGCCTTAATGTTCTTTTTGTTCAGCTGTGTTCTTTTTTTTGGTCTTGGAAAAACCACAGCTGGCCGTTTTATGGTGTTGTGGGGCCTTTTGTGACCTCTTGTGTGAGTCACCACGGTGATCTTGGGGTTATTTTACATGGCTGGACATTCCTGGGAAGGTTCACCCTTCTTTACATGTTTTGGCTCTCACTCTGTTTTGCTGGGGTCCTTAAAGCTTTTGAGAAATGCCTTTTATACCCTTTTCAAGACGGATAGTTCTGAATTTATTAAAAATTATGTTTTAACAACCGGCAATCATGTTTTTCCTCCCTTTTTAATAAAATGTTTTACTTAAAAAGTGTTCAGTCGTGTTGTCGTTCACGATTTGGGTTTGTTATGTAAAAAAGAAGAAATCAGGAAGGGGCAAACACTTCCACACCACTTTGTATATATTTTAAAAAAACACCCTCCTCGCTGCTTCTAATTCTTATCATTGTAGAAAGCGGCTGTGAAAGGCATCACCCAGGTGGTCATCTCCAGGATTACCATGGCCGCACCAGGAATGAGTACGTATCGGGAAAACAAGTCTCATGAATGGCTCTTTTATTTTACCGCCTTCACTTCTCTCCTCCCTTTCCAGTCATCCTCCCCATCATCATGCAGCGCCTGGAAAAATACAAATTCATGCAGGTTAGCACCTTTTTTTTTTTTTTTTTTTTTAACCCACCGAGGAGCAAGAGCCCATGAAAATGTCTTTTTCTCTTCTTCCTTCCAGAGAATCACGTACCTCCACGGGCCCATTCAAGTGATGATGGTGGGCGTCTTGTAAGTACAACATCTGGCGGGATGAGAAGGGATTTGAATGCGGAAGTGTCAAGGATCAACACCACTCTCTTCACAGTTTGGTCTTCATGGTGCCGGCGGCCTGCTCGTTGTTCCCACAGAAATGGTAATTAAAAAAAACATTAGTATTTAGTGTTGGGCTGCAACTTAACTGCACTGTAGATGTTCATATTTTATTTTGTAATTACAAAATTATTAATAATAATAATAATTATTGACATTAATTAATAATAATTGATTAAATACTTACTAATACTAATTAAATACTTATTATAATTAATAATTAAATTAATATTTATAATAATATTTAATATATATTATATTAATAATTATTATTATTTGATATTATAATTATTAGTATAATTATATATTTTTTATAATTTGATTTTTTTAAAATATTCTGATCATACCAGCATAGCGGCAACCAGCAGAGGGCGCAAGTACTTATTGCCCAACTAGTTTAGCGCCTAAACTATGGGAAAAAAACGTTCCGTAGCATTTAAGTATTTAGTGTTGGGATGCAACTTAACTGTACTGTAGATGTTCATGTTTTATTTTGTAATTACAAAATTATTAATAAATAATAATGATGATGATTATTATTATATTAATTAATTAATGATAATTAATTAATACTTAATTAAATAATCAAATTAATAATTATCATTATAATAATATTTAATATATTATATTTATAATAATTATTATTTGATATTGTAATTATATTTTTTAATTATTTGATTTTTTAAAAATATTCTGATCATACCAGCATAGCGGCAACCAGCAGAGGGCGCAAGTACTTATTGCCCAAATAGTTTAGCGCCTAAACTATGGAAAAAAAATGTTCTGACTTTGTCCCTCTCCTTTCTCCTCCTCCTCCTGGTTCTCCTCGCAGCTCCATTGCCGTGTCAAAACTGGAACCGGAACTTCGTGACTCCATTGTGTCCAAGTACGGCGAGGCCGTGCAGCACGTCTACTTCAACAAAGGCCTCTGAGGCCTTAACAGGACTTTTATGCCATTTATCTTTTTTCCTAGTGATTATATTTCAAGAGGTGCTTCCACAGTACAGTAACTTTGTATTTTTTATGATCCTGTTATGATTCTCAAAATGAATTATTCCTCTCCCCCTCTTTCTTCCTTCACAAACCAAATGATATATTCTCAGGAAATTTCTTTGCTTCATCACAGGACTCACTGTAGAACTAAGCAAAAACATGTTCTGAGGCCTTTTTTTTCTCAAGTGTTACGTGCCTTCGAGAGCGTTGCTTTGGCAACAACAAGACTCCTGGGATGCTCCCCCCCGCCCACCTCCCCCACCAAGCTGACCTCTACGCATGGTTAAAGTAAGGCCGAGTGGACAAACAACACTGCTCTCACTCTTTGTCAAATATGGGAGCAACAGTGCAAGGAATGGGGGGGGGGCGGATGCTGCCTTCTGGTGGCGGAAAGGAGGGAGCTACACTGGTTACAATGGTTGTTAGTGGTTTTTTGCATGATTCCGCTTGAAAGTTGACCTCACAGAAGTAAAATCACACCATAATCTTCAGCATAAGCTGGAATAAAGACCTACACAATGTTGGAATTCATGTTGGTGCTGTATATATTTTGGTTAAATTCACGTCATACTCATTCAAATACATAATGTAAAGTTGGTGCCAGATATTTAATGGGTAAAATTTTAAAAATATATAATTATATTTGTAATTATAAAAAATATGAAATATTGAGCAAGTTAAATATACTTTTTTTCAAATTACTTTTATAATTTTTAATTTTTTAATTTAATTTATATATATATTTTTTTATAATTAAAAATATAATTATATTTTTAATTATAAAAAATATGTAATATTGAGTGGGTTAAATATACTATTTTAATTTTTTTCAAATTACTTATTAGAAAGTCACTAAATATTTTATCTGAAAATATTGCAAAGCAACATAGCAATGTGGGCATAATCTATTTTGGTTAAATTCACCTCATACTCATTCAAATACATAATGTAAAGTTGGTGCCAGATATTTAATGGGTAAAATTTTAAAAATATATAATTATATTTGTAATTATAAAAAATATGAAATATTGAGCAAGTTAAAAATACTTTTTTTCAAATTACTTTTTATAATTTTTAATTTTTTAATTTAATTTATATATATATATTTTTTATAATTAAAAATATAATTATATTTTTTATTATAAAAAATATGTAATATTGAGTGGGTTAAATATACTATTTTTTAATTTTTTTCAAATTACTTATTAGAAAGTCACTAAATATTTTATCTGAAAATATTGCAAAGCAACATAGCAATGTGGGCATAATCTATTTTGGTTAAATTCACCTCATACTCATTCAAATACATAATGTAAAGTTGGTGCCAGATATTTAATGGGTAAAATAAAAAATATATATATTTTTAATTATAAAAAATATGTAATATTGAGTGAGTTAAATATACAATTTTTATATTTTTTTCAAATTACTTATTAGAAAGTTATAAATATTTTATCTGAAAATATTGCAAAGCAACATAGCAATGTGGGCATAATCTATTGCAATACAAAGCGGCAGCCAGCAGAGGGCGCAAACCCCAAATGCCGAACTAGTAAGACTGCAGAGGAAGTAGATACGGAAGTAGTTATTACATGCTAATGCTAAATAAAAGCTAGTTTACTTTTTCTCTTGTGGACTAAATCCAGTAACTGACAAACCTGTTAAATGAAAGGAATCGATACCAATACGAGGGACAAGAAGGTAGTATCATATTTTATAACATTAATATATAACTTATAAATTGTCGCCAGATATTTGGATCCTTTCCGCTGGCCGTTGCCTCCAAGGGGGCGTGGCCAGACATCAGCTCCCTATAAATGGCCGCACAGCCTCTGACGACAAAAACAGTCCTTGAAGACAGTGCACAGCTGGAACCTAAAAACAGCCCGACTTGCTGTCCACCTTTCAGCCGAGCCGTGCCGAGCCCCCCCACCCCCTCAAAAAAAAAAAAAAAATCCATCCAACAATAACCCGTTGAAGAGCGGCAGCTTCCCGTCGTCGGGGGATCTGCTCGGACTGCCGCAACTGCGCTTCCAAGGCGAGCGAAGAGGGCAGACAAAAAAACAAGCCACCGTCTCGCCGTGTCTGCGACAATGCAGCTGAGCGTCAACGGCATCCTCTGCACGCTGGCGCTGCTGCTCGCCTGGCGGGCTCAGGAGCTGGCGGAGGCGTGCAGCTGTGCTCCGGTGCACCCGCAACAGGCGTTCTGCAACGCCGATATCGGTGAGTACGCCGATGGGCTTTTTTTTTTCTTTTTTTTTTTTTTTTTGCTGCAACGCCGTTGGAACCCTCGCTTCTTTAGCGTGGCGGTGTTGCTTGTCAAGGCCACAAACATCTGGAATGCAACTCAACTTTTGTAACTTAAGACACCTAACTCTGTATTAAATAGAAATATCTGCCTCTAGCCGCCATCCTTGAATCAACCCAGCCTCAAGTATGAAGTATTCACAGCTTGATTCTACACAAAGTACAGCAAAATGATATTTTCTCTTCCTGTAAATGTATCACAAATAATTCCATTAGCTTCACTCTTTCCACATTTTATGTCACAACCCCCCCCCCCCACACACACAAAATACGACATAATGACATATTTCAACACTTTTTTGCAGCTGTATTAAAATGAAGGAAGTATTCACAGTGCTGAACGTATTTTTCCACGTGTTATATTACAGCCTAAAATTTATGAAATTAAATTTTTTAATTTTTTTAAAACATTTTTTGTACATATATATTTAAAAAAATATCCTGTACTGAACTGTTCAATACTTTTCTTTTTATGTGTTTTACATATTTTTACAGCCTTATCCAAGATTGGTTAAATCCTTTTTTTAAAAAAAAAATCTTTTTATTTTATTCTTTAAAAAAATTAAAAAAAAAATTCTTAATTTTTTTTTTTTTTCAAATTCTACACAATACTGCATAACGATATTTTAAGACATTTTAAGACATTAGCGTCGAAAAATGTATGAAAAATTGGGAACATAACGCATAATGACAACATTTTTGCTAATTTCTCTTAAAAATACATAAGTACATAAGTATTCACAGCGCTGAAAGTCTTTTTCAACGTGTTATTTTACAGCCTAAAATGGATTAAATAAAATTTCCCCCTTCAAATTTTACACACAATAATTAAATTAAAAAAACTTATATATATATTTTTTTAAATCCTGTACTTAACTGTTCAATACTTTTCTTTTTACATATGTTACAGCCTTAGCCAAGATTGATTAAATTATAATTTTTCTTTTTTATTCTTTAAAAAAATGTAAATATTTTTTCTTTTTTAAATTCTACACAATACTGCATAACGATATTTAAAATACTTTTTAAGATATTTTAAGACATTTTAAGACAAATGTATGAACAAAAATGTATGAAAAATAGGGAACATAACGCATAATGACAACATTTTTGCTAATTTATCCTAAAAATACTTAAGTACATAAGTATTCACAGCGCTGAAAGTCTTTTTCAACGTGTTATTTTACAGCCTAAAATTGATTTAAATAATTTTTTCCCTTCAAATTTTACACACAATAATTAAATAACAAAAATATTTTGTAAATATATATATTTTTTAAATCCTGTACTTTTCTTTTTTATGTATGTTAAAGCCTTAGCCAAGATTGATTAAATGATTATTTTTCTTTTTTATTCTTTTTATTTTCTTTTGAAAAATATTTTTTTTCTTTTTTAAATTCTACACAATACTGCATAACGATATTTAAAAGACATTTTAAGACATTTTAATACAAATGTATGAACAAAAATGTATGAAAAATAGGGAACATAATGCATAATGACAACATTTTTGCTAATTTATCCTAAAAATACTTAAGTACATAAGTATTCACAGCGCGGAAAGTCTTCAATGTGTTATTTTACAGCCTAAAATTGATTAAATTAATTTTTCCCCTTCAAATTTTACACACAATAATTAAATAACAAAAATATTTTGTAAATATATATATTTTTTAAATCCAGTACTTAACTGTTGAATACTTTTCTTTTTTATGTATGTTAAAGCCTTAGCCAAGATTGATTAAATTATTATTTTTCTTTTTTATTTTTTATTTTCTTTTAAAAAAAATTTTTTTTTCTTTTTTAAATTCTACACAATACTGCATAATGATATTTTTAAGACATTTTAAGATATTTTAAGACATTTTAAGACAAATGTATAAAAAAAATGTATGAAAAATAGGGAACATTACGCATAATGACAACATTTTTGCTAATTTATCCTAAAAATACTTAAGTACTTAAGTATTCACAGCCTTTTCCATGGCGCCGAGGGATTGGGCTGAGGTGCATCTTGGTCGTATTGATGATCTTTGATGATTCTAAGCTGATCCATCTCATCTACCTTCCACTTTCCGTGGTCTCCGGTCGTGTTTTCAACGAAGTAGATCCACTCCGCCATAAAGCGCGTCGGCCATATGCACACACAGGAAGTGAGATGGAGCGTTTACGAGGCCTGTGGACGCCGCCGTGCAGCCAAGCGCTGCAGGGTTCTGCGGGGCAACGTGGCACCAGAGGTTGGGTTGGGGGGGGGGGGGGTGAAGACACAGATGTCTCTCCTACTGTAAGGGGCGAGGGAGGGAGGGGGGTGGGGGGTTCGAATCCCAACCACAGAATATGTCACACTGCAAACTTTCCATTTCTCCTCTTTTTTTTTTCTAAAATGTGAACTCCTTTCCCCGGCTCCTCTTCCTCATGCGAGGGGTGGTGCAGTTAGGAATTACAGGAATGCTGCCGGGGTTTCCCCCCCCCCACCCCAACTTTGGCTCGGTGTAACACAGGGACGCACTTTCACCAACCCAAAAAAACAAAAAACCACATCCGTCTCGGGGGCCGTGGCTCGCTTGACATCTGGATGACATCCGGGGTGTTTCAGCCGAGAGGGAAGCAATAAAAGTCCGAGTGGGACGTCCAAGTTGACTTTGACATGAATGGGAATGTTTGAGCTGGGAAGTGCGGCCCGGGATTTCACAATAAGGTTGTGAACATCAGGGACGTGGGGGCGACTCGCTTTAGCAGCAGGTGCCTCAAAACCCATCACGGAGAGGATCTTTGACTAGCCTTTTTGAAGTATGTCCTCAAAAATAGCAGAGCACTCCCGTCATGTAGAGGATCTTTGACTTCCTTTTTTTTGCAGTAGGTCCTTCAGCAGGGGCCTCCTGTCATATATAGAGGATCTTTTGACTGATATTTTTGCAGTATGTCCTTAAAAACAGAAGAGCGCTCCTGTCATATAGAGGATCTTTGGCTAGCATTTTGACAGAAAGTCCTCAGAAACAGCATAGCACTCCTGACACTTAGAGAATCTTTGACTCGTGTCTTTTGCAGTAGGTCCTTTTAAAAACAGCAGGGTTGTCCTGTCACATATAGAGGATCTTTGACCAGCATTTTCATACTACATCCTCAAAAACAGCAGAGCACTCTTGTTTGTATGGAGGATCTTGCAGTGTTTTTGCAGTAGATCCGTAAACAGCAGAATGCTCCTGTTTATATATAGGATCTTTGACTAGTGTTTTTACTGTAGGTCTCTTGACACATATAGAGGATCTTTGACAAGTATTTTCATAGTACATCTTCAAAAACAGCAGAGCACTCTTGTTTATATATAGGATCTTTGAATAGTGTTTTTGCAGTAGATCCTTAAACAGCAGAATGCTCCTGTTTATATATAGGATCTTTGACTAGTGTTTTTACTGTAGGTCTCTTGACACATATAGGGGATCTTTGACCAGTATTTTCATAGTACATCTTCAAAAACAGCAGAGCACTCTTGTTTATATATAGGATCTTTGAAGAGTGTTTTTGCAGCAGATCCTTAAACAGCATAGTGCTTGTTATATAGAGGATCTTTGACATTTTTTTGCAGTATGTCCTTAAACTGCACAATGCTCCTGTTTATATATAGGATCTTTGACTAGTGTTTTTACTGTAGGTCTTTTCAAAACACCAGAGGCCTCTTGACGCATATAGAGGATCTTTGGCCAGTATTTTCATAGTACATTCTCAAAAACAGCAGAGCACTCTTGTTTATATATAGGATCTGTGAAGAGTGTTTTTGCAGTCGATCCTTAAAGAGCAGAGTACTTGTCATATAGAGGATCTTTGACATTTTTTGTAGTATGTCCTTAAACTGCAGAATGCTCCTGTTCATATATAGGATCTTTGACTAGTGTTTTTACTGTAGGTCTTTTCAAAACACCAGAGGTCTCTTGAAACATATAGAGGATCTTTGGCCAGTCTTTTCATAGTACATTCTCAAAAACAGCAGAGCACTCTTGTTTATATATAGGATCTTTGAAGCGTGTTTTTGCAGTCGATCCTTAAACAGCACAGTGGTTGTCATATAGAGGATCTTTGACATTTTTTGTAGTATGTCCTTAAACTGCAGAATGCTCCTGTTTATATATAGGATCTTTGACTAGTGTTTTTGCCGTGGGTCTTCAAAAACAGCAGCGCTCTTGACTGGGCTCTTGACACATGTAGAGGATCTTTGACCAGCCTTTTTTTTGCAGCGGGTCCTTAACTCATTCAATGCCACAACATAAACAACACTTTTCTATGAAAATATCAATTTATTTACAAATAATAACACAGTCAACTAGTTTCAATTTCCACATTTGCAATTGAACTTTTTTGCACCAAACCTGCTGGCTTCTATTGTGGAGTTGCATCATCACCTCTTTTTGCCTCCAGCGCAAACAAACGTGAAAGCCGTGTTATTATGTCCAAAAATGCCAGCACGCTCCTATCATACAGAGGAGTGGCTCCTCTTCCCGCAAACGTCTGGCATAGAGGATCTTTGATGGCACTTTTTTGCATGCAGCGTGACCTCAAACAGCAGAGCATGAAGTTTAACTTCTGAATTAGTTAGCTATTGACCCTTTTTAGTTTTATCTGGAAATCATCTACAGGTCAATAGACAGTGTGTTCTCGGACGATGAGGACGAGGAGGAGGAGCAGGAAGAAAAGTGAGCAGGTTGTTGTCCTGCGAGCTTTTTCAGGAAGTCTAAAATGTGGTTTTTGGGTTGCGCGTGACACAGCGAGACGGGCGGAAAGAGAGACCGGGGATGTTTTTGTTGTTTTTCAGCCGCAAGCGTGCACTTCCTGCAAAAACAAGAGTGACACTGTCGGAAAAACCATTGTACAGTGGCAATGACCTCCATACTGTAAACAGCTGTGTGTGTGTGTGTGTGCGTGTGTGTACATGCTAATGTCAAACCAGCAGTCACGTCCCGCCACATACGCAAACATCCTTCTCGCAGCCCACAAAGGGGAACTTTTAACTTTTTACCCTTTAACTTGGATGGGGGCTGAAGCAATTAAGGAAGTGCAGCAACAAAGGCTTTCAAAATAAAGGTTTCGTCACTCACACACACACACACACACACACACCGGTAAAGTGTGATTGGCACACCCAGGCAGGGCGAAATACGGCTGACGTGAGTGAAATTACAGCTGACATTTAACTTTTACTGTGCGCTGATGTCATTGGCTCCCATAATGAGGATCTCGTGTGTGTGTGTGTGTGTGTGTGTGTGTGTGTGTGTGTGGAGCTCCACGCATGAAAAAGGAAACATCATGCGGTGGAAGGGAAGGGGGGGGGGTTAAATGATGGAAGGGGTTTGGAAGTGAGAGAGAGAGAGAAAGCATGGAAAAGTTCTCCCCAAAGCGCCATGTCTGAGTCACTGTGCAGCATCCGAGCGCCGTAGTGATCTAGAATGTGGGTCACTCGGCGGTTTGGTCGGGATTGGGATCACGTGACCTCCGGCTCAACGGATCTGTATGGATTTTTTTTTGAAACGTTTCATGGTTAAAAGTTGCTCCCCGCTGTCCATCCTCTCTCTGCTCGTTAGATTGCGGCTAGGAATGAGGTCAGGAAATGAGAGCGGGGGGGGGGGGGGGGGGGGGAGGAATGCAGGCGAGAGCGCCAGCCAGGTATAACGACGTGTGTGTGTGTGTGTGTGTGTGTGTTGAATATTTGCAGAGTGCACCTAAAAATGCTGAGGTTAGCGCACACGTTCCACGTTGAACACTGTTGGGTTCTTAGCAGCAGCCCATTTCCTACAGGATCAATACACAAGGATCAATACACAATGATCAGTACACTATGGTCAATACACAATGATTAATACACAATGATTAATACACAATGATTAATACACAATAATCAATACACAATAGTCAATACACAACGATCAGTACACAACGATCGATACACAACGATCAATACACAATGATCGATGCACAACGATCAATACACAATAGTCAATACACAATAGTCAACACACAACGATCAATACACACGATCAATACACAATAGTCAATACACAATGATCAATACACAATAGGCAATACACAATGATCAGTACACTATGGTCAATACACAACGATCAGTACACAACGATCAGTACACAACGATCAGTACACAACGATCAGTACACAACGATGAGTACACAACGATCGAGACACAACGATCAGTACACAATAGTCAATACACATTGATCAATACACAATAGTCAATACATGACGATCGATACACAACGATCGATACACAACGATCGATACACAACGATCAATACACGATAGTCAATACACAATAGTCAATACACAACGATCAATACACATGATCGATACACATGATCAATACACAATAGTCAATACACAATGACTAATACACAATATTCAATACACAACGATGAGTACACAACGATGAGTACACAACAATGAGTACACAACGATGAGTACACAACGATGAGTACACAACGATGAATACACAACGATTAATACACAACGATTAATACACAACGATTAATACACAACGATTAATACACAACGATTAATACACAACGATCAGTACACAACGATCAATACACAATAGTCAATACACAATAGTCAATACACAACAATCAGTACACAACGATCAGTACACAACGATCAATACACATGATCAATATACATGATCAATACACAATAGTCAATACACAATAGTCAATACACAATAGTCAATACACAATAGTCAATACACAATGATCAATACACAATATTCAATACACAATATTCAATACACAACGATGAGTACACAACGATGAGTACACAACGATGAGTACACAACGATGAGTACACAACGATCGAGACACAACGATCAGTACACAATGATCAATACACAATAGTCAATACACAATGGTCAATACACATTGATCAATACACAATAGTCAATACATGACGACCAATACACAACGATCGATACACAATGATCAATACACTATAGTCAATACACAATGATCAATACACTATAGTCAATACACAATGATCAATACACAAAGACCAATACACAAAGACCAATACACAAAGACCAATACACAAAGACCAATACACAATGATCAATACACAATGATCAATACACAATGATCAATACACAATGATCAATACACAATGATCAATACACAATGATCAATACACAATGATCAATACACAATGATCAATCCAGCACCTCAAACATTGACTGTGCAGTAGAACGCCAATGCAACGACACCCAATGGCGTCCCACTCAGGTGTGTCTGACTTCCTGTTCCCGCCAACCCTCGCCACCATGGCCCCCGTGGTATTACGTAATTAACGCAGTAACGCATGAAGTAAAACTACTCAAAAGCATTAAGTGAAATTATCCATGTGGTTTTTTTCAACCCCCCCAGCCCCCGCCCCCCCCAGACCCCGCCCCCCCCTTTCCTTGCACACTCTTGCTCAAACTTTCCACTGAGAATAAACGTCGTAAGCGTCTCGTATCGGCTTTCATGCCAGATTCCTTAAATAGACTGGAATACTGGAATAGAATATGAAGCCTTTTTTAGGCATTGTGCAGTTAAAAAAATACAAATGGGGGGGTCGGCGGGGGGGGGGGGGGGGGCGTCATTTTCTGGCGTGGGGAAGTGTCTTAACCTCACAGGCTTCTCTAAGAAAACCATCCAGTCTGGGCCCCGGTGGGGGGGGGGGGGCGGGGGGGGGGGAGGTGGAATCAAGTAAAAAGCGTATCATTGTGTGTTCCAGTGATCCGAGCAAAGGTGGTGGGCGAACGAGAGGTGGATTCTGGGAACGACATCTACGGGAATCCCATCAAGAGGATCCAGTATGACGTCAAACAGATCAAGGTAGCCGTCATTAGTATATTCCTGTTTCTTTACAACTCCGGTATCGAACCTGGCTCATCTCTTGGCTTTTCCAGATGTTCAAGGGACCCAATCAGGACATCGACGCCATTTTCACCGCTCCCATGTCGGCCGTGTGTGGCGTCACCTTGGATGCTAGCGGCAAGAAGGAGTACTTGATCTCTGGTGAGGAGGAAGTCCTGCTCTGACACGTTTATGGTATCGCGCAGTCGTCTGTCGCCATGTTGCGGTTTGAATTCCACTGCTTTCCGTCAGGAAAATTAATTAATACATGATTAATACATGAGTTTTTTTTACATTCTTGACCTAAATTACCTTAAAAAAGACATAAAGACGCATTCAGATTGTGACTGTAGTGTTTTTCATTGGTCACTAGGTGTCAGTAATTGTACGGTGTAACGCTAATTATAATTAATAGTACCTGCAGGTAACCCGTTACATCACTTCCTGTCCTCATTGGCTTATTTGCTTCGATTATGTGTACGACCATATTGGGTAATAAGAGCATAAATGTGACTATAGGGGTGTTAGACATGTCCACAGGGCTCTAATCATTTGAGGAAATGTTATTAGAAGGGTTTCTAATCTCTGCAAAAATATTTGGATGTGCTTTTTGACCTTCCAAGGTCACCGTACTTCCGGGTTAGCCTACATGTGCTAAAAATGAAAGACGGAAGGCGAGTGGACTTCCGTGTTTCTGTGACCCGGCATGACTCCACGCCCTCCCCCCGCAGGCGTGTCGTTGATCTCAGCAGGTTTTCAACTTGCGGTGGACTGCAAGTCACTTCCTGTCTGCTCCTCCCTGCCGTCTCATCCCAGACCGCTTTTGTTTTGAAGGAACATCGGCCGTGCCGAGCGTTGATGGATGTTCCGCTCTTGTTTGCAGGCAAGGTCGACGCCGGCGGCCAAATGCACGTGACGCTGTGTGATTACATCATGCCCTGGGAGTCCCTGAGCGCCACTCAGAAGAAAAGTCTCAGCCAGCGCTACCAGATGGGATGCGAGTGCAAGGTAAGGGACGGGGGTGGGTACGGGATGGGGACGGGGGCGGCTACGGGTACAGGATGGGGACGGGGGCGGAGACAGGGGTGGGGACAGGGGCAGGGGCGGAGACAGGGGTGGGGACAGGGACGGGGGCGGGTACGGGATTGGGACGGAGATGGGTGTGGGGACGAGGGCGGGTACGGGATGGGGACGGAGGCGGCTACGGGTACGTGATGGGGACGGGGGTGGAGACGGGTGGGGACGGGGACAGGGGCGAGTACGGGATGGGGACAGGGGCGGAGACAGGGGTGGGGACGGGGGCAGGGACGGGTACGGGATGGGGACAGGGACGGGATGGGGACGGGGGCGGCTACAGGTACGGGATGGGGATGGGGGCGGAGACAGGGGTGGGGGCGGGGGCAGGGGTGGGTACGGGATGGAATGGGGGCGGAGACAGGGGTGGGGACAGGAATGAGTACGGGATGGGGACAGGGACGGGGCGGGTACGGGATTGGGACGGAGACGGGGGTGGGGATGGGGGCGGGTACGGGATGGGGACGGGGGCGGCTACGGGTACGTGATGGGGACGGGGGTGGAGACGGGTGGGGACGGGGACAGGGGCGAGTACAGGATGGGGACGGGGGCGGGTACGGGATGGGGACAGGGGCGGAGACAGGGGTGGGGACGGGGGCAGGGACGGGTACGGGATGGGGACAGGGACGGGGACGGGATGGGGACGGGGGCGGAGACAGGGGTGGGGACGGGGGCAGGGGCGGGGAGGGGATTGGGACAGGGACGGGGGCGAGTATGGGATGGGGATGGGGGCGGAGACAGGGGTGTGGACAGGGGCAGGGGCGGAGACAGGGGTGGGGACAGGGATGGGTACGGGATGGGGACAGGGACGGAGACGGGGGTGGGGACGGGGGCGGGTACGGGATGGGGACGGGGGCGGCTACGGGTACGTGATGGGGACGGGGGTGGAGACGGGTGGGGACGGGGACAGGGGCGAGTACGGGATGGGGACAGGGGCGGGTACGGGATGGGGACGGGGGCGGAGACAGGGGTGGGGACGGGTGCGGGTACGGGATGGGGACGGGGGCGACTACAGGTACGGGATGGGGACGGGGGCGGAGACAGGGGTGGGGACGGGGGCAGGGGCGGGTACGGGATGGGGACGGGGACAGGGACGGGGGCGAGTACAGGATGGGGACGGGGCGGAGACGGGTGGGGACGGGGGCAGGGATGGGTACGGGATGGGGACGGGGATGGTGACAGTGACGGTGACGGGACATTTCCTTGTACGGTTCCTTGTACGGGGGGTGTCATGTTAAAGGCCTAATCTGGCATGGATTACCGTTGGGTGTTTCAGATCGTGCGCTGTCCCTCGGTGCCCTGTGAGATCTCCGCCCCCGAGGAGTGTCTGTGGACGGACCTGATCACCGAGAAGCAGGTCCACGGTCGCCAGGCCAACCACTACGCCTGCGTCAAGCGGGCCGACGGCTCCTGCTCCTGGTACCGTGGCGTCGCCCCGCCCAAGAAGGAGTTCCTGGATGCCGAGGACCCCTAAAAAAAAAGGCTCTGCCTGAACAAAAATGTCAACTAATCCCATCCGAAACAGGCAATTTCTTTCATTTAGAGGCAAAAAAATGTGCTGTAAAATAATCTGGAGCCTCTTTGTGTCCATTTCAGTCCCAAAATGAAGGTACTCGGGGGAGGCGGAGCCTGAGAGGTTGTTAGACAGCATCTACGTGTGTTTATTAAAAACAAAAAAAAAAACATCATGAGACATAGACTGGTCAAGTGATGATGTAACTTCCTCCTGAGGCTGGCGTCAGGAGGAGACAACAGCACTTCCTGTAAAGCACCCCGTCCCCCATTTTTTTTAAAAAAAAAACAACCCATCCATCACAGATGACCTCTTTCTCCGTTTTATCCAAAGCCGAAATTCCAAGATGCCTTTTTTTTAATTTTTTATTTTACGGATCATTTTATTTCTAAGCCGCCTTTGACAAACCTCACTGGACCAGTCTATGCTGTGTATGTGTGTGTGTAATATTCACCTGCTCTTGTTTTCCATGAATTACGGTACCACATCTGCAAACTAGAGCCGTTTTTAAATCTTTTAAATGCTTTGAGGGCATAACGGTGACACGATACCTGCCATCGCTTATGTCGACAGGTTCCGCTAGCTAATTAAGGCTAATTTTTAACGACTTTTAGAAACTTAAAAAACTTATTTTGTGTCCTCGACTCAAGAATTTTAAGTGTATTTAACTCGTCTGTGAGATCAAACACACTCTAATCATGGAAGGCGTACATTTTTTTTAATTATTATTTACTGCGTTAGAACTAGATTTGCACTTTCGAAAGCAACACAAAGGCCTAAAACACTGATGCTAAGTACTTCATAAGGTTGCCAGGTGTAGTAAAACCAAAAAAGGGATGATATCCGGACTAAACGTGTGAGAAAACTATTACTTGTCGTTATTTTTAGTCGATTGTACACGCAAACGAGCATTTGCCGCATAGTGTTCTTGTCGTTTTTTGACGACCCCCCCGTCCCCTTACCCCCACCCCGACTTTGGAAAGTACATTTACTGCTTTATCGAAACTCCCGCTATAGCCAAACATTAACACAAACGGCATAAAGGCACTTTCCACATTAGCTAAGGTTAGCCCACACGGCGAAAACCACCGTGGTCGTAGTGTAGGTTAGATTGCAGCAGCTCTACCTAGTGGTGAACTTGGTGAACTGCACTTCCATCCATGCGGTACCACCGTGGTTTTTGTCATGGCGTACCTGATGAATTGGCAAGTGAATGTTTTCTTGATTCATATATATATTTGTAAAGCAGTATTAGAGGCATAATTTAAACTGCGTTTTTCATGACTTTTTATCCTGGTGTCATTATTATGTCTTATTATGTCTTCATGTTTTGGTTTGTTTTCTTGGTGTGTGTTTTGGCTGTCTTTGTCTTAGCTGGGCGAGATGGTCCTCTTGCGCTGGAGTCCCGTGAGAGAGAATAATTCTTTTTTTTGGGGTGGGGGGGGGTGGGAGGGAGAAACGGAATAGTACCTTGTGTGAATCGACGACTGGTGCATGTGTTTGATGCTTTAAGTCCGGCTAAAGGACAGAAATATTCAGCATTATCAAATAAAAACAAACTTTTAAAGGATAATTTGGGGGTTTTGTCCTTTTTTT
This sequence comes from Doryrhamphus excisus, assembly GCF_037039965.1. Lineage (NCBI taxonomy): Eukaryota > Metazoa > Chordata > Actinopteri > Syngnathiformes > Syngnathidae > Doryrhamphus > Doryrhamphus excisus. The sequence continues at coordinate 7,557,909 of NC_136362.1, forward strand.
AAAAAAACTTATTTTTACTTCCAAGCTATCAAAATGCTACCTCTTTTAGCACTAAAGTCACAATGGGACCTATGATGTTCATTTTTGGGCCCTTTGTATTGAGATGTGGGGCCGGGGGTGGGGGCGGAGACAGGGGCAGGGACGGGATGGGGACGGGGGCGGCTATGGGGACGGGGGTGGGGGCGGGTACGGGATGAGGACAGGGACGGGGGCAGCTATGGGTACGGGGGTGGAGACGGGGATGGGGACGGGGGCAGGGACGGGGACAGGGACGGGATGGGGACGGGGGCGGCTATGGGGACGGGGGTGGGGGCGGGTACGCGATGAGGACAGGGACGGGGCGGCTATGGGTACGGGTTGAGGACAGGGACGGGGCGGCTATGGGTACGGGATGGGGACGGGGGCGGAGACAGGGGTGGGGACGGGGGCAGGGGCAGGTACGGGATGGGGACGGGGGCGGGTACGGGATGGGGACAGGGACGGGGACGGGACATTTCCTTGTACGGTGCTGATTTTTTTGTCAGGCGAGTGGTTAGCATGCAGGCCTCACAGCTCGGAGACCATAGAGCAGCTACACACAATAACCAGCACAGAAAGCTTTCTAGATCCTTCAGAATCTGCACCTATTCAGCTGTATTTCTTACGATTTTATGCTTCCCATGAAAACTGCTTTAATGTGTTCCACCCATAATGCATTTCTTTTGCTGGTAGGGAATCAGGAACTACAACCACTTCTGCCTGATGTTTGCCTTGCTAGGAATTGTAAACAAATGTAGCTTCCTGTGGAGGAGGGCAGAAAGTGTATCCGACCTACAGTCCCGCCCATCTAAGGAAGCCCGCTTCTCTGTGACATCACAAACGTCAACGCCACAAGGGCCCTCTTGAAACCCAACGTTTTCAGCCATCCCAAAACTTTTAGAAATGTTATCATCTGAAACGTGGGCATTGTTTACCACCAGAATCCAACATTCTAACGACATTTATAAGTCAGAAAAGAGGAAAAAGCATCATAGGTCCCCTTTAAAGTCCAGCGAGGGTGTGTTTGCATGCCAATCCGCTGAGGCTCCTCAACTGACCTAAAACATCTGCTATTGACTTCGGCCTGAATGTGAACACCCTTCAAAAGAACAAACATTCATCTGAATGTGTTTATCTTGTCATTTTATATTCTTCTTGCAACCCAGCTTGTAATTTCTCTTCTAATTAGACAGTAAAGCTACTTGTTTTGTTTGTTTGTCAAAACTTGGACGTCTTGTATGAAGTGAGGTTTTGGCGCCCTCTAGTGGACAATAGACAAATCGTCTTCTGTGACAATTAGAGAACGCTTATAGAAAAAGGGGTCTCAGACTCAATTTACCTGGGGGCCACTGGAGCTAGGGTCTGGGTGAGGCTGGGCCGCATCAGGTTCCCCCCCCAAAAAAACAAAAACGCATTTATTAAAAACAGAAAAATATACAAACTTTTTCAGTGCTTTGGTTCCGATTTTCTACAATAGAAGCTCTGATAAAACATTCCACTGTTCTCAAATATCTTAATTTTTATTTTTCTGCACAAAATAAGATGAAAAATAAATAAACAAATCAAGAATAAAGAAAATCAATCAGTAATAAATAAATATAATAATAATAATAAAAACCACATATAGTTGGTGGGTAGACAAATGATTTTTTTCATATTAAAATGAACAAAGCATTATTAGAGCCCTGTAGACATGACAAAACACGACTATAGTCACATTTATACTCTTTTTATTTACAACATATTGCGCAACTGCAGGGTCTTGAGACACATGCTAACTCGCAAACTAGACAGCTAGTGACCTAAAACGGTAGCCTTCAAGTTATTTCCTTTAAACTTAAATAGCCAAAAACTTACCACTTCCACACGGATAGGGAGGATAACTATTAACAGTTATTTAACCTTTAACATGAACATGAATCAAACGTAATAATTTTTTCCGGGGTACATGATACCATATAGCATCCATATCAAACATTAAACTTTCATATCAAGGCAAGGGCCTCAAAGTAGTGTCCTGCGGGCCACATTTGGCCCGCGGGTCGCGTGTTTGAGACCCCTGATTTTTGGGGATTGTTTTTTTTTTTGCTAAAAATGACTTCATTCCTTGTAATATTAGTCTCAAATGTGAGATATTTTATGAATAAATTACCAGACATGCAATGAAAAGATTCTGATCATTTTTTCCACTGTTACTTAAAAAAAAAATCCCATTAGCATTCCTGTTATTTTGTATTGAATTTAGCTTTTTTGGGGTAGTCATGGCAACATGCTACATAGTCGAGGGCATCGGTGAAGTTGTAAAGAAACCCAGACGTTTCCCACAACAGCCCATAACTGCATAAATCCATGCTGGCACTTGACCCCTTGACCCCTTGACCCCTTGACCCCCCATGCCAGTGTTGCACTGAATTGTTCAAACAAACAACACATTTTTGAGACTTGTTTCATCAACAACGACTTTCCTGATGAATCACGTTGTAGCGAATGCTAATGAATTTCACCACCTACACACACACACACACAACACACACACACACACTTTACATAGCGGTATGAAAGGCACTATGTGCTATAGGCAAATAAAGCAAAATAAAAGACGGCCATTTTCCAGCTGCAGGAGTGACACATTGACGAGATCGAACGTTTTGTGTCTTGTGGCGGGAAAGGTCAAAGGTGAGTTTCACTGAACAGAAAGAAGCCAAAGGAGCAGAGAGGATGTGAATTTATTTGGTGGTTTGTTTTTTTTTTTTTTCACCTGAAAAGTGTGTGTGTGTGTGTGTGTGTGTGCGCCATTTGTCATCACTTCCAAGAATACTTCAGCAACTGTTCAGTGTGTCATATTGTGTGTGTGTGTGTGTGTGTGTGTGTGTGATTGAGGAGGCTGCAGGTCAAGTGGGTGAGCGGCGAGGGAGGAGAGAGAGAGAGAGAGAGAAAGAGTAAAAGAGCGAGAAGAAGATGCTCCGGTAAGAAGAGTCGTCCATCCCAACATGCGTGCCGTCAGCGGAAGGAGACCAGACAAATTCACAAGCTGCTTTTTGCCTCCGAGTCTTCTTCGGCACAAATGGGGAGCGTCAGCGAGCTGTGTGCTTCCAGCTTTCAGGCGTTTTTGTGTCCGACGGTGCGAGCGTTGGAGGCGGCGGCTGCTGCTGCTACGAGTGCAGGTCAGTGATGGCTTACTGGTTTATTAACACTTTTACAGAATTGGGAATTGAATGTCCCGCCTCTTTTAAGGATGCAGGGAGGGCTGAAAATGGCCCCTGTGCTGCACTTTGGACACCTGTGGCTTATGCAGTTCGGTCTGAAAATGTCCTAAAAGTATGTTATTATTAATATATTATTATTATTAAAAGTATATTATTATATTATATGATCTATTTATCAATAACTAAATAGATAATAATCCAATATAAATGTGAATACATGAAATGTAATATAAATATAAATATAAATATAAATATAAATATAAATATAAATATAAATATAAATATAAATATAAATATAAATATAAATATAAATATAAATATAAATATAAATATAAATATAAATATAAATATAAATATTTTTCATAACAAAACTTTTTTTAAAATTAAAATATAAAAAATTAAAATGAAAAATAAAGTATATATATAAAAAGAGTAAATAAAATAAAAACTTTTTTTAATTCCAAAATTCCAAAATAAAAAATAAAAAATAAAAAATAAAAAATAAAAAATAAAAAATAAAAAATAAAAAATAAAAAATATAAAAATATAAAAATATAAAAATATAAAAATATAAAAATATAAAAATATAAAAATATAAAAATATAAAAATATAAAAATTAAACATGAAACATAAGAAATATATAAATAATATAAAATATAATACTATAATATAATTAAGATTAAGATTATGATATGCCTTTATTCGTCCCTCAGTGGGGATATAATATTTTATTATCTAAAATCTAAAATCTAAAATCTAAAATCTAAAATCTAAAATCTAAAATCTAAAATCTAAAATCTAAAATCTAAAATCTAAAATCTAAAATCTAAAATCTAAAATCTAAAATCTAAAATCTAAAATCTAAAATCTAAAATCTAAAATCTATGTATAAAAATATGATGTGAGCATGTGTGTTTCTCACCAAGGCTCTAGCCGTCATGTAAATATCAGCATAACAACCCGGAGCGAGCCAGACTGCCACTAACAGTTGCCGTGGTGACCGAGTGTTTTTTTTTTTTTTTTTCCTATTTGGCATTTTTGTGTGCGTACACACATGAGTCAGGCAAAAACCTGTGAGCGAGCTCGTGCGTGACTTGGTGGGCTCAATGTGAGAACATGACGCACGCTCCTCGCCCTCTGGGGCCCGGAATGGATCCTCCTCTCAAGTGGGCGCTGGAGTGATTTCATCTCCATGGCGGCCCACCGCTCGGCCTTTCACTTCAATAGAGCAACTCCATTGGACGTTTGTTGGATTGTGTCATTCTACTTTTTGTCAACCATGGGGGTTATCTGATTCAGGGAAAAAAAGGTCATCAGAGAGCTGCAGCGGCTCTTCCTTACCCATCCTCTGCATATCCTGTTATTGGTGTGTCCAAACGCTAAATAAAACCTCTGATTCAAGAACACAGCTGCAGCGCTTTGGCCTCTTTCCTTCCCGCCACAATCCAGAGAGATCCCGTACAACAGCTGCACTCAAAATTCTAAATAGTACTGCACAGTGCTGTTCATTTGTGTCAATAAAACATGGACGTGCACTGAAAAACATATTATTCCCCTTATATTTGTGTTATGTTTAATATGTGGAAATATAATGTAACTTTATACATTTATATAGTTATATAAAAACAAACGCACACTCTCACATCATATTTTTATACTCTTATTTTTAGTTTTTAGTTTTTAGTTTTCAGTTTTCAGTTTTCAGTTTTCAGTTTTCAGTTTTCAGTTTTCAGTTTTCAGTTTTTAATTTTTAATTTTTAATTTTTAATTTTTAATTTTTAATTTTTAATTTTTAATTCTTGATTTTGTATTTTTTATTTTGTATTTTTATTTGTTTTATTTGTTTATTTATTTATTTTGTATTTTTTATTATTATTATTTTTTTTAATGACAGCCATACTGGTGGTTTCATCCTCATCTCCCTCAATAGTCGGCGTTTGTCATTACAAGCCGCCTTCTGATTGGCTACAGCATCCAAAACCACGCCCACTCCAATGAGCCTCACTGACCGCTTTTTAGTTTTTAGTTTTTAGTTTTTAGTTTTTAGTTTTTAGTTTTTAGTTTTTAGTTTTTAGTTTTTAGTTTTTAGTTTTTAGTTTTTAGTTTTTAGTTTTTAGTTTTTAGTTTTTAGTTTTTAGTTTTTAGTTTTTAGTTTTTAGTTTTTAGTTTTTAGTTTTTAGTTTTTAGTTTTTAGTTTTTAGTTTTTAGTTTTTTTAGTTTTTAGTTTTTAGTTTTTAATGACAGTTATCCATACTGGTGGTTTCATCCTCATCTCCCTCAATAGTCGGCGTTTGTCATTACAAGCCGCCCTCTGATTGGCTACAGCATCCGAAACCACGCCCACTCCAATGAGCCTCACTGACCGCTGTCTGCGGTCTTGTCCCAGTTGTCAGTTTTACGCCAGCGGACCGCTGTTATAAAACACTTCCTTTGGTCTTTAAACTTTCTTAAAAGTTCATTATTTCGCCGCTTTTGTGCGTGCGGGTCGTTGAGCGCCGAAGCGAAACATGGTGTTGAAGTCGGAAGACGGAGTCGGTAAGTTGCCGGGCTTCCGTTAACTTGGCTAACTTAGCTAACTTAGCTAACTAAGTGTGTTAGCTGCAGGTAAACATCGACCGGAACACATCGTTCGTGTCTTTATAAAGGATTATTTTGCTGTACGTTTGCAAATATTTAACCATTTATGTTACTTATATAAGTGAGAAATAGTCTCGGTCTTTATTAACCGCTCACAAAGCGAGCCATTATTCGCCGACTTGGACCGAAGCCACACTTGATGAGGTTCTATACGACCATTTATTAGCCACTGTTGTTCATGTGTATCGGGAAAGAAAGTCAACATTCTCACGGTAAGAACCCAAATATGACGGACCTTTTTAAACGTAGTCCGGCTACAGACGTTTAGTGGTTGTAGATATTGTGAACCGTGACACCCCACTAACTAAATGACATTTTCCTCTAGTATTTATAGTCTTTGTTGTGACGTGGAGTAACCGAATCCAGCTACAAATGGTAATGGTAATTGTTCTATTTAATTTGAACATGCATCAGATTACAATTGAATGCATCCCATAATTAGTTCACAGTTCCACATGTCCAAAAGGAGTAGGAAGAAGCAAAGCTTATTAAATCCTACCCCTCCATCTGGTACTTTTACAATCAGTAACTGTTACATTTGTTCACTTCCTGCTTTCCATAATACAGTTTAAGTTTTTTTTTTAAAATAATGTACCTCGTACCGAAGTACAAGGTGATATGACCATACAATGACATAATGGGTACCATTGTAAGTGTCAATATAGTGATATATATAGCACTTCATGACTGGTTCAAGACTCTTCATCCTTGTATTTAGCAAACATTAGCAGTATTGTTTCTTTGGCTCATTGTTTGTTTGAGTTCTGTACTCAATCCATTCCGTAGTTTGATTCCACATACTGAAATGCTATGGCTTGGGTTCAAATGTAGACTCTTTTTTTTTTCCGGTTTCAAAGAGGAAACTACCAGATTTGGTGCATTCTGCTGCTGTCAAGACAGAAATTGTTAACCATTTTGCATCCGTGCAGACAGTAAACACCAAAAAATAAACACACCTTCCATCAAGATAAGATAAGATATTCCTTTATTCGACCCTCAGTGGGGAAATTTGCATTGCATAGCAACAAAGAGACAGAACCAGTTAAACAGCAAAAAATAAACAACCTGAAAGTATTAACAAATTAACAAAAGATTAATCTTAAGGTTGCATGCGTAGGGTAATCCCAGTCTAACTTTCTACTTTTCTGCAGTTTAGTTCACTTTGAACCGGTCTACTCTCCTGCAGAGTCCGCCATAACCTCAAGATTATATCGAGCCGGTCGTCCTCGGCGCCAGCTGCTTGCGGACGGCACAATTCTTGCATTATGACTGGTGCCAGACGACCCAACGCCCCAAACAAGTCTAAACACATCATTTTCTTTTTCTTCCTCGGACCAAACTGTTTTAGCCTCGGGGCCTGGGTCAGCTGTCACCCTGACCCCACCCCCCCCCGCCCCCTACGTGTGGTTCGATGGGACCAGACCGAGTGGGGCGGTGCGGGTTTAATTTGCGGGCATTAGAATGGACAGTACGTTACATTACGTCACACTAGGGATGGCCATTTGGTTACATGTACTTTATTAGGATTTTATAGATTTCCAACAGTAGATTCCGAGGCTTCGAGCTAAAACGCTTACACTTTAAATGCCCAATTCCAATGTAACATTTTCGTTGAAGCCTTTTCCACCACATGAAACCACAGAGAACATACTGTATTTCCTTCAGGCAGCAAGCTTCTAAGTAGGGCATGAACCAACTGCGCCCTCTAGTGGTTGGTAACCACTTTTTTTACCACTTTATTGGCTAATTAGAGTGTTAAAGTTGGGTTATACTAACCCTGCTAGCCTCCATTCACGCTCTATAAGAGGAGATTTAGCCAACTTTGACCGGTGTTTATCTCCAATTCAACCTGTTGAACTGATTGTTCAGTGTTCCACTACGGTGGTGTACGGTGTGGAAAATGTGACGTCATTTGGCCATGCCAAGTTGACTGTAGGGGTGTTACCTCATGTCCAGAGAGCTCTAAGAATAATAAAAAACGCATTGAGAAGGTTGTAAACAGGTTTTCTATGCTACAACTACAAAAATAATTTATAAATAAAGAATCTTTTGCAGAAATTCACTGTTGACTGTTATTTTTTTTAATTTTATTTAATTAACGAGGGATGACTGCACCGCCTTTGTTTCAAGACGTAGTCCCATCAACAAAATGATTTGCATATCCTGCCTAATGTATCTAATCTAAACTCTGCTCATCTGGAGGAGGGGGGAGTAGGGATAGATGGAGGGAGGGGAGGCGCTGGGGGTAGGGAGGGGTAATGCCTTCTCTCTCCCACACGCTCCCGGTGAGTCCTGGTGTCCTAACTGGGGGGGTCTCAGACGCAACTGGACTACTCACAGGAAAGGGACCGTACTCTTACTGGCTTAGTAAGTCATTAGGAAAACAAGTGGTGTTTACATTTTGGGTTAGGGGAGGCTTTTATTGTGAAATTCGCTGCTCTGGGACCGCTTAAACTGGTAAGAATAAACCTATATCTGTGTGATTATAAGTCATGTCTATAAAATGTATAAAAGACGATATGCTGTGTGTGTGTGTGTGTGTGTGTGTGTACTAGCGCATACACAATGTCAGTCATTCAGAGCAGCTGCCGGCCATGACAAAGCGTCCCGTTTCCCGTTGAGGCAAACATGCACACTTTGTGACCTCCAGTTAGAGTTTGCCATTGGTTGTGTCATTGTGTACTGGTTTTAAATGGACTTTATCGATGGCAACGGTTATTCACGTCCAGCTTAGTTAAGTACTTCTGTCTTTGAGGTTTTTTTTTTTTATTTCAATTTTTTTAGATGGGCTTTAATGCTACGTACATTTGGGTGGAGGTTTCCTGTTGAGAACTACACCTTTTACTTTGAAATCCCCGTGCTATTTCCACATAGACATGAAGTCAAGAGGTCGAGTTCCCGCTGGATCACGAGGCAAAGCTATCCTCGCAGTCAGTCAACTTGTTGTTAGCGAGTGAAGGCTGAAAAACGTATTTCTGAGATGATTAGATAACGCTTGCTGTGTTTGCACAAGAGGACAAATATTGTCGTCTTTCATTTTGGAACTTCAGGCTGGCTGGATGGATGGATGTTGGCGGGCTAATTTCATAGATATAAAAATAGTGTTGCCATAGTGACCCTCAACCAGTGGGACTCTCAGGTCTCCTTTTGTGTATGTGTGTGTGTATATGAGTGTGTTGTATTTATGTACACATTCTTGTTCGCCCTCAGTGCCTGATGACCTCAGCCCAGAAGAGAGACAGGAGCTGGAGAGCATCCGCCGCAGAAAACAGGAGCTACTGCAGGACATACAAGTACACACACACACACACAGTCAGGGGATCGTGAAGACCCGGGTTCGATTCTCCATATGGAGTTTGCATGTTCTCCCGGTGCGTGGGTGGGTTTTCTCCAGTTTGGCGACTCCAAATTGTCCATAGGTATGAATGGTTGTTTGTCTATATGTGCCCTGTGATTGGCTGGCGACCAGTCCAGGGTGTACCCCGCCTCTCACCCCCAAAGACAGCTGGGATAGGCTCCATCATACCTAATGAGGATAAGCGGTACAGAAAATGGTAAAACTACGTTAAGCCATCATCGGCGAAATACTGAAAAGCGAAAGAACATGTCTCTTGTTTCCGTTCCACAAACAAACAGAGAAAAAAATAAATTGGCGTTCTTATCGCAGATCTTCATCCTCACTCGTCTGCAGCCAAACTTGCCTCTCCAACTTGCCCTCAGGGACTAGCGGGCAACGAGCCATCAAATATTCCAGTAATGGAGACGGACCACGCTGTCTGTGTAGAAAGACGGGGGGGTCGTAACCATGGAAACTCCTGTGGGGGGAGTCCAGACTGGAGTTATGTACTTGGGACGAGGCGCGTGTCTGAGCCCACTCGGTCGGATGATCGTGTTTCTAATCTGAGACGCATTCCTCGTCCCATTTTTGTCCTCGTGTCCGCTATCGTTTCCGCTTACTCCGGCTCCTGTTTTTTTTTTTTTTTTTTTTTTTTATACTTAAAACCCTTTCACTCCTGGCCCGGCACACCACCGTCCTCCCAGTTCCTCCAGCGTGACGCTCACACAGTCTGGGACCGGTGGCTGGCGTATCTGGGTCAGGACACGAGGGCGTGAGGATTGGGTGGAGGGGAACTTAAGGGCGCCCGGCTGACTCGTGAGCAGGTGCTCCGGCTCACAGAGGGGAAGAATGTGGGCGGGACAATATCGTTTTTACGTGTTGCCGTGTTGGGATGAAATCAGATATCCCACACACACGGACAAACGTGATTTCCAGTGACTATTCCTTGACATTCCCACTTCTCTTTCTGCTCTCAGAGGCTGAAGGATGAGATAGCTGAGGTGACCAATGAGATTGAAAACCTGGGCCTGAGTGAAGAAAGGTAAGACGGTGTCGCTCAGCAAACATTTACGGGTGCTTTCACAACAAATGATCTAAATCCTAGGTTCCCAAAGTAGGGCATGTGTACCCCCAGGGGGTACACCAATTGTAATTGGGTGTACGTGAATAAAAATGCAAAAGTAGGGAAAGGAGAACAGCGCATATAAGGTATTAAATATATGTGTGCGGGCGGCACGGCGGTCGAGTGGTTAGCGCGCAGACCTCACAGCTAGGAGACCAGGGTTCAATTCCACCCTCGGCCATCTCTGTGTGGAGTTTGCATGTTCTCCCCCGTGCATGCGTGGGTTTTCTCCGGGTACTCCGGTTTCCTCCCACATTCCAAAAACATGCTAGGTTAAATTAGCGACTCCAAATTGTCCATAGGTATGAATGTGAGTGTGAATGGTTGTTTGTCTATATGTGCCCTGTGATTGGCTGGCCACCAGTCCAGGGTGTACCCTGCCTCTCGCCCAAAGACAGCACCCCCCGCGACCCTCGTGAGGAAAAAGCGGTAGAAAATTAATGAATGAATGAAATATATGTGTGCATTATATGAACAAATCACTAATTTCTTTGTGCATTCAGAGTGTCGAATCTTGAAGATTTGATTTATATTGGTGTTGCAATCCCTGCACGTATGTATTTTGTATTGTATGTATTGTACTTTATCATGAGCTTAAAACCTGACACAACAATTATTTGGAGTGCATGAGAAAGCAGATAATATTTAACAGAACCGATGTTGTGATAACTCTGTGTATGGAAAGATCTACAGGGATGTCCCGATCCCATGAGCCACATGATCACGGGAGTCAGGAGGTTGGACCCCCCCCGCACCGCTCTACCACCTGAGCCATGCCGTTTATAGTGTCTTCCTGTGTAGAAACATCTCGTTACACTGTGGACACCCGTGTCTTTGTAGACCACACGTCCTGCCGACTACAGCAGACTTGAATACAGACGTTAGCTGGACTAATTAGTGTTAAATGGAGCGGTCAGGCCACTTCCTGGTTGGTGTAGGAGATGTGGACTTTAACGCCATAAAGTACGTTTCTCCACATTTGTGTTTATCTGGATCTTTGTGTCCAGGAAAACCATGCAGAGGAACAAACAGATGGCCATCGGACGAAAGAAGTTTAATATGGACCCCAAAAAGGTGAGTAGCACACTTTCATGCTTTTATTTTGCCTCCACAAAGATGGCCGTGCTGTGTTTGGGTTTTACAGCAGTACAGCATCTATGGAAATATGGAAATATTTAGCATGATAATAACCGTGTTGCCTCCAGGGGATCCGGTTCCTGATTGACAGCTCCCTGCTTAAGAACACCAGCGAAGACATCGCCCGGTTTCTCTACAAGGGCGAGGGCCTGAACAAGACGGCCATCGGCGACTACCTGGGGGAGAGGTCAGTGTTTACGGCGACGATCTAAGCTTCATGGAGGACACGGCCAGCCTGATCAATGCCGCTTATCATCATCATCATCATCAACTGCGTTGGTCGCCAAACGAGCGTCTTTTCTCTCCGCTTGCGTTGGCCAGAGACGACTTGAACATCGAGGTGCTGCACGCCTTCCTGCAGCTGCACGAGTTCACCGACTTGAACCTGGTCCAGGCGCTCAGGCAGTTCCTGTGGAGCTTCCGTCTGCCCGGCGAAGCTCAGAAGATCGACCGCATGATGGAGGCGTTCGCTCAGCGCTACTGCCACTGCAACCCCGGCGTGTTCCAGAGCACCGGTGCGTTGTCCAGGCAAAGAACCCGACGCCCAACTCCTCAACAAACGCTTTAAAGACAATTATTGCCCCTCCCCCAGATACGTGTTACGTGCTGTCCTTCGCCGTCATCATGCTCAACACCAGCTTACACAACCCCAACGTGAAGGACAAGCCCTCCGTTCAGAGATTTACCGCCATGAACCGAGGGATTAATGACGGAGGAGACCTGCCGGAGGAGCTTCTCCGGGTGAGAGATGTTCCCCGACTGGCCAGCGGGACGCCTCCGGGGGGGTTGACTTTGACGCCGTGTTCTTCGGCTTTCTTGCAGAACCTGTTTGACAGCATCAAGAACGAACCCTTCAAGATCCCGGAGGACGACGGCAACGACCTCACGCACACCTTCTTCAATCCCGACCGAGAGGGCTGGCTGCTCAAACTGGGTACGCGGGTTTCGCTCCCCCGTCCTTTGGCTGCCATCTAGTGGCGTAAAGCGTTTACATTCCACTCCACCAATGTGCGGATTTAAGACCTGACTGTTTTCTTCTTTTCCTTATGTGTCCTGTTTATGAAACCAGGAGGTACGTACCGTCGGCTTTAACGCACCGCTTGGCTTCCTGTCACTTGCCGTGTGCACGTTAGCATTGTAGCGCACAAAACGGTTTCCCTCAGAACTGCGCTTTTAGTCAAAAATCACTTTGGCTGGACTCCTGCACACGACCCCCGAAACCCGCAGCTTTAATCCCTGCCTTAACATAACAGCTGAGCATCCATCATCATCATCGTCAGGGCTAACGTGTCATATATGTCCGCAGGGGGCCGAGTCAAGACCTGGAAGAGGCGCTGGTTTATTCTGACGGACAACTGCCTTTATTACTTTGAATATACAACCGTAAGTACTTTTGTCAGCATTCCACTTGGGTTCTACACACAAGCGCGTTCTCGCTCACGTCCACAGGACAAAGAACCCAGAGGGATCATCCCCCTGGAAAATCTGAGCATCAGGGAAGTGGACGACTCCAAGAAACCGGTAGAGATCCCCGAATCCGTTACGTGTCGTTTCCACAGATGTTTTTCACGCCTCCTCCCCTCTGCTCTCTCGTCTTAAGAACTGCTTCGAGCTCTTCATCCCGGACCACAGAGATCAGGTGATCAAGGCCTGCAAGACGGAGGCGGACGGCCGCGTGGTGGAGGGCAACCACACCTTTTACAGAATCTCCGCCCCCACCGCCGAGGAGAAGGACGAGTGGATCAACAGCATCAAGTGAGCCCCCCCATTCACTGGAATAAGCCACCTTATTCCGGATAGACGACTTTATATTATATTATTATTCATTAATTAACAGCCCTAATTGAAACACGTTCTGATAAAGCGTCCTCTCCCCGCGCACCCGCAGAGCCGCCATAAGCAAGGACCCCTTCTACGAGATGTTGGCCGCCCGCAAGAAGAAGGTTTCCTCCCTGAAGGGCGTGTAGAGCGTGCAAACAGGTTTGACTGACGGCCGCAGCTGGAAAAACGGAGTCGCAGCCGAGATGTTCACGAACCGCAGCCTGACAACTCTTGCACATTTTAGCGACGGCAGCACTTTTTATTTCCCGGCTGCAGAATCAACTACATTTTTTTGTTTTTTTGGGGTGTTTTTTTTTTTTTTAAACCCCCACCATCACCGCCACCAATGTTAGAGAACCACTTCCTCAGGGTTTGTTGCCTCTCCAGGTGAGAAGCCAACATCTGGTAAAAAGACGACGCTAATAGAATCAAATCAGAGGCTGGAAATTGAAACTCAATTGGAGCGCTAAACACGAGCGTTTGTTCGGCACAGAATTTTTATTTTTTTTCATGGATTCAAAGCACATTTAGTGGGAACGAAGCTCATCTGTTGATATTTATTTGTTCTTATTTATTGTTTTGTTTGTCTCATTAAAAGTGTCCAACCAATCAAAGATCTTGGTTGGCTTTTGTCGGCATGGAAGCCCAGTAGTAAACACTCCTACATTTGGGCGCTATGCTGCCACCCTTGGGTTGGCGTGTGTGTGAACCCTTCACTAACCTCCTCTCTGGTTAGAGTAAAAAAAAAAAGTTGAGGAAAAAGTCATTGCATTTTTAATTGACTAAGATATTAGTTCACATGTACCAGCAAGTCCGTAAACTCGCGAAATGTCATTTTGGGACTCGGGTACTTGCAGTTCGCCATCACCATTCGGTGTCCTACATTCATTCTCAAGTCTTTTTCACATGTGATGCTGTATCCTCGCGGGCGGAAGACACTTCCGTGTGACAGGTCAGTAACATCGGTGTGTGCGTGTGTCACTCAAGTTCAGTATTGAGACTCCCAGCAGGACGGGAGCTTCTCATCTGCACAGAAAAAGAAAAAACTTGTAAAAAGTCTTTCATATTTCCCCCACTAGGGGGCAGACATCACTAAGCTGCATTCAGGGGGTGGTGGGTACGGTTCCCTCCGATGCATCACCCTCATGCAAGCCTGCTTGGGGTCCAACCTCATGTCACTTTCTAACAATAGAACCCACTGATGGTAATGAGCTTTTTGTTTTTTCCTGTCAGGACCAGCAAGACAATAAGCGCTGAAGGCGGCGGGCGGACGGACATCTAAAAATGGCTCCTATCCTGAGGTTAGAATTGGAAGCATTATCAGATGCACTACTTGATGCACATGATTGTTTCCTGTTTGCATGCTGTTCTAAAGTCTACATGATCTGACTCACTGATGAAAAACGTGCATAAGTACAAGTAAGCGCATGTAGTGAACTTTAAAGAAAATATTTACATGACTTTTTTAACCCTGCGTCACATTCCTAGCTGTCGTGCAAGTCCAATCCGCATCGAGGTGAGCCTCCAAGCTTCACCTCGCCAGCCGCATCGCGGTCATATTAAAAAAAAAAAAAAAAATCAGACTGAGTCAGAGTTAGGAGTGAGTCAGTGGATCAATGACTGTGGAGGTTTCTGTGGTCACAAGAGCTTGGCTTCTTAGTGACTGTGCACCAATAAATCAGCAAATCCTGATTTATTAGAGAAAAAAACCTGTTAGCAGCAGTTTGTGAAATGAAGAGTTTTACATCTAAGGGTGGTCAGCGTTGAAATCGAACCTTCCGATCAATTCAATGATTTACTTTGATGCTATTCTTGTAAAATTCGTTCATATTTTGACTTCTATTAAAGCTTTGAATGTGCCGTGGGCCACACTTTGGACACCCCTGAATGACCTAGTCGCCAATTATCCACTAGGAGGCGGTATTACTATTATTATTATTATTATTAAATGTACATTTAAACATGTCGTTAGTTGTCTACATCTCCAGGCTATGCTACCTCAGAAGAAGTTCTTGATGAGAGGGGTGACCAGCTGCACCCACAGCTTGACGTGACGGTCCGGCTGTTCGAATGTAGACCTGGACACCTCCGAGGAGCGCTGGTACAACATCTCCTGCTCCTGTAAAGTCAGACAGAAGAAGTGAACAATCCATCGTCATCATCTCTAAGTGTAAAAAGAAAAAAACCAAAAGCAGACCTCTTGTAGCTGATCCTGTAATTGTTTGTTTTCTGTTACGATGGCAATCTGGGCCTCAAGGTCGCGGTGAACTGAGCGGTAGCCAAAATTTGGGGAGCCTATCAGCGTGAGGCAAGGTCGATCCCGCCCCTGGAGGTAGTACCACAGACCTGCACGCCGAGAGGAAAAACGGTTTGGATCTCCATCACTTTAGAGTACGCAGCAACAGCGTCGACGAACGAGAACGAGGCACCTTTGGCGTGGAAGGTCCACCTTGGCCTGTGGTACTCGTGCAAGCGGACCCTCTCCTGCTGACCCAGTCGGCACACCTGGTCGTAGAACTGGCTGGCGATGTGCGTGTACGCGTCGGGGATGGCGCCGGCAACCCCCTTGGCGCCGAAGAAGCCGTTGACCTCCGGGGAGGCGGTGAGGATGCGGTAGGTGGCGCCGGTGCTGAGCACCAGGCGCATGTACGCCCGCGTCAGGTTGAAGTAGCCGGACGTTAGGAAGACGGTGGAGTCCGGAGCTGCTTCGGTCAGCAGGCGCTGAGGGGGGGGGGGGGGGGGGTCGAGAGAGACGCATGTGAGGTAGATGCTTAAGATGTTTCGGTGTGAGGCCCTGGTCTGCCAATGTCAATGTTTGCTTCCATAGATCACGTTTCTGATTGTCAACGTGGATCATGTGACTTGTTGCTGTACTCCTTTACATTCCACCTCGCTGCTGATTGTTTTCCTGACTTTGTGCCCAGAAAAAGTGACTAATAAGGGCTGAAATATTCCTCCAAAAGGTTATTAGTCATGTTTTTATTCTATGAGTCATGTTCACAGTGGGCCGGCTGCTGTTCTCACGCACCTGTGTGACCTGCTCGTCCACCTGGATGCCGAGAGGCTTCATCTGGACCAGGGGGAACACCCAGGTGTCCTCCTCATCCTCATCCGCATCCTCCCTCGCCCCCTCTCCTTCCTCGGAGAGTTGGTTGAGGAGCCGCTGGCGCGAATGGGCGGCTTCCACGACCTCCATGATGCGCTTGCTCGCGACGGCGGCGAAGTCCTGTCTGTCACCTGGTTGCCATGGAGACCAATACAATTGAGAAAGGTAAGTTTCCTGCTGAGTGATGCATGCACAGTGTCCCTGACGTCTGGCCATATTATTATGTATCCCGCGGGTGTCCAAAGTGCGGCCACAGGGCCATTTGCAGCCCGTGGCCATCCTGTCAGTATATTTATTTTGTCCCAATATCCACACAATCCTTAGTGAACAATGAATGCCTTATGGCTCGTAGACTTTTCATACTGCCTTTCACTTCTCGGGAAGTCAAACAATTTCATTGGCTCATTTTGAGTGACATCACCACGTTTGCCGTCACGTCACCGTAATAAATGATGCTGGCATTGGCCATCCTTTTGAATTTGAACAATCCCAGTTCTGATTCTTTGTTTTGATTTTTCCAATGCTTTTAGAGGCAGGGTCATTTTTTTTTAGGAAACCCGGATTTAAGGAACACAGGTGAACAGGATATAGCCGTAAGCGCTCTTATTTTGAAGTTCGTAAGTGTGTTGTGTGAATTGAGAAGGTCCCTTACTGTGCAAATTAGGGTTGGGCGATATTGACCTTCGCATACATTTATAGGTTATCACATGGTTTGTCTGGTATCAGGCCAGGTATCATGCCCCCAACTGTCAGTATCAGCCCGAGACCGAAGGTCCTGATACCAGACAAACCATGTGATGATCTTATTATCACATACTATTTAATATTTACTATTATACTAATATTTACTATACTATTTACTATTTAACCGCTGACATGTTGACAGAGCACAGAAGGCAGCAAAACAAACGCTGTTCTCTGATTGGTTGTTTCACGGGCACGATACCAGAGCAGCGCGCTCTGAGTGGACAGCTACGGGGGCTGATACTGGACATGGTTAAACTCTATATTTTATCAGTATCACTGCTCTGGGCTTTGACACAGTATCATTTCGGCCTTTTCCCGTATCATTCATGGGCGGTTTCTAGGGTACAGGGCCAATTAATACTGTAGTATGTGATAAATCACGATATAAAATATAAATTCATCAGTCTTGTATAAACAGCTCCAAAACCCACACGTGTCTCAAATTATAAAGCACATTTATTTATTGCTAAGAAAGTGTCTAACTGTTCTAATGGACATATAGCTACTAAATCTCCAACATACTGTAATGCCTGTGCTTGTCGTGAAGGAAGATGTGGTTATTATTTTAATGCAAACACGTGTGTGTGTTCACGCGCATGTGTGTGGCCGAGGGCATATCATCTTGCAGAATCAGTGTTACATCACGACTCTATTCCTGGTGTTTGTTTCCGCAGTCTGGCAGACATGATGTCATTCACCCCAAACCGACATCCTGGAAGTCTATGCGTTGTAAGCGAGTATGTGGACATACGCTTTAGGTACACCTGCTACAATACTCACTGTAGTTTACAGAAATGCATTGGCTGATATGTTTATTATTGGCCTCTCGACCAATGATGACGTACCTTTGTACGGGTGCACCATGCCCGGCTGCACGGTGACGGAGTCGTCGGGCTGAAGCTGCAGGGAAGCATCTCCGACGGCATCCACCAGCTCCGAGAAGAAGTCGGCCAGTTCACGGCAGTTCTCCAGCAGGACGTAGCGGTCCTGTCTGTTGGTGAAGTAGGAATCGCTCAGGTTGGCCCTGAAAAAAAAAAAACAAGAAGGTCCGTGAAAGATATGCACTTCCTGTATGGCGTGCATATTGTACATTCATTCGTTGCTTGGGAGATTATTATGCGCCTGTGAAGTATTAAAACAGGAAATACGGAGAGTTGACAGGTATTTGGACGGTCTTTGTTGACGATCCACGGAGCTGCCAATTCTGTGACAGGCGCCAGATAGGAAATCCCCACATTTCTGCATTTTTCTGTTGCATTTGAAGCGTTCCCAAGAAGGGATTAGAAGCCTTCAATGACCCACCCGCTGATGACGAGGCTGTCGTCAAACAGGTAGACCTTGATGTGCTGCACGCCGATGGTCTCGTTGAAGCGCTGCGGCACCAGCAGCCTCAGCAGGCCTCTCAGGTCGGGGGTGTGGTACAGAGAGACGCGCATCTGCGAGGTGAAGCGCTGCAGCAGAGGCAGCAGCATGCTCCTCGAGTTCACCTGCCCTGCAAGCGGGGAGGAGAGGATGAGCGGCCTCTACTGGGTCCCAGGGGGGGAACTGGGACAAGGACGGTCGGTGACTGACCTCGTGAGCCTCGCGTGTAGTCCAGCAACACTGAGACCTTAAAGTCGGGGGCGTGGCCTTTTTCTTGCGAGCTTTCCAGAGCTTCCTGCATGCAGTCCACCTGCAACAACACCAATTTAAAACCATAAATACATGTTTGTATCAGGTGCACCTTTTGGGTGTTAAGTTGCTATGTGATGAATTTAGTGCTGTTAGTAGTGACGACATCATAACTGTCACTGTACACTGGTATATTTGCACATTTACACATTTGGCACCTAGACCTCACAGCTAGGAGACCCAAGTTCAATCCCACCCTCGGCCATCTCTGTGTGGAGTTTGCATGTTCTCCCCGTGCATGCGTGGGTTTTCTCCGGGTACTCCGATTTCCTCCCACATTCCAAAAAAACATGCTCGGTTAATTAGCGACTCCAAATTGTCCATAGGTATGAATGTGAGTGTGAATGGTTGTTTGTCTATATGTGCCCTTTGATTGGCTGGCCACCAGTCCAAGGTGTACCTGATACATGTTTGTATCAGGTGCACCTTTTGGGTGTTAAGTTGCTATGTGATGAATTTAGTGCTGTTAGTAGTGACGACATCATAACTGTCACTGTACACTGGTATATTTGCACATTTACACATTTGGCACCTAGACCTCACAGCTAGGAGACCCAAGTTCAATCCCATCCTCGGCCATCTCTGTGTGGAGTTTGCATGTTCTCCCCGTGCATGCGTGGGTTTTCTCCGGGTACTCCGATTTCCTCCCACATTCCAAAAAAAAAAAAAACATGCTAGGTTAATTAGCGACCCCAAATTGTCCATAGGTATGAATGTGAGTGTGAATGGTTGTTTGTCTATATGTGCCCTGTGATTGGCTGGCCACCAGTCCAGGGTGTACCCCGCCTCTCGCCTGAAGACAGATGGGATAGGCTCCAGCACCCCCCGCGAGGAAAAGCGGTAGAAAATGAATGAATATTTTTGTTACAGCATCGAACACATGTTTGCAACCTACTAAATATGTTTTTGCGTGATTTGTTAAAATATATTTGTGGAAAAACGTGGCGAGGGATGAATAAATACTTTTCCTGGTAATTCCATTGATGAAGAAATAATCCTGCTACTAATTTCATTGAAGTAAGTATCACAAATTGCTTTTTAAAAGTAATTTACATGTGTAACACTGCATGTGCTATAAAAGTGGCATTCATATTTTTTTATTTCCTGAATGGTGCAGGTCTGGGTTTGCGTCAGAAGGTGCTGGTTTCCAGCAGGTGGTTCCCGTGGAAACACAGCTATTAAGCCCCCGTTTCACTTGCCTCGCTGTACCGTGCTGCTTTTTGGCACCCTGGCTTTGTGGCAATGTCTGCTACTTCCGAGGTAGGTGCTCACACCCACACATAGAAGATGGACTGGATGTGTAAATAAGTGTGATCGGCATGTGTGCGGTTATTAGAAGATCCTAATCTGCCAGTTCAAGGTAGACTGGAGGTCCTTTCTCAAAGTGCCGGTAATAAGATAAGCCATGTGTACAAATAGTCATATAATTCTGAGCTCAACATCTGAACTTCTCGTTGTATGTGCAACCTTTACCGGGCCCACAAAAAGGGAGGTTTCTCACTGATACTTGGCGGATGACGCTAACTGCGTCGATTAAAATCTGTTGTTCCTTTAAGAGCGTGCCAAGCTATGTGCACGGTGGCATTTGACAGTGCGGCTTTTTGTCATTTTTGACATCCAACCAGCCTTTCATCCCAATGACGGGACAGGATTTGACTTTGTAGCAGACTTCCCGTGGGGGGATATCGGCCACCCTTAAAGCCTGAATGTCAATTCTTCATGTTAGTCTTGTACTTTGTGGGAATAGTTAAATACTACATATTGCAGAAGAAGAAAAAAATGTCGGCAGAAGAATGCGTTGTCTGGCCTTGCCACGCCAAGAAAGAACAACCTTTTAGTTAACTTCTGGTGGAAATGTGACAAAGAAAGGACAATAACGCCCCTTCCAGTGTCTTTGTTTACGCCACACTATTACATGCAGGCTGCAGGACCTCTGCAGGGACTGTCGCCGCTTTAAGCACAGCAAGTAGTTAGCCTCCTATTCATTTATTCTTAAGTTTGAAACCGAGTGGGAGAGGAAAAAGTAAGAAGCCAAAAACATACCACTTCCACATTGAATGGGAGGACTCTGCAGCCATGGTTGATTCAATGCAGTGCAAGTTAGGCTAATGTATGGTAGAGTCACAAGTGTAGAACACTACATGTCACTTTCAATATTTTTTGAGTAATACTTGGCCAGAGTCGAGCACAAAACAGCAATGGGAGTGATGTTTGAACCGAGGGATGACTGTAAAAAATGTTTAAAAAGATATTAATATTATTGTACCATAGCATCCCATCCTCACAGTGGTTGTGTTCCCTGCTCTTGACCTCCTTTTGTTGCACTGAATCCTCATCAAACTTGAGAAAACAACATCAAAAACATCTTGGCTATCTTCCGCGTGGAACGCCTGTGACTCATCCTTTAAGATTTTTGGCAGCGACGGGCGCTCATTCGCAGGCTTTTCGACGCGTGACTCAGCTTCTCTGCAGCTCATACCGTTAAGATTTGTGTTTTTATAATAAAAACATCACATGTAGGGAGGAATAAGGGGGAAAAAAGAGCTGAATGCGAGTCCAGACTGTGGTTTTTCACACTGTGTATGTTGGGCTCGCAGGCACGCCATCGGCGGCCAACACTGCTGTCCTTAAAGACGTAAAACCTCAACACTTTGCAGTCATTCCTTTTTGTTGGCATCGGGAACATTTTTATTCTTCTCTCGAAGCGGACTGTGACTCACTTTTTCTGGCATCTCTGACCAGCTTTTTTGGCCTGAGCCGGTGTTTTGGTGCTGATATTGCTCTCACCTGCCCAAAGTCAAGATGTCTGTCTCAAACACACACACACCACGTCTCTCACCAAGTCTTGTTCCAGCTGACCCGTTCCCAGATACAACGAGGCCAACACCACTCGTCTCTTTGCAGTCCTCACACGTGCCTGATGGGAAAGCAGGAGAGAACAATGAATTTTAAGTATGAAAGGGGGGGATGTGAGCGTGATTCCCACAAATGACGGCAGCTGTGTTTCCAGGCTGTCACATGCTCTCGGAGCAGCTGGGGCCTCTAAAAGGTTCATTCAGGATTTCGTTTTTATTCTTAGTGAGGAGTACGTGGCCATTTGTATTGCGTACTAATTAAGTATCACCTCAATAATGCATGTACTTCATCTGTGTGGAGAAAAACAGGGTGTATCTGTCACAAGCGCCGGCTTGCACCTGCACAAAGCTGACCTTCAATGTCTGGTAGAACTGGTCGGGCGAGGTGAGGACGCGGATGCGGGCACCGCTCACTCGGAAGGCCGGCAAGTGCTCCGCCATCCATCGGAAGCGGCCGTTGAGGCTGTGCGCGCCCTGGCCGGGGACATGTTCGTGTGACGGCTGGGCTTTGGCCAGCAGGGGTGCCAAAAGCAACACGGAGGACCTGCGGGATGGAAAAACCTTGAGGGTCATGCTACATGAAACGCCGTCCAAACGTACAAACAGCTAGTTAGCATCCCGTAAGTATGGCTCATTATGAAAGATTATTCATTTTAATGAAATACCAACAGTTCTATTGTCTTTTTGACTAAATGATAAATTATTGTGATGCTAACTAACAGTGCAAAGCTGGAAGAGAATAACCCCCTGGTTGGCATGGCTTGACTGGCAGTACATCTTCAATGGTGACCAACAGGTTGGTAAACGCACAGCAACATCTAAAAGCTCCAAACTCAGAAATGACCAAAACAACAAACACCACAAAACAATATGCTGCAATCACATAAACAAATTAAATGAAAAATGCACATACAAAACCCCAATGAACAACAACATCAACATTTGCTGTACAAAAAAATAAGTTTGATGTCTATCTATGTAATAAATACCAAACGTAATTAGCTGCTCTTATAACCCGACATCAACTATTAACTATATTACTACAATAAATATGTCCCCAAATGCATACCTCAAATGACATTTTACTTCGTACAGTATCTATAAAAAGGTAGCTATCTGGCTGGGCGGGACTAACGGTGAAACATCCAATCCCATCTCAGAACCTTACAACCAATCAGAGCTGCGCATGTACACCGATGATTATCGAGGACAGGCGAAAATGAACGAGCCCCATCGTTAACATTGTCCTACAGTCTGGCGTTCTAACGTCGTGTAAGGTAAAACTGCTGCTACGGTGTATCTGAAATGACGACTTGTGTTCTTTCATAACAAACTTCCGCAGTGACGTAGTAACGCGCCTCATTTATGGGAATACATTATCTTAACGTTAACCTTTTCACTTTTCTGGGCATTTTAAGCTAAAAAGACACACGTTTCGAGCAGTCTGCCCCACCGAGCTTGGCGGTAAAGCCGTTATTTGTTAAAAAAGAAATTAGCAAACGTGCTATCATTCGGAGGCTACTGACACTGTCAACGGGATGCCTAGCTTACAGGCTGACACGTTGGATTCCGTCGTCTGTTCGTTGTCTTATTCGAACCGCGTCACTTACCCGCCTCCTTTGTCCCGCGCACGGAAGAGCCGGTCGGATATTCGCGTGAAAACCCCGGCCAGGGCCGGCGAGTACACGAAGTACACCAGCCTCCTCCACGACATGGGGGCCGCCATTGCTGCAGTGGAGTCCGTTTGAAAAAACTTTATTGATTCGAGGAGGAAAACAGCGGCTGAGGTGGGAATCGACGAGAGAGTCCTGCCTGCTGTCTTGCAGTGAGTATAACTTCTTCTAACTGTAATTCAACTGGAACTAGTTTAACTTCTCCAGGATCTACCCGTCATCGTACCCGCAGACGTGCACGTTAAGCAAATGTCACACAAATATTGCTCAAATGCCACACAAATACACCTTAGGAGGTGTGTAACACCCACACATACAACTTTGTGGTCTTTGTACAGTGATGCTCCGTGTGCATTTCCCTGTGCATTTGATAATAAATGCACATTAACACCAACAAGATGAAACAATTGATAGTGGAAATGTTTGCGTGTACTTTGCAATTTGAAAAAGTGTAAGAAATAATACAAGTGTATGGTGTTAAAATGTATGTAGAATATTACTAATTAATTCAGAATGCAAAGATTCGGAACAAACGAAAAAATTCAAACATAAAAATACATACACCTAAAAATAAGCTCTGCTTCTTCCGCCTGCTTTTCAGAATTGGCAAGCAGGATGTTCTTTTAATATGACCTTGTTAAGCATGTTGTAAATAAGCTGCTACCTAGCAATTTGAATGTGATGAAAGCACACTATGAAAAGTGCAACACAATTACTTTCCGCTACTCGATACAGAAGATTTAGTCAATAAAAGTGTGCTTATTTTCACACGAAAGCCACAATGTGATGATATATTCAAGTTAAAGTGGGGAAAATGTGTAAAAAAAAAATGTGTCAAACCTTTTGACGTGTGTGTGTAAGCATTACCAGGAAGTAGGTCTGCAGTGGTCACGTGAGTATTTATTGGCAATCTGCCCGAGCCCACGCGCCCGTGCGCGCGCGCCCCTGTGCGTGTTTACTGGAAGGACTGAAGGGGGCGGGGCCTTACGATCGGCTTTACTCACTGGAAACAACCTCCGGTAACCTTCCACCACACACACACACACACACACACACACACGGTCCGGCTACCTCCTCCGGCAGACGGCACCGCCGCCGAACTCCCTCGGCCAGGAAGGCGACCTCACAGACTTTTTTTTTTTTGGTGGAGAATACTTCGCCGGGGGGATTTTAATGCCTGAGCTAATAATCCTCCATTTAGCACTACTCTCGGGTAGTTTGCCGAGCGTCTCTTTCCGCGGCGAGCAGCGGCGCGGGGCTGTGTCAATCCGCAAGGTAAGTTGACGGCTCGTGCGTCAAGTAGACCGCTTTAAATGTCGTATTGTTTGAAGGCTTCGCTTAACGTGCACTTTTGTTCTTCTTCTTTTTAACGGCTAGCTCGCTTTGGGGTTGTTTTTGCTAGCCGGCAAAATCCTACCCCCCCTTCCTCCTCCTCCTCGAGGCTCGACAAGGGGCCCCCCTCTCCAAGTGTAACCGGAGAAAGGGGCCACTGTGGCCAGTAGCGGAGGTGGATAGAGGATGAGTTCTCCGTGTCACCCTATTTCTCAACCCCCCCCCCCTCACCCCCTGTTGCGGCGCAGAAACGATCGAAGGCAATTGAAAGCAATCAGGATCCGGTTGCCGTCTGGTCTGCACATTGCATTGCATTGCATTGCCATGTCTCATTGAAGCCGCGCTAGCTGCCCCCCCCATTCATGCATTTGTCACCGTAGCCACAAGTGGCGTTCGAGTGTAAAACGAGCCCCCATTGACGCCGTCAGCGATCTGTTCACATGAATGGTTCGTCCGTCTACAGTAACCTCTCCTCCCGTGCAGCCGTGTCTAGGTGCTCTCTCCCAGCCCCTCTCTGGATGCATCGGACTCCCCTGCCCCCGGGGCCTGGTCCCGGTGTGTGACCCCGCCGCCGTCCCCTTGCTCCCCGTCGGCGTCCTGCACCTTCCCGCCAGTCCATCTTGGAGCGGCGGCTTCGGGCCCCCTGCGTCCCCGGCAAGTGGAGGCTGGGGGCGGCGACGGCGGCGCCATGGTGGCCCCTCGCGGACGCGAGTTCCGTGCCATGAGCGGCGCGACCCCCTCGGAGGGCAGGGTTCAGCAGTCCGACGTCACCCCGCATCACTTCAAGCCGTTCAGCTCGCACGCTCACTACCAGCAGGTCAGTCTCGTTTTTTTTTTTTTTTTTTCAAAGTTTTTGACTGAAAACATCAAAAAAATTAAAAAAGCGTCCACCCGTTTCAGGTGATGCGTGCGTTGGGTAAGCTCCAGGAGAGTGGCTTCTACTGGGGCGCCGTAGGGGGGCGGGAGGCCAGCTCCTTGCTCCGCTCGGAGCCCCCCGGGACTTTTCTCATCCGGGACTCCTCCGACCACCACCACTTCTTCACGCTCTCCGTCCAGACGAGCCGCGGGACCAAGAACCTGCGCATCCACAGCGAGGCCGGCGGTTTCTTCCTGCAGCCCGACTCCCAGTGCACCCAGCGCCCCCCCCAGTTCGACTGCGTGCTCAAACTCATTGCGCACTACATGGGGAAGGGGCCCGACGGCGGCGAACTGAAAGGCCGCGGCGTCTACCTGATCCACACCGGCGGGGAGCGGATCCCCCTGGAGCTGCGGCGACCCCTCCTCAACTCTCTGTCTTCCCTGCAGCACATGTGCAGGAGGACCCTGAACAATCAAGGCCTGGGGGGGTCGCAGCAGGTTCAGCAGCTGCCGCACACGCTCAGAGACTTCCTGGAGGAGTACGACGCCCCCATATGACTGACGGGAAGCGTCCCAGGACGCCGACACTATGGACCAGTTCTCAGCGGGAGACCCAGACTTGACCTGAGACGCCGTTGTGAGGTCAGTGTGGTTTTTTTTTCGGGTGCGCGCGGGGGGGTTCGAGTGACCTGAAGCTACGGGTCAAGTGTCAACTCTCCCTACGACTGACTCGGACGCAGAGCAGAGCCTCGTAGAAGATGAAGCGACGCCCTTAGAGATGAGGGCGCGGGGACCAAAGGTGTCTTCGCCCCCGCCCCCCCGCCCCCCTCCCATGGCTGCTCTCTACCTTCACACGGGACCAAAACAAACAGTGCAACAATGCTCCATGCAGGGGATGATCATAATGGGGCGGCGGGGGGTGGCCAGAAGAGCGGGAAACGGGATTAGGAAAAAGGACATTAAAGGTGGGCGTGGTGGCCGCTGCAAGGGGGCGGCGTCATACCCGCGGCGCTTCAAGGAAATGATGGTCAGGCGTGCACCGGAGCCAAAATGGCGTCTCAAAACGGGGGGAGGGGGGGGGTCTCCAACGTCTGCGATTATTAACGACATATTCCAGTATTAGATATGACACTACATCATCTAGCTAAGATGTGGATACTGACGACATTGGATTCCTTTCGGCATCTTTCATGCACAAACTGTTTCAAAATGCCACCCGCCCCCGCCCCCCCTGGCACCTCTCAATTTTTCTCATTTTTTCGAGTTCTCATCTCAAATGCGGTGAAATGAAAACATACGTAGCTTTCGCCCCCCCCCCCCCCCCCGATGAGAAGATACATTCATTTCATTGCACATGGGTGCACGAGTGCCGCCCTGCGAGGTTCATTGCCCCACGACGCGCTCGTTCTCGTGTTAATCATTCATTCATTCATTGCTTCATTTATTATAATACGCCGCGTTCGGAGCCGAGAGGCCGGATGAAATACTAAGAGGCGGCGAGTACGTGAATCGGCGTGGCGGCACTCGTACGCTTCATTCATTCATTTTACCGCTAAAGGAAAAACCCCAGCTAGACCTTCAGTGTTAATGCTCGCATTTCAAATCAGTTCATCAGTAAAGCTCAAAGAAGACAGACGACACAGGTGGATTGGAGGATGTGCACCCCCCCACCCCCGCCCCCGGAAAGAAATCCTATAATGACAGAAGAGGAAAAGAGCAAACTGTGTGTTGTATATTCCCCCCCCCCTCCAGCCGTACCTCTTGACAGAACGTCTTCCCAAACAAGAAAAAAAAGGGACTTTGTTATTGTTTGTGTGTTTATGTATGTACAAAGCAACAGCGGGATTGGACGGGAACCTCTAACAGCGCTAAACCTGTGATCCATATTGGAGCCCGGAGGCCTTCTCACCCCCCCCCCCCTCCTCCGAAGCAAAACACTAAAATCACGGAACACGACGTGGACCTGACTGACGTGTCTTTGTTTGTATGTGAATCCTTTTTTTGTCTTTTATAAAGACTCTTTCTACTCACTGCAGGAGGCAGGCCACTAGTCTGG
Organism: Doryrhamphus excisus; assembly: GCF_037039965.1. Classification (NCBI taxonomy): domain Eukaryota; kingdom Metazoa; phylum Chordata; class Actinopteri; order Syngnathiformes; family Syngnathidae; genus Doryrhamphus; species Doryrhamphus excisus. Next base: position 7,585,487 of record NC_136362.1, read on the forward strand.
CGCGACACAAGCTGTAAAAAAAAAAAAAAAAAAAGAAACAAAAAAAAAAAGACAAGAATAAATGGAGGAGAAAAAAAAAAAGAAATCAACGTTGCACATATTTATATTTCTAAAATATTTCAATAATTTATATTAAAGAGCACTATTTTTACAAAAGCCAATGCCTTTGTTTGCCCCGTGTGTTATTACACTTAATGCTGTAAGTCAGTTAGCGTAGCATGTCGCTAACGGCATTGTTTGTGGGATTTCCTCGCCGGGGCAGAGCCCCGCGGTTCATGAGGGTTACAATTACTGTCAGCGCTTGTTTTTTTTTTTCTCCCGGGCTACTACGGTGCATTCCATACAGCGGGACCTATATGAGCGGAAAGGGATGGGCGGGGGTGGGGTTTGGGGTGGTGGTGGTGGGGGGGGGTAACAAAGGGATTACCAGAAGAGCAGTTCCACACTTGGACACAGGCCTTACTGTGCACAAGGCTCACTTTGGGCTGGACCTAACTGGAAAGGAATGCAGCCAGGTTTTATACATCCTGCCCTAGGGGCTCAGGGACTGTGTGTATGTGTATGTGTGTGTGTGTGTGTGTGTGTGTGTGTGTGTGTGTGTGTGTGTGTGTGTGTGTGGACGTATATATATGTGTGGGCGTGGGAGGTCAAATAGGTGAAAGGATCCACGCGCTGGAGATTTATGATCCGAGGTGTCGTACACAGAAGGGTGCGGGGTTTGTGAAGGTAAAACGCTTTAAAAAGTCACACACACACACACACGGTTCCCATTCCCTGCATACCTAGTGTGTGTGTGTGTGTGTGTGTGTGTGTGTGACTGGCTTCCAGGAAAGAGGCACTTTAATTGAGTTGAGTTTTTACGGCTTGCCTGGTGTTAGTGTGTAAAGAGCAAGTGTGTGTGTGTGTGTGACAGCGAGATGAGGGACTTCAAGTGCCGAGAGAAGCATTTCTTCAAAAGCGCACAAAGACTTTGGAGAAATGACGTCATTGTAGTCCTTACTGGCACACACCAGCCCGATTAATCAAGTCAAATTAATCCATTACTATAACCATTACCATTAATAATCATGGCACATGACACACACACACAAATGGCCTGAATTCTGACATTAGCGCTAACAAATTAGACAAGCGCCATTCCGCATATTGGAGATGTCTTTGCTTGAATATGCAAGCAGGCTAAAAAGAATATCAGCAAATGTAGCCGTCTCTGCACACAACAATTTGTTCAGTGCTCATGGCTTCACAGAAAAAAACACAACAATTTGCACATGACTTACAGGTCACTATGTTATCATTACCAGGCTGTAATTTAACTCCTCTCTACAGGCAACTTTCAGCACATTCACCCTTGGTTAGTGTGGTTTTTTTTGGTTAACATCCATGGTTAGGGTTAGGGCTAGGGTTAGGGTTAGGGTTAACAGGCAACTTTCAGCACATTCGCCCTTGGTTAGTGTGTTTTTTTTTGGTTAACATCCATGGTTAGGGCTAGGGTTAGGGTTAACAGGCAACTTTCAGCACATTCGCCCTTGGTTAGTGTGTTTTTTTTTGGTTAACATCCATGATGTACGTTTTACAATATGGCGTTTTTTTGTTGTTTTGTTAACACACTACATGAGTCCTAATTTTTTTGTTTTTCATTCATTTTCTACCGCTTTTTCCTCACGAGGGTCGCGGGGGGTGCTGGAGCCTATCCCAGCTGCCTTTGGGCGAGAGGCGGGGTACACCCTGGACTGGTGGCCAGCCAATCACAGGGCACATATAGACAAACAACCATTCACACTCACATTCATACCTATGGACAATTTGGGAGTCGCTAATTAACCTAGCATGTTTTTGGAATGTGGGAGGAAACCCGGAGTACCCGGAGAAAACCCACGCATGCACGGGGAGAACATGCAAAACTCCACACAAAGATGGCCGAAGGTGGAATTGAACCCTGGTCTCCTAGCTGTAAGGTCTGCACGCTAACCACTAGACCGCCGTGCCGCCCCTTTTTTTGTTTTTATTTATCACAAAATATCCATTCCTAGTGAGCGTCTTACATGCTAGTAAGCAAAACGGCAACCCAGAACCGGGAGTCTGCTAGTCTGCTAGCTTAAGTCATGAGCGGTCGATGAAAGCCGACACGATATAAAACTATAAAAACATGTTATGTGTTAACATTTGTGACTTTCTGGAATGCATCAGTTGCATTTACTTGGTTAGCGCCGCTAATTCCTTCCAGACGGTCAGACTCGAACCGAAACAGATGCGATATGAATCAAAGTTTCTCATAAGAAATAATGTAAATCCAACAAATCCGTTCCAGTAAGCCAGTTTTATAATTCTAGTTTTACGTGCAGATTCAAACGTGTTTGTCATCTCAATAACCCGAAATGGAGCCACAGAATATTTCAAGTAGCAGCATTTTCATAAACAAGGTAAGAAACACCATTCAATAGAATTGAGGAAATAACTCATGGCAAAACAGGAAGGTGGTGTCAGTGTCTAGTGATGTATGATACCACTGATATCGTGTATGATCCGATACTGAGTACACGTCAGGCTGCATGGCGGTTAGTAAGCAGGCCTCACAGCTAGAAGACCCGTGTTCGATTCCACCTTTGACTATCTCTGTGTGGAGTTTGCATGTTCTCCCCGTGCATGCGTGGGTTTTCTCCGGGTACTCCGGTTTCCTCCCACATTCCAAAAACATGCTAGGTTAATTGGCGACTCCAAATTGTCCATAGGTATGAATGTGAGTGTGAATGGTTGTTTGTCTATATGTGCCCTGTGATTGGCTGGCCACCAGTCCAGGGTGTACCTGATACATGTTTGTATCAGGTGCACCTTATGGGTGTTAAGTTGCTATGTGATGAATTTAGTGCTGTTGGTCGTGACGACATCATAACTGTCACTGTACACTGGTATATTTGCACATTTACACATTTGGCAGCTAGACCTCACAGCTAGAAGACCCGTGTTCGATTCCACCCTCGACTATCTGTGTGGAGTTTGCATGTTCTCCCCTTGGGTACTCCGGTTTCCTCCCACATTCCAAAAACATGCTAGGTTAATTAGCGACTCCAAATTGTCCATAGGTATGAATGTGAGTGTGAATGGTTGTTTGTCTATATGTGCCCTGTGATTGGCTGGCCACCAGTCCAGGGTGTACTCCGCCTCTCGCCCCAAGACAGCTGGGATAGGCTCCAGCATTAGAAAATGAATGAATGAACAAGAGATTTGTATCGAGATTTGTATTATTAACAGGGAAAAAAACGATTGTTGGGGTGTGTAGTGTTTGGCCCGTCACGATGTTGACAACTGTCAAGCCGCCCCGAACCCCCCGAAAATAAAATGAATCATGCTGGAAAGACTTTTTAGTTGGGCGTGTAAAGAGGAAGAGGACGAAGGACGTGGGCAGAATATTCCAGCTGACTTATGGGGAACCTGAGTCACAGCGAACCGAGCCTGGACGCTTCGGACACCGTGTGCGTCACGCTGCACTCCACTGCACCAACGCTGTTCTCTTACACAAAACACACACACTGCGTCATTCATCGGAAAATGTCACAAGGGTCGCGGTGGTGCTGGAGCCTATCCCAGCTGTCTTTGGGTAGAACGTGCAAACGCCACACAGAGACAGCCGAGGGTGGAATTGAACTCGGGTCTCCCAGCTGTGCACATTAGCTGTGCAAATGTGCAAATATACCAGTGTACAGTGACAGTTATGATGCACTAAATTCATCACATAGCAACTTAACACCCAAAAGGTGCAAATATGTATCAGGTACACCCTGGACTGGTGGCCAGCCAATCACAGGGCACATATAGACAAACAACCATTCACACTCACATTCATACCTATGGACAATTTGGAGTCGCTAATTAAATTAGCATGTTTTTGGAATGTGGGAGGAAACCGGAGTACCCGGAGAAAACCCACACATGTATGGGGAAAACATGGTGGAGGTGGAATCGAACTCGGGTGTCCTAGCTGTGAGGACAAATCTCTTGTATAGCAGGTAATCATGTTCCAATGTTGCTAAATGGGCTAGCATGTACACTTTGACCCTAAGACGAGTGGTTTCTACTACTATTATATTTCGTATCGAGGTCAAGCGCGTCCGAGCGACTCGTGTCCTGGTCTACATTCCGGTTTGAATGCGAGCGTAGCGTTTAAGGAAAGGGAACAGATCATGCAGATGGGGTTATTAGGAGCGCGCCCTGCAACCAGCGGCCCAAACGGCGCCCTTCCAGGAAGAGGCTTTGCTGATTGTTTCTTCCAGGAAGGCTTTTTTGTTGGCCGATCAGCGCTTATAGGAAAGACGTTTGCTTGGCCCATCAGCACCAGTATTGTCACAGCCGCTTCTGATAAAGCCGGAGCCGCTTCCAGGAAACCAGAGATTTACCCTCCAGCATTCCATCATTCCTTCACCGGCATCAGTGTGTGCAGGGAGAAAGTGGTGAGGCAACACAGAAGGGGGCCGGAGGGGGGGGTATAATAGGGATGTGGATCAATAAAAAACATATGGCGAGCGTGCACATATTGTTGAATGCACGTGACCGCCGAGGCCGCCAAGCGTTGACCCGCAGCTCGCTGTGGTCACGGCAACCGCCGCAACCTTTCTTTTTATTATTTACACTCTTCACTCTCTTTCACGCTCCGTTTTGTTGTTTTGTTTCGACACGACACCAACCAACAAAAACACATCAAATAATAATTATTATCACTATTATTATTAAATAAATACATTAAATATTTAATAAATATTAAAATATTAATAACAATGCAATAAAAATTGAGTAAATATTAAATAACAATAATAATCTAATAATAATAATTATTATTATTATTAAATAAATACAATAATTAAAATGAATATTTAATAAATATTAAAATATTAATAACAATTTAATAAAAATTGATTAAATATTAAATAATAATGTTTAAAGGGGTGAATAGTGTTTGATTGTTTTGTATTGCCAAATTAATTAATTAAATATTTAATAAATATCAAAATATTAATAAAAATGTAATTAAATATATTAAATAATAATGATAATAATATTAATAATGTTTAAACGGGTGTATAGTGTTTGCTTGTTTTGTATTGCCAAATGAATTAAGTAAATAAATATTTAATAAATATTAAAATATTAATAAAAATGTAATTAAATATATTAAATAATGATAATAATAATAATAATGTTTAAACAGGTGTATAGTGTTTGCTTGTTTTGTATTGCCAAATGAATAAATTAAATAAATATTTAATAAATATTAAAATATTAATAACAATTTAATAAAAAATGATTAAATATTAAATAGTAATGTTTAAAGGGGTGTATAGTGTTTGCTTGTTTTGTATTGCCAAATTAATTAATTAATTAAATATCTAATAAATATTAAAATATTAATAATGTAATTAAACATATTAAATAATGATGATGATAATAATAATAATAATGTTAAACAGGTGTATAGTGTTTGCTTGTTTTGTATTGCCAAATGAATTAATTAAATAAATATTTAATAAATATTAAAATATTAATAAAAATGTAATTAAATATATTAAATAATAATGATAATAATATTAATAATGTTTAAAAGGGTGTATAGTGTTTGCTTGTTTTGTATTGCCAAATGAATTAATTAAATAAATATTTAACAAATATTAAAATATTAATAACATTTTAATTAAATATTAAATAAATAATATAATATAATAATAATGTTTAAACGGGTGTTTTGTATTGTGCTTGTATAGTATAGTGCTTGTTTTGTATTGCCAGCTTCCCATTCATTCCTTATTGCTGGAGGAGCGCCCCCTGCAGGATTCATCAAGTATTGACCATAAAGCACCCAAGCCACTTCTACCTTTCTATATACTGCATATAGTACATATAATACCTCTAGTCTCTACTTCATGCATTCATTGTGTATCAGTGTGTATCGTAGTTTGGTACTGCTATCAGTGGATACTTTGATAAGATTCGTAGAGGTCAAAGGTTAAATGTACAAATCGGAACGGCACTCGGACGCCCGCCGATACTCGTGCAGGCCACTTGGTAGTTGATAGAAGATAAAGTAAGACAACGGTCTCCAAAATACGGCCCGTGGGACTACTTTTTCTTTATTGGCACTCATTCCATTCCGTTCTCCTCCGCTTATCCGGACAGGAGTTTCAGTAGGGAAGCCCTTCTCCCAGATTTGGGACGTGTCTGTGTTGTCTGATTTGTGTTGGCTTTGTTTTCCCAAACGCGGACCAATCAATCATTCCAGTTGAACTTTGACCGAGACTGAAAATGGGGGCTGGGCTGGGAATGCCGCAACGTCGAGCTTCCGGATTGAAGCAAATAGCACTTCCCAGTCAGGAGCCAGATATTTACGGAAAAAATGTGCTATACTCGCGCACTGATGACCCCTCCCCTTCCTGCGTTCTTGTGCATTAATGCGAGGGACCGCACTTGTTCCCGTTAGAAGAAAACAGGGGGTCCTCTGTGTGTGTGTGTGTGTGTGTGTGTGTGAGAGAGGGAGCGAGAAAGGGAGAGCCAATCACAGCGCGGCATGGATACTGAGCCCCCCAAGTGCTGCTGGTTTATAGGGTTCAGCTTCAGAGAAGTCACATGACTTCCCCGAGAGTGTGCAGGGGGGAGGAGGAGGCAGATAAGAAGAATGAAGAAAGGTAAAGGAGGAGGAGTGAACAGAAGGTCATGGGGTGACACAAAGGGTCAAGTGGAGGTCGGGTGAAGGAACGAGACCCAAAAGAAGACGGCGTGGAAGCGTGATGGTGTGAGATTACGCCGAAGGTCGGGTTAACCTTGGCTCACGGGCCCCCAGGGACGACGACGGGAATGTCAGGGATTGCTAAAAACGTCTGTGGAAGTCATCTCATTTGATTTGGAGACGAGAAGCATGGCGGTAAATCGCCGGGCGGATTACATTGGCATGGCAACACATAGAAGCTGAAAGCCGATTGGACAAAAAACTGAAGCCTGAAGTTTACTCAGTATCGGACACCACCTTCATGTTTTGCTATGAGTTATTTCCTCAAAAACCGGAGTACCCGGAGAAACATGGGAGAGAACATGCAAACTCCGCACAGAGGGTGGGATTGAACTCGGGTCTTCTAGCTGTGAGGCCTCCGCGCTAACCACTTTATCAACGTGCAGCCCTAATAATATAATTCATTCATTTCCTACCGCTTATCCTCACAAGGGTCGCAGCGGGTGCTGGAGCCTATCCCAGCTGTCTTTGAACGAGAGGCGGGGTACACCCTGGACTGGTGGCCAGCCAATCACAGGGCACATATAGACAAACAACCATTCACACTCACATTCATACCTATGGACAATTTGGAGTCGCTAATTAACCTAGCATGTTTTTTTGGAATGTGGAAGGAAATCGGAGAACCCGGAGAAAACCCACACATGCACGGGGAGAACATGCTAGCTCCACACAGAGATGGCCGAGGGTGGCATTGAACTCGGGTCTTCTGGCTGTGAGGTCTGCACGCTAACCACTTTCACACCGTGCAGCCCTAATAATATAATATAAAGTCAAAATATTCATTCATTCATTCATTTTCTACCGCTTTTTCCTCACGAGGGTCGCGGGGGGTGCTGGAGCCTATCCCAGCTGTCTTTGGGCGAGAGGCGGGGTACACCCTGGACTGGTCGCCAGCCAATCACAGGGCACGTATAGACAAACAACCATTCACACTCACATTCATACCTATGGACAATTTGGAGTCGCTAATTAACCTAGCATGTTTTTTTGGAATGTGGGAGGAAATCGGAGTACCCGGAGAAAACCCACACGTGCACGGGGAGAACATGCAAACTCCACACAGAGATGGCCGAGGGTGGCATTGAACTCGGGTCTTCTGGCTGTGAGGCCTGCGCGCTAACCACTCATCCACCGCGTAGCCCTAATAATAAAATATAAAGTCAAAATATTATGGGAATAAAATCATAATTATGAGAAGAAATTTTCCAAGAAATAAGTGGGAATTGTTGAGGAAAAGCGTTGCTTTCATTTTTCACGACATGGCCCTCGTTGGAAAAAGTTGAGACACCCCCGCTCCAGGGCATCTGCTTAGCCTCACAGGGCCGGATTATGAAAGCACACATTCAAGATGCCCGAGATAACATTTACTCGCACCGTGTAGCAAAAGTGTACACACACACACACACACACACACACACACACACACACACACACACACACACACACACACACAAAGGAGGAGAATCCTGCTTCCAAAACAACCGAGGAGCAAAAAGCCATTTTTTTTTTCAGGAGCAGATGAATGCCGGCGGTTTTGGAACGAGGCGCTCTCCTGCAGTTCAAGTTGTATTGGCGTGGTCGGGGGGGGGGGGGGGGGGGGGGACACACCGATTCAAGCCAAAAGGACGTGCCCTCCTCGCTCTGCTGTGTGAGACGTGAATGAGGAGGATGAGGGTGATGATGAGGAAGGAGGTGGGGGGGGGGCGGTCTACAATGTGAAACATATGCTATCAGCGCTGCTGTGATGTCGACACCTTGACACACTTATCTCGTACACTTCTGTACTTGTGTCTACAATATTGGAAATACAAGTGTAAGTGTGATCATAGGGGTGTTATTTCATGTCTAGAGGGCTCTAATAATCTTAAAGACTTATTTAGAAGGTTATAAACTGTTTTCCAATGCATAATATGTCTTATTATGTCTACTGTGTTGGGTAATAGGAGTGTAAAGGTGACTATAGGGGTGTTATTTCATGTCTATAGTGCTCTAATAATCTTAAAACATTTTTAGAAGGTTGTAAACTGTTTTTCTATGCCTAATATGTCTTATTATGTTTATGATGTTGGGTAATAGGAGTGTAAAGGTGACTATAGGGGTGTTATTTCATGTCTATAGTGCTCTAATAATCTTAAAAACTTTTTTAGAAGGTTATAAACTGTTTCCTATGCCTTATTATGTCTACTATGTTGGGTAATGGGAGTGTAAATGTGACTATAGGGGTGATGTTTAATGTCTATAGAGCTCTAATAATCTTAAAACCTTTTTTTAGAAGGTTGTAACATGTTTTTCTATGCCTAACATGTCTTATTGTGTCTACTATGTTGGGTAATAGGAGTGTAAAGGTGATCATAGGGGTGTTATTTCAAGTCTAGAGAGCTCTAATCATCTTAAAAATGTATTTAGAAGGTTGTAAACTGTTTTTCTATGCCCAATATGTCTTATTATATCTACGATGTTGGGTAATAGGAGTGTAAAGGTAACTATAGGGGTGTTATTTCATGTCTATAGTGCTCTAATAATCTTAAAAACTTTTTTAGAAGGTTGTAAACTGTTTTTCTATGCCTAACATGTGTTATTATGTCTACTATGTTGGGTCATAGGAGTGTAAGTGTGATCATAGGGGTGTTATTTCATGTCTAGAGAGCTCTAATCATCTTAAAAATGTATTTAGAAGGTTGTAAACTGTTTTTCTATGCCCAATATGTCTTATTATATCTACGATGTTGGGTAATAGGAGTGTAAAGGTAACTATAGGGGTGTTATTTCATGTCTATAGTGCTCTAATAATCTTAAAAACTTATTTAGAAGGTTGTAAACTGTTTTCCTATGCCTAATATGTCTTATTATGTCTACTATGTTGGATAATAGGAGTGTAAAGGTGACTATAGGGGTGTTATTTAATGTCTATCGTGCTTTAATAATCTTAAAAACTTATTTAGAAAGTTATAAACTGTTTTTCTATGCCTAACATGTGTTATTATGTCTACTATGTTGGGTAATAGGAGTGTAAGTGTGATCATAGGGGTGTTATTTCATGTCTAGAGGGCTCTAATAATCTTAAAAACTTATTTAGAAGGTTATAAACCGTTTTCCTATGCCTAATATGTCTTGTTATGCCTACAATGTTGAGTAATAAGAATGTAAAGGTGATAGGTAAAAACTTATTTAGAATGTTGTAAACTGTTTTTTGTGCCTAATATGTCTTATTATGCCTACTATGTTGGGTAATAGGAGTGTAAAGGTGACTATAGGGATGTTGTTTAATGTCTGGAGGGCTCTAATAATCTTGAAAACTTATTTAGAAGGTTATAAACTGTTTTCTTATGCCTAATATGTCTTATTATGCCTACTATGTTGGGTAATGAGAGTGTAAATGTGACTATAGGGGTGTTGTTTAATGTCTATAGAGCTCTAATAATGTGAAAGACCATATTTAGAAGGTCGGAAACAAGTTTTTAAAAAATCTGGTGGGGGGGGTGTAATTCTCATAGGAGAGCACTTGTGCACTCAAGTGCACATTTTGAGCGTCCGACACTACGCACTCACCGTTTTGGCGGTTTGGAGTGCAACGTCCGAATAGAGATACTTTAGTACTCAAAAGACCAAGTCTTCCAGTTGAGATGGAACCCAGCTTTGTTTTGGTCCCTCCTTACATTGGAAGAAAGAGGGGGGGGTCTTATTCTGCGGGATGAACGCGTTGCTTTATTCGCTCGTCTATTTTCAGCTCAGCAGCTTTATGGTTATTGGAAAGGCGTTGCCATCTCGCTCCTTCCCAGAAGGAGTCAATAATTCTGCCTCTCCTTCATTTCTCCCTTATTCAATATTTCCTCCCAAACACCTCTCTCTTTACGGCGCACACGGCGGGCCAGGAATGCCTGCAGGGCATGGGACGGAAAAGGCACACAAAGACACGAGTGTGAGTTTGCGGGACATGCCCGTCTTGTTGTGCATCGGCCCGGTTGCGGCGCTAATGACTTGGACTGTTATGGCCCATTAAAACCAGCAACTGTTACTGGCAGCGGTGTTGACTATACAGCCGCTCTTATCAAGTGATTACAATCACACAAGAGAAGGAAGTGTGTGTGTGTGTGTGTGTGTGATTGTTTGTTAATCTGTCCAATGCACAATGATTCTTCTCACGTCACCTTACAGATGTTAAGGATAAGACGGGCTGTCTTCTCTATGGAGGCTCTTCCTAGGGAAGAAGTGGAACGTCCTGAGTGTGGACTCCTGCTCCTACAACGTGGACCAGGTGATGCAAAGTCATCCCTTGCTTATGGCCGTCCATTGGTTCCAGACCCCGCTGTGATAACCTTTTCCAGCGAGGGCCACAAAGCATACATTTTTATATTTTATATTTTATATTTTATATTTTATATTTTATATTTTATATTTTATATTTTATATTTTATATTTTATATTTTATATTTTATATTTTATATTTTATATTTTATATTTTATACACAACATATTTCATTATTAGAGGAAGTACAACATATATTACATATTATTTATTATTTTATTTTATATTTTATATTTTATATTTTATATTTTATATTTTATATTTTATATTTTATATTTTATATTTTATATTTTATATTTTATATTTTATATTTTATATTTTATGTCATTGACGTGGCGCCACCTGGAGGTAAACACCGAGCCTTGCATCATTTCATCGGTCATCCATTAACCGCCCTCGCGGTGAATGATTATCGATTGTATCGATCCAAAGTTCACTTCCTAACTGAAATGGCCGTCACTATTTCGGCTAAAGCCATGTCCCTAAGAAGTCTCTCTTGCCGGAAGTGGTTTCATTTGGGGGATTTCCTCGTCGCCCCCTGGAATAAGTCGCTACGAAGCTCCGCCAGGGGTTACTACAACAGCGGGACCTCCAGAGACCAAGAGGCGGCCCGGGCGGCTCGTGTCCGGGTTGTGGACCTCCGCAGCGACACGGTGACCAAGCCTGGAGCGGCGATGCGTCAGGCCATGGCCGAGGCCGAGGTCGGAGACGATGTGATGGGGGAAGACCCGACGGTTAACGGTAGAGTCATCATGGAACACTTTGGCGTCTGTTAGAGACATATTGACGGATTCGAACCTCCGAGCTCAATGGCTCCCAAACGACTGGGTGTTAGTTACATAACAAATCATACTTCTTTGATGACGAGGTGTGTATGTATGTATATACCTGTATATATGTGTGTATTATTATGATTATTATTTCTTTAAATAAATTCTTGTTTTTTCAGAGTTGCAGAAGATTGCAGCCGATATGTTTGGGATGGAAGCCGCGCTATTCGTCCCTTCTGGAACCATGAGCAACCTCATTGCAGGTACCATGAGGCACTTTAATCCTATTGTTGTGACCATCAATTGGACTCCGCTGACCCCACAGTGATGGTGCACTGCAGGGAGCGTGGCGATGAGGTGATTGTGGGCGACCTGTCTCATCTCCACATCTATGAGCAAGGAGGCAGCGCACAGGTGGGTTCAACACCATCCACTGATCTTTCTTAAAGGGATAGGCTGGAATTGTTTTCACATGACTATGTGCATAGGTTACGGAAAGGAAAGGAAAGGTTATGGAAAGGAAAGGAAAGGTTACGGAAAGGAAAGGTTACGGAAAGGAAAAGTTACGGAAAGGAAAGGTTACGGAAAGGTTACGGAAAGGAAAGGTTACGGAAAGGAAAGGTTACGGAAAGGAAAGGAAAGGTTACGGAAAGGAAAGGAAAGGGAAGGGGAAGGGGAAGGGGAAAGGGAAGGGAAGGAAAAGGAAAGGGAAGGAACGGAAAAGGAAAGGAAACGGAAAGGAAACGGAAAGGAAAAGGAACGGAAACGGAAAGGGAAAGGGAAAGGAAAAGGAACGGAAACGAAAAGGAAAAGGAAAGGAAAAAGAACGGAAAGGAAAAGGAACGGAAACGGAAAGGAAAAGGAACGGAAAGGAAAAGGAACGGAAAGGAACGGAAAGGAAAAGGAAAAGGAAAAGGAACGGAAAGGAAAAGGAAAAGGAAAAGGAACGGAAAGGAAAAGGAAAAGGAACGGAAAAGGAAAAGGAAAAGGAAAAGGAACGGAAAGGAAAAGGAACGGAAAGGAAAAGGAACGGAAAGGAAAAGGAACGGAAACGGAAAGGAAAAGGAACAGAAAGGTAAAGGAACGGAAACGGAAAGGAAAAGGAACGGAAAGGAAAAGGAAAAGGAACGGAAACAGAAAGGAAAAGGAAAAGGAAAAGGAAAAGGAAAAGGAACGGAAACGGAAAGGAAACGATTGGATTGGATTGGCGTGGCCAATTCAAGAGGCCACGCCCATAAAAGCAAGTTGAGGGCGTGGCCTCTTGAAGGAAATTGGGGTTACGGGCGTGGCCAATTCAAGAGGCCACGCCCACCAAAGGAAATTGAGGGCATGGTCTCTTGAAGGAAGGGGTGTGGGCGTGGCCAATTCAAGAGACCACGCCCATAAACAGATCCTCAAACAATGCACAATGATGAGCCAATTCAAGAAACAATACAAGCAGGAAATTTAAATTTTATTACATTTAATTTATTTTTTTAATTTATTTTGGTCCCATAGTAAGTGTCAATATAGTGATATATATAGCACATCATGACTGGTTCAAGACTCTTCATCCTTGTATTTAGCAAACATCAACTGCTTGTATTGTTTCTTGAATTGGCTCATCGTTGTGCATTGTTTGATTTCCTTACTCAATCCATTCCATAGTTTGATTCCACATACTGAAATGCTATGGCTAGCATAACGTAGTCCTAGCATAGAAGTGTTTCATATTGAGTTCTTCCCTGAGATCATATTTCTCGTCTCGTGTAGAGAAGTATTGGATGACATTTTTAGGTAATTGGTTATTTTTAGCCTTATGTTTAAAGATGAAGTATATCAGCAAGTTGAAGTATTTTAGAAATAAGGAGTTAGTATGTTCTCTGTAGGCGGCATTATGAATTATCCTTACTATCCTTACCACTACTGTTTAATGCTAATTATGTCATTGATACAGTTGGCCGGCGTCCACGCCACCACAACCACCACCCTTGCCGACGGTACCTTTGACTTGGACCAGCTGGTGTCAAAGATCCGTCACGGATACCCAGACCCGCACTACCCACGTTCACGCCTCATTTGCGTGGAGAACACGCATAACATACAAGGCGGACGCGTCATGCCGCTGCGCTTCCTGCAGGAGGTGTGTGTGTGTGTGTTCTGTATTCCATCATTAGGCGCCATATTCTTATATAAAATAGTTTCATGTTGTGCTTAAAAGGTGCGCGCTGTTGCTGACGAACACGCTTTGGCGGTTCACATGGACGGAGCCCGGGTGATGAACGCTGCGGTGGCACTGGGGGTGCCCGTGTCTGCCATACTGCGGCACACGCACACTGTTAGCGTGTGTCTCTCCAAGGTGGGACCATTACATTATGGCTTATGTTTGCCGGCCATTTTACAGTGAGTGTTTTATATTTGGGTACCAGGGACTTGGGGCACCGGTGGGAACCATGCTAGCCGGCTCTAAAGATTTCATATCTCGGGCGCTGAGATGTCGTAAAGCCCTGGGTGGCGGGATGCGTCAGGCCGGCATACTTGCAGCGGCAGGGAAACTATCTTTGCTGGAGATGGTTGAAAGACTACAAGAAGATCATAACAACGCAAGAACATTTGCTGAAGGTTTTTAAATTATTTTTTTTTATTCTATACAATCTGGCTTATGTCGCAATTTTACTAAAAATAATGTTTTCCTCTCGCTAGCTTTGCAGGACTGCGACCCCGCTCTGTTTGCTGTGGACATGGCCGCCGTGGAGACAAACATACTGCGTTTCCAAATCCAAGAACCTACCTTGAGTCCCTCGGAGTTCTGTAGCCGCATGGGCCGGGTCGCGGAGGGAGAGGAGGACTCGCTGGGACAGGGGGTACAAGTCCTCATGTATCCTCATTTTGGGAATTCCGTAAGAGCCGTCTGGCATCTCGGGATATCGGCTGAAGATACACAGCTGGCCATCCAGAAAATGCACTTTGTCGCCCGTCAGTACTTGAAGAAAAACCAAACAGGATAGTCACACATTTTGCGGGAGATCTGATATTGAAAAACAAGAGACTTTTTTAATATAAATACAGTAGATCCCCTGCTATTTGTAGGTGGTTTTCCAGCCTTGATATATCGATCAAGGCTGATATATGTTTATTTTCATGCTGGATAACAAGAGAGTTCACTCTGCTTTGGTTGTGTAGCGAAATGAACGGAGTGTGTGGACACTCCTGTCTCTCTGCACTCCAGCAAGTGCACTTCCTGCTAGCTGCGTGCGTTGTGCGCTACATGATTGAATACTTTCTTTGTGCCTGTTGCATATACAACACGATCTGGTGTCAATTTGGTGTCACCCGGTTGTGCATTGTCATTTTGTGACATGAAAAAGTTTGTGACAAAGACAATGAAATAAATAATACAAAACAGTGAATATGACATTTTGCGAAGTATAAGTACACCTCATTGTGCAATAAACATTTTTTCCTGCATCTAAAAATGTACTTTGATCAAAGAAAAAACGTTAAAACCCATTAAACAACTAAAGACTATTACACATACACATTGAAATTACATCTGTATTGACACACTATGGTAATAGTTTATTTTAAATCATAATACATATATATATATACACCTGATATTCTTGTGCCAATACACACAAACCATAAAATAATGGTATAACAGCTATTTTTTGTTGATATATTCTTGAATACTTTGTATTATGTGATCTCGGTGCCACTTCAATGACGCTTTAATTTAAGCTAACCGAAGTGGGAATTTGTAGGATAATTATCCAGCCATCCACTGTCTATGCCGTTTATCCTCATTGGCATCGTGGCGGTATGCTGGAGCCTATCCCAGCTGACTTTGGGCAGGAGGCATGGTACACATCCGTCATTAGACAATTATCCCTCCAGTAAAATAATTATATCAACATTTCGGACCATCTCAACCGCTGTGTATACATTTTGTTGATGTCGGCATGTTAGATAAATGCTGTATTAACTTCTATTCTAAGTAAAACTGTTGACATTTAAAAGTCTACTGGCAGCGGTGGGATTCGAACCCACGCCATCGAGATGACTGGAGCCTAAATCCAGCGCCTTAGACCACTCGGCCACGCTACCGTTGAAGTTAGCCAATGTGCCCATTTATAATATATACATACTATTATGTGTGACCACTAACAGCTAAATAGCGACACTGCAAAGATTACATTGTGAACTACATAAAATACCACATTTGGATCTTAATCTATATTGTGATATGAACACAATACAATGTACTAATGATTTTTTTACACATTTCATGTGTCGAATCAGCGGATCCGAAATGTAAGGTAGCCGCGAGGAGCGAAACAAACGAAGCGAGCACTAGTTTTGTACGTGACGACGTCGAGGAAGTGTGGGGGGTGGGTGACTCGACGTTTGTGTACGACTTTTAATAATGTTAAAGAGAGAAGCGGTTCGAAGAGGAAGACAACTAACCGTTAACAGTTGACTACAGCTCTGATAAGCGTTAAGCTTGGTGCCAAGCTCGGGTCAAGTGCGCATCAACTTCCGCATCAGCAGGCGCAGCTTTCAAATGCATCGCCGGGCTTGTGAATGTAAATATTCTCTGTGATGACAGGCGTCTGAAAGATTAACATTCGCACTGAAAAAGACTGCTGAAGTGACTTTATTGTATTTTCTATGAACAAGTCTGTATTTTCTTGATGAGTATTTACGTCTTTATTTCCGGTCCTTTTATTGTGGACGTTAGTTGTTAGATTTCCGATAGCCCGAAAGGCGACAGCAGGATGGGCGGAGCTGCCACCGAACACTGCTGTGGTACGTGCTGACAGTCCACGTCGGTGTGGTGGAACCAGTCCCCGAATAGAACGGTATCGAACTGCTTGCCTCGGGACCCACAGGGCTCGTTGGAGAGGCGGGACCGATCCAGTCTTAGTGGACGAAGAAAACGAAGAATTTCTCGATTTGAAGAGCAGCGAGGTGGCGTTTTTGTTTTGCCAAGACTATCACAAACTGTTAGCATACAGGTTTGGTTAGTTTAATGCATGTTTTTGATAGCAGCTTGTTAATGATGCTAACATTGCAATGCAATGCTAACACAATGGCGTGTTTGCACGTGCATCCATGATATGCATAGCCACATTGTCCCAAGTAGCACAGAAGCATCATTTCATGAGCATCCTGAGCTGAGCTTTAGCATTATAAACTGCAGAATCTACTTTCATAAGTCATACTACTTCATAATACTTCATACTACTTGTACTGGTTGCAGGGTTGACCTACTTCCATACCAACAGCTGTCTCTCACACACGATGGAGGATGACTTGATGTTCAGCATGGAGGATGAGGGCAGCGCCACGAGGGACGCTCCCCCCAAACAACGGGTGTCATCCCTCACCGATGAAGACGGCGACGACGACGATGACAGCGACGTCCACTTCATCTGCCCCCTCTTGGACGACCCCGCCAGGGAAATCTGTCAGTACTTGCAGAACTTGGTGAACAATCGGCAGCTGTCAGATTCCTTCCCGAAAAGCGGTTTCTCGTACAAGGTGAGCCCCGGGTTCCGCCAGCCGGCTCTTTGTGTGGCCCTTGTTGTTTGCAGTGGTAACGTCCTGTGTGCGCTTTCTTCCACCTTTTCCACATAGAGTGACGGGGACAATGTGACGGAAGGTTCGTACAAGGTTTTGTCAGAGAGTGCACGGGTATGTTACGCCATTGAATCATTGTATCTTCCCTCCTGCTCCTCCTTCTCCTCTTCAACACTGACCATCAGTCACCCTTCATATTCCACCATTCCAAAACCCGTCCCTTCCCTTCATTGCTTTGGTTGCTTCCCTGCTAGTCTCATTCCACAACTTCCTAATTATCTGCATGTTTTGGAATCTGCCTGCGTTTCCTCCACAATAGCAGACAATGGAATGCATCGACAACTCTTCCTTTACACACTCATTTTTTTTTTAATACAAAGCCTCTGAGGGTACGTTTCGTATATATATATATATATATATATATATATATATAAAAATAATTATTTTAAAATATTCTGTCATATTTAAAAAAATATTGGTTGAGGCCAGTAGAAATTATGGTGGTAATATTTACATATATTTAATTAAATTTTTAATATATTTAATATTTAATTTAATATATTTATGGTGGAAGGATTTAGTTTTTAGTTGGACAAAATTACAATAAAATATGTTTTATTATTTGTGATATATATATATATATATATATATATATATATATATATATATATATTATTTAAAAATATTCTGTCATATTAAAAAAATATTGGTTGAGGCCAGTAGAAATTCTGGTGGTAATATTTACATATATTTAATTAAATTTTTAAGATATTTAATATTTAATTTAATATATTTATGGTGGAAGGATTTAGTTTTTAGTTTGACAAAATTACAATAAAATAATAAAATATGTTTTATTATTTGTGATATATATATGTATATATATATATACATCTAATTATTTATTTAAAAATATTCTGTCATATTAAAAAAATATTGGTTGAGGCCAGTAGAAATTCTGGTGGTAATATTTACATATATTTAATTAAATTTTTAATATATTTAATATTTAATTTAATAGATTTATGATGGAAGGATTTAGTTTTTAGTTTGACAAAATTACAATAAAATAAAATATATTTTATTATTTGTGATGTGTGTATATATGTGTGTATATATATATATATATATATAATTATTTATTTTAAAATATTCTGTCATATTAAAAAAATTATAGGTTAAGGCTAGTAGAAATTCTGGTGATAATATTTACATATATTTAATTTAATATTTCATATATTTTATTTAATATTTAAACATATTGTTATGTTTAAAAAAAATAATAATTTTTGTATATTTTCTCTAATTTTCTGGAAAATGTGTCCCACACACGACGCTATTGAGGCTTAACTGAGAGCACTACAAGTGTGAACCCACCCAAAGAACTCCTTACTCACCTGCATGGGAGGAGCATATGATCTGTGCTATATTTAGACGTACAGTCGAGCACATTGTTGAGCTAAATTTCCGATTCCCCTCGGATGAAAACGTAGCGTACGTGGGAGACGTGCGCAATGCACCGGAGTGGGAGTGGGAGAGGGAGCTGGTGAGGGATTGGATTACGTGGGGACGATTTAAGATGTTCTCCTGACATGACAGACGACCCCCTCTTGCTGAGAAAGCTATTTTCTGACACAGCCACACATGACGATAAAACGTCACACGGTGTTTTTTGCCGTCGTCATCCTCAAGCCAACTTCTGCTGCTTCTGTTCTCTTTTTGTGTCTGATCGTTTGAAGATGATCGACATGATCCTTCCTTGTCACTTCCTGGTTTCTCCTCAAGCGTTGGCAGTGACAAACTACACACAAAGTGTACTTGGGTGTGTCCCTGATTAACATAAAGTGACAAGTCATTCTATCATCCGCCATGATGACCAATGCATGTGCTTGTTGTGACAGGAAACGTGGAAAAATGCCGTCAAAAAGGCCAAAGCCATGCCGGACCCCTGGGCAGAGTTTCACCTGGAGGACAAAGAGACCGAACCCTGCTTACGCTACAGGTGGGAGTCACCTTATTCCGGGTTTAGTGGCGCTAATCGCTGTGTCGGCAGATTAACTATAATCTCCTCTATTGGACGTCCGAAAAAGCACTCTGGCTTGTTTGCGTCACTTTTTTCTGAGGGGTGTCCAAAGTGCAGCCTGGGGGCCATTTTACAGCATTTTTTGTATTATTTTAATCAAAATAAAATTAATTCTACTATGGTTTCTACTCGGCTGCACGGCGGTCGAGTGGTTAGCACGCAGACCTCACAGCTAGGAGACCCAGGGTTCAATTCTACCCAGTTTGCATGTTCTCCCCGTGCATGCATGGGTTTTCTCCGGGTACTCCGGTTTCCTCCCACATTCCAAAAAACATGCTAGGTTAATTAGCGACTCCAAATTGTCCATAGGTATGAATGTGAGTGTGAATGGTTGTTTGTCTATATGTGCCCTGTGATTGGCTGGCCACCAGGGATAGGCTCCAGCACCCTCGCGACCCTTGTGAGGAAAAAGCGGTAGAAAATGAATGAATGGTTTCTACTAAGTAAAACGGGCTGCAAATGGCCCCCAGGCCCACTTTGGACACCCCTGTTAGCATGTTATTAGTGCTGTGCCACTTAATAATAGCCAAACCTTCTTCCTGTGTCGAATCCGGTAATAGTCGACAACAATGTGGTGTAGTTTGGAGGGAAAATGGAGGACTTTGTTTTTAATTATTTAGCATATTATGTGAAAAGATGACAAATAACTTAAAAAAAAAAACATAATATTGTTTTTCTGTGCTTTAATCATTCCTCTGTTTCACATTTTGTGGCCATTTTAGCCTCCATAATCCATCTCCAGGGTCATTCCAGTGCATAGCCACACCCCAGTTTACTTTAAAGTCACAAACACCAGCGCGCCTCTGCCCCGCCCCCCCCCGACTGCTGACTTCGACATTTGTCTTCACCTGCCCCCCTTCCGCCTCGTGTCCGCAGAAGGAATGCACACTTTATGTTATTTGTGTGCTTCTTTCCCACTGTGGATCACATGTGGCTTGTCGGCCTGCCCAGCGCCACGTAACGGCGTTGGAAGATCCACAATGCAGGAGGAGCTGGTTTTCCCACAGTGGGCTTGGAATGCCAACCAATGAGAGAAGGGAAGGAGTGGCGGGTATTCATGTGCTAAATTTACCCTCCTCCTCGTCTAATGGCCGCTTTAGTATCGTAGAACATTGTGTTCTCAGGCTCAGGCCAAAAACACGTTTTCAATACGTTGCGTGTTTGCTTCAACCTGCAACTGCTGCGTTCGATTCCCCACACACCCTGCCAAGCCAAACACGCGCTGACCTCGTGCTGTGCGCACACTGGGCAAAAATTAACTCACAAGATAATAATACAGGGCACTTCAATGTGTGGCCTGGGGGCCATTTGTTGTCCCAAGCGTTTTGTTTTGTTGGTCTGCAGTACTTGTTTAGCCTGGAATAATTCAATGTGTTGAAAAAAGGAGCAGTAGAAAAGTGGCAAAGTGATAGGAACAAGCCCCGTAGCCATGCTGGCGTTTCATGTGACTGCTAAGGTTTGAGGTCCTTCATCGCGGCGCATTCGTGGTAATCTCGCCTCATTGGTGCTTTAAAAAAAATATTATTGGTTATTGCATTCAAAATTAATTCAATATTATCTGATTTAGCAATTATACAATCATAATTCCTCATAACAATTGGCCTGATAATTATAAGAGATTGAGTAAATTATAAAGGGGTTAAAAATGATTAAGATATAAAGGTTAAGATATTTAATATTTAATATTTAATATTTAATATTTAATATTTAATATTTAATATTTAATATTTAATATTTAATATTTAATATTTAATATTTAATATTTAATATTTAATATTTAATATTTAATATTTAATATTTAATATTTAATATTTAATATTTAATATTTAATATTTAATTAATATTGTGGCTCACAGCCACCGGGGGTATTTAATATTTAATATTTAATATTTAATATTTAATATTTAATATTTAATATTTAATATTTAATATTTAATATTTAATATTTAATATTTAATATTTAATATTTAATATTTAATATTTAATATTTAATATTTAATATTTAATATTTAATATTTAATATTTATTTATAACTAAATAATTATTTATTGTATTACTCTATTATTTATTTTCCCTATACCTTTTTTTAAACATGTAAAGCACTTTGTGCTATATTTTATGTATGAAAAGTGCTCTACAAATAAAGATTGATTGATTGATTGATTGATTCTTAAAATATTTTTTTGCAAAAGTCATAATATTTAAAAAAATATATAAAAAAATGTAAATAACATTTTATATATTTTTAAAATTATTTTATTATTGTATTTTATTCATATTGTTGCAATCTAAATACTGCACTGTTCTTGCTACTGTATACTTATTATACTTAATTATATTAGAATGAATTTAATTATGAATTATATGATGAATATACTTAAGTACTTACTTAATTTCCCTGACTGCACACCCTCAAGGGATCAATAAAGTTTTATGTAATATTATTTTTCTCATTTTGGCGACTGGGGCGGCCATTGGATGTGGTCCAAAAGTGACGTATGGGCCCCCGGGGACTGATTGACACCATAAGACTTTAATGATGTGTTTATGGACGTGCTTATGAAATGAAACGCTGCTTTGAAGGGGCCTGGGGCGGTGCAGTGCTAATTCTTCTTTAGCTTCCATTATGCTCAGCCATTTGCGGCATGTGCTTGTTTCGAGATTTATTTTTATTAACCACCATAAATGCACCGCAGGTATAACGCCATCACCGGGGAGTGGGCCCAGGACCAGGTCTACATTAAGATGGCGGCACAGGTACGCGTCTTTACTCGTGAGACGTCGCAGTGTCTTTGCTTTGCTGACTATTGTTTGTTCCTCCACAGCCGTTTGGGAAAGGCGCCATGAGGGAGTGCTTCAGAACGTAAGTAGAAATATTTACCTCGAGTGCTCTCACGAAGGGGGGGGGGGGGGGGGGGGTGTTCTAGTGACCCAGAACTGCGAGCGCCGCCTTACACGGCTCGTGTTTATATACGTTCCTGATCGATGCCAGCATTGGTTGCTAGGATGTCAAAGAACAAAAACATGCAACCGGTACCATAAGCATAGGGTCCTCACTAGGGTGGCAGGTATGCTGGAGCCTATCCCAGCTGTCTTTGGCTGAGATTATTATTTAAGAGGAGAGTTTTAATATTTTGGAAAAAAAAAAAAAAGCAAAAATAGAGCAAAGGGCAACGTTGATGCTAATTATAGACATTATATAACCTGTACCACTTGTTAGCATATCTACTTACAAAACACGAAAGTGGCCCCTGCATCCTTTCACTCTCATCATGTGGACCCCTGACATCAGACCATGTGCTTCAAAGCGTCCAATCACGTTGCTTATCCAGCCTCTCCACCCCCCCAGGCTGCTCACAGCCACTAGGGGGCATACTTCCACACCGTCCACATCAGGATGGCTAGGAAAGGCTGCACAAGCTTTCTGTGTTTTTTTTATATTTTAATATTAATTTTGGCTTTTTGCTCCAGCTAAAATTATGGCCCGCAGCGCATCATAAACATTTATTTTTAAGGAAAACTATTTTTTTTTATTTTATTGCTATTTTAAGGAAATAGCATGAACTCAAAATGGACAGCGAAAAAAAATTATTAATAATTCACAATTTTAAGAGAATAAACTCACAATATTTATTCATTTTCTACCGCTTATCCTCATGAGTGATGCTGGAGCCTATCCCACCCTGGACTTGGTGGCCAGCCAATCACAGGGCACATATAGACAAACAACCATTCACACTCACATTCATACCTATGGACAATTTTGGAGTCGCTAATTAACCTAGCATGTTTTTGGAATGTGGGAGGAAACCGGAGTACCCGGAGAAAACCCACGCATGCACGGGGGGGGGGGAGAACATGCAAACTCCACACAG
Organism: Doryrhamphus excisus; assembly: GCF_037039965.1. Taxonomy (NCBI): domain Eukaryota; kingdom Metazoa; phylum Chordata; class Actinopteri; order Syngnathiformes; family Syngnathidae; genus Doryrhamphus; species Doryrhamphus excisus. The sequence continues at coordinate 7,608,858 of NC_136362.1, forward strand.
AGATTGGAATTGAACTCGGGTCTCCAAGCTGCGCTAACCACTCGACCACCGTGCAGCTCAGGAGGCAAAATAATGTCACTCACCACTTTGATTTTCATGGCTTTTTAAAAAATATATGAATTAATACATCATGCTTTTTCATGATAGCATATGACCTCCATATTTAAGCATATTTTATGTATTTTGTATTTTTTTTTGTATTACAAATATTATGCATTCAGAAGACACACAAGCACCAGATATAACAAGTTTGGATGATGATAAAACTCAACTCTGAACCGCCGACATCACTTCCTGTCTGCCCCCCCCCCACTTATAGCTCCCAGAACACAACACACAGTCTTATTTTCTCCTATTATGCCAACTGCATTGGGCCATATGAGTGTAAAGGTGACTATAGGGGTGCTATTTCATGTCTAGAGGGCTCTAATATTGTTAAAAGACGTATTGTTTAAGCTCTAAATCCAAAAACCGTTCCATTCATAAAGAAGGAACCCTGTCAATAAAAGCCGCAAACGGCCCCCGGCGTCACACTTTGGACACCCATTCTTTAACTCTTGTCGTCTTATCGCCGACAGGAAGAAGCTGTCAAACTTCTCACACAGCGGCAACTGGAAGTCGGCGTCCAACTACGTGGCCAAGCGCTACATGGAGACGGTGGACAGAGGCGTCTACTTTGAGGACGTCCGCCTGCAGATGGAGGCCAAGCTCTGGGGGGAAGAGTTCAACCGCCACAAGCCTCCCAAGCAGGTAGATCGGTGGGGGGAGGGGGGAGTGGGCTCAGGAATCGGGGGGGCCGGTCTAATGTTGAAGCATGGGAACGGCCAGGTGGACATCATGCAGATGTGCGTGGTGGAGATGACAGATCGTCCGGGAAAGCCGCTCTTCCACCTGGAGCATTACATCGAGGGGAAGTACATCAAGTACAACTCCAACTCCGGCTTCGTGCGGGACGACAACATCAGGTTGACGCCACAGGTGAAGGGGGCGGGGTCACACGTTTTCACGTTTGCTTCAAAGAACCAAAGTGTGCACCGGTTTATGCATTGTTAATCCTAATCCTAATCCGTCGTCTTTGTGTTCATAAGGCGTTCAGTCACTTCACCTTCGAGCGTTCGGGCCACCAGCTGATCGTGGTGGACATCCAGGGTGTGGGCGACCTCTACACCGACCCGCAGATCCACACAGACAAGGGGACCGACTTTGGTGATGGGAATCTGGGTAAGTCATGATTTTATTTTTTTTAGTTTTTAGAGCAGAATAATCCACATTCTGGGCGGCACGGCGGTCGAGTGGTTAGCGCGCAGACCTCACAGCTAGGAGACCAGGGTTCAATTCCACCATCGGGCATCTCTGCGTGGAGTTTGCATGTTCTCCCCGTGCATGCGTGGGTTTCCTCCCACATTCCGAAAACATGCTAGGTTAATTAGCGACTCCAAATTGTCCATAGGTATGAATGTGAGTGTGAATGGTTGTTTGTCTATATGTGCCCTGTGATTGGCTGGCCACCAGTCCAGGGTGTACCCCACCTCTCGCCCCAAGACAGCTGGGATAGGCTCCAGCACCCCCCGCGACCCTCATGAGGAAAAGCGGTAGAAAATGAATGAATGAATGAATAATCCAAATTGTGGCCCCCGGGGGCCATTTGTAGCTACTACAACTAAACAAAAATTGAAAAAATCAACACTAATCAATCAAAAGAATACAGTAGAAAATATTATGGGAATAATACGTCATAATAAGTCATAATTATAAGAAGAAAATGTACAGAAAAGTTTGAGAGGGTTGGAAAATAAAAAAAATTATGGCTAAAGTCAAAATAATAATGAGAATTTTTATATAAAAAAAAATAATAATAATGACAATTAAAAAAAAAATAATCAATTAAATTAAATTCATTTTAAATAATGAATTTACACAATTTACACAATAATGTGTTTTTGGACAGGTACGTTTCAGTAAAATATCAGTTCTCTATTAAAAAAGGTAGAAAGAAAAGAAAAAAAAGGTTTGATTTTGACATAAAAATATTTTTTTTATTATTGTAGAAAAAAGCTAAAATATTTGGACAATTTAAAAAAACAACAGAAGAATCGTAAAACCAGCTGTAAAGTTATGCAAATAAAGTCAAAATATTAAGAAAAAGTGAAATGATAATTTTCTGAGAATAAACATGTAGTACTATGAGACTAAATAATGTCATTTTAGCATAGTAGCATAGACTTGATATATGAATGAAAAAAGTTATGATTATTGTTTAAAAGTCATAATATATGAGAAACAAACAAAACTAAGTTTTAAGTTGTACGTTTTGGAAAATGAGGTTGGTGAAAATGTGATAATATTATGGGAATAAAGTCTAAAAAATGATGAGAATAAGGTCATAATAGTATGAAAAGAAATTGAATAGTTGAAATGTTTGGAACATTTAAAAAACAATGGAGGAAATAGAGCAAAAACCGAAGTTCATACTAATAATGGTCTTTTTCACGTTATCAAGTTATTTGTAGAACCATATTGTATATCCCTTTAGCATATCTGCATGTGTAGCTTTAGCAAATATCCAAGTGGTTTGGAAGGCTGTGGTCTGTTTTTAAAGGCACTTTATTTGTGTTGTTTTTCAGGCGTACGAGGCATGGCGCTGTTCTTCCACTCACACCTGTGCAACAAGATCTGCAAGAGCATGGGCCTCACTCCTTTTGACCTTTCCCCCCCCGAGAAGGAGCAGCTGGACTGCACCAACAAACTCCTGGTAATCAAACCCCTCACTTCGTGGTGACACGCCTAACTTACTTACCGACCAGAATATACCCGGGTGTAATGTGGCCTAGGACAGAGTGTACACCAGGGTGTAAACACCAGGGTGTACACACCAGGGTGTAAACTGATGTGGGCTGGTATACCTATAGTTCATGTATTTATTTCATGAATTTATATTTGTGACTCCTTGACCATTCACACATATAAATTATATAATAAAAATTTATAAATATTTAATTTAAATATAGACATTTTTATAAATATAAATTTGACGCCAATTTTCATCAATTTATTATGATTGTTAATATTTTTCATCTTATTTTTTATTTTTTTTTAACTGATTCAAACCATTCAAGTCGTTCAAGCTCTTCAGGTATTTTTTTTAAAAATTCCCAGATTTTCCCACAATCCGAACAACCTGACAGCATTTTTCCATTTGAAAATGAATGGGACATTTTTTAAATTTCCAATATTTGCAAATTTGTCAACTGATTTAAGCCATTCCGAAGTCGAGAATCAATCAGGAAACGTCTTGTTCCTGGTGCTTCGGTTTCAGTAGTGTTAGCATTAGCAGACAAAGATTAGCATGCTATTATTATTAGTTATTATTATTATATTATTATTATTATTATTTATATTTATATATTATTATATATAATTATTATTCATATTTATTATGTATTTATGTATTATGTATATTTATATTTATATTTATATTTATATTTATATTTATATTTATATTTATATTTATATTTATATTTATATTTATATTTATTATTATTATTATTATTATTATTATTATTATTATTATTATTATTATTATTATTATTATTATTATTATTATTATTATGTAGCATGTTCCAAATCAACATATACAGGAAGGAAGTAGCGATGCCTTTTAATAACGATTCAACTCACATCACAATTGGTGGTTGCTCTATTGTTTCATTCCGAACGATTCCGAACGATTCAAAACGATTCAGTACGTTAGAATGGATTCAGTGCCCGTTTGGCCAGCAATCCCACCAGTGTGACTGTGAGGTAAATACGACATAATAAGACAAACTCGCTCTCTTGTAGAAATCTGCTAAAACGGTGCTGAGGGGCTGCGAGGAACATTGCGGCTCCCCCCGCGTCCGCACCATGTCAGGGAGCCGGGTGCCCCCCCTGCTGACCCGCCTGTCTGAGACGTCATCCGCGGATGAGAGCATGAGCGATGCCGACTCGGTGCCTTGCTCCCCCTTGGTGACACATGGATACATGGGGAGGTCCCCGGCTGGTACGTATGCGTTGTTATTTCAGGTTTGATTCTAGCTGGGATACTTAAATATCCCAGCCACCGTGAACGCAGCACTACAATCTTTTTCCTTTAGGCTTATCTTTCACTGGGATGTACGAGCAGGATCGACTTGACAACGCAGGCGAACACAGGGTGAGCAACCACAACTTTTACGGACAGGAAGTCCAGGGAGCGTAAACGTCTCCGTGAATGTGCGTAGGAATCAGACAGTGGCGGGGACAGCGGCTACCCCAGCGAGAAGAGGAGCGAGGGGGACCCCAACGACCACGTGGACGGGGTAAATAAACATCACCTTATGACCGCCGGTCACATGCTGCATATTACAGTCAAGATATGCAGTTGTAGTTATGGATCATGTCCAGCAGGGGGTGTCCAAACATCACACATGCAGAAAAATCTAATAAACCTTAGTAAGAATCTTTGTCACTATATATTCATATTTTTCAGAGAATTAAAAAGAAAACATAATTAAATTTTAGTATTAAAAGTTTCATTTTTCTTCCGCCCACATTCCAAAAACATGCTAGGTTAATTAGCGACTCTAAATTATCCATAGGTATAAATGTGAGTGTGAATGGTTGTTTGTCTATATGTGCCCTGTGATTGGCTGGCCACCAGTTCAGGGTGTACCCCCCGCCTCTCGCCCAAAAGACAGCTGGGATAGGCTCCAGCACCCCCGGGACCCTCATGAGGATAAGCGGTAGAAAATGAATGAATGAAAGTTTAATTTTTCAGGTCATCATGATTATAACCCCAGTCCAAGGTGTATCGGCCTGCTTCCCAAAGACAGCTGGGATAGGCTCCAGCCCCCCCCCCCCCCCCCCCCCCCCCCCCCCGCGGCCCTCATGAGGATAAGCGGTAGAAAATTAATGGATGAAAGTTTCATTTTTCAGGTCATCATGATTATAATCCCAGTCCAAGGTGTACCGGCCTGCTTCCCAAAAACGGCTGGGATAGGCTCCAGCACCCCCGCGACCCTCATGAGGATAAGTGGTAGAAAATGAATGAATGAATGAATATAATCCCAGTCCAAGGTGTACACGCCTTCTTCCCAAAGACAGCTGGGATAGGCTCCAGCAGCCCCCGCGACCCTCGTGGGGATAAGCGGTACATAATGAATGAATGAATGATTATAATCTCTGTCCAAGGTGTATCCGCCTGCTTCCCAAAGACAGCTGGGATAGGCTCCAGCACCCCCCGCGACCCTCGTGAGGATAAGCGGTGGAAAATGAATGAATGAAAGTTTAATTTTTCAGGTCATCATGATTATAATCCCAGTCCAAGGTGTGCACGCCTTCTTCCCAAAGACAGCTGGGATAGGCTCCAGCATACCCCTGTGACCCGAGTAAGGATAAGTGGCATAGAACATGATGGATACAGTATCTATAGTATTATGCTGCATGTAATCATATATTGTGTGTAACAGCGTTGGTGGTATAGTGGTGAGCATAGCTGCCTTCCAAGCAGTTGACCTGGGTTCGATTCCCAGCCAATGCAGGAATTTTTGCAAAATTCCCCACTGAGGGAGGAATAAAGGCTTATCTTATCTTATATATTACAGTAATATATATACGGTGTGTGCTAATAAACTAGCGGCTTCAGGCCGCATGTTGGACACCCCTAGCAGAGTCATCATGAAATCATTTGTCTTTTAGCTGGTTTGCTGCTGTGTTGTGATGATGCGTGTTTTTATCACCACATGCTGTAGGCCCGCCATCGCTACCAAAGACATTATTCAGAATCGGACGAGGACAGTTTCAGACGGGTAAACCGAGATGCGAGACGCCGGTGTGAATCACGAATCATTTAACACCAATCACCAATCACTGGCATCGAACTTCTGTTTGTCTCCTTTTTTCCCCGTCTCACATTCCTCATGCCGTTGATATTCCTGCACGAGAGGAAGGTGGTTGCTCCCCCAGGGGGGGGTGTCTCCTCTTCTACCACAGAGGGACACACTTTGATATTTTGTACGGTCCCCTCATAATATTTTGACTTTATTCCACCACATTCACAAAAAAAATATGAATACTCATTAATGGCCCCCGGGCTACACTTTGGACACCCCGGCATTTGTCTAAAAGCAACCCAACCATCTACCTCCTGTGTTTCCATCTGTGTGCTCCTCTTCCCGCCAGTTGTGTGATTTTGTTTCTCCCCATCCAAACCAGCAGTGATCTCCTCCTCCTCCTCCTCATACGCCTCCTCCTCCGGTAGCGAGAGGAGGAGCCCGGCCCTCCTCCGCGCCCTATAGACTGCTTGACGTGTCGTTGTGGTGGCGATAAGCTGCCGTAGAGCAACATTGTGTGAACGCCGCTGTGTGTGTGTTTCCACCCAGCTGACGGAGGAGAAGTGGAGCTTCTTCCACTCGTCTCGCGCTCATGTACACAGACCGTCCTGCGTGGCCACCGAGGTGGAGCGACTCAGCTCTCTCATGCAGAAGCGCATCGGCCAGTCCATCCTGGGAAAGGTGAGATGAGGGAAAATGAAGCCTGCGTGACGTTCAAGGGTGTAACGCTGCTGTAAGGTGGTCGGCTTTGAACACAACACACCTTGTTAGCATCTATTTGATGCTTTTCTCCCGTGTAGGTGCACCTGGCCATGGTACGCTACCACGAGGGGGGGCGTTTCTGTGAGAAGGACGAGCAGTGGGATCAGGACTCCGCTATGTTCCACCTGGAGCGGGCGGCCCAGTGCGGCGAGTTGGAAGCCATCATCGTTTTGGGACAGTGCTGCCTGCAGCTGCCCCACCACATCCTGCCGAACGTGGAACTGGAGGTGCTTCCTCCTCCTCCTATATCCTCTCCATTGTCTCTGACCTTCCATCCACCTAAACACGACTGTGTGTGTGTGTGTGTGTGTGTGTGTGTGTGTATGTGTGTGTATTCCAGGACAACGCCGGAAACAGGATGAAAGGATTCAAGTTCCTGCTGCAGGCTGCAGAAGCTGGCGACAGATCTTCCATGATCACGGTGGCCCGAGCTTTTGATACGGGCGTTAATCTGTCTGCAGACAGGTCAGACTACTTTCTTTGTGTTGTATATTTGCAATAAAAGACGTATGTATGTATATATATGTACGTATGTGTATATATGTACGTATGTGTATATATATGTACGTATGTATATATGTACGTATGTATATATGTACGTATGTATATATGTACGTACGTATGTATATATGTACGTACGTATGTATATATGTACGTACGTATGTATGTATATATGTACGTATGTATGTATATGTAGGTATGTATATATATGTACGTATGTATGTATATGTACGTATGTATATACGTATGTGTATATATGTACGTATGTATATATGTACGTATGTATGTACGTATATATGTACGTATGTATGTATATATGTACGTATGTACGTATATATGTACTTATGTATGTATATATGTACGTATGTATGTATATATGTACGTATGTATATATATGTACGTATGTATATATATGTACGTATGTATGTACATATGTATGTATGTACATATGTATGTATGTACATATGTACGTATGTATGTACGTACGTATGTATGTACGTATGTATGTACATATGTACGTATGTATGTATGTACGTATGTATGTACGTACGTATGTATGTACGTATGTATGTACGTACGTATGTATGTACGTATGTATGTACGTACGTATGTATGTACGTATGTATGTACGTACGTATGTATGTACGTACGTATGTACATATGTACGTATGTACGTACGTATGTACATATGTACGTATGTATGTACGTACGTATGTACATATGTACGTATGTATGTACATATGTATGTATGTATGTGTATGTATGTACGTATGTACATATGTATGTGTATGTACGTACGTATGTACATATGTACGTGTATATATGTACGTATGTATGTATGTACATATGTGTATATATGTATGTGTGTATGTACGTACATATGTGTATATATGTATGTGTGTATGTACGTACATATGTGTATATATGTATGTGTGTATGTACGTATGTGTATATATGTATGTGTATATATATGTACGTATGTATGTATATGTATGTATATATGTATACACGTACATACGTACATATAAACCTGCTGTTTTTGCTTCACGAGCAGAGCACAGAGCAAACAGCAAACCCCCATTTTGAAACGTCGCCTCATTGCAACTTTCTGTGCTTTCACTCCCGCAGAAAGCAGGACTGGGAGGAAGCCATACATTGGTACGACAGCGCTTTGAACATGACGGAGCACGACGAAGGGGGGGAGTTTGACGGCATACAGGACGAGCCCCGTCACCTCCTGCTGGCCAGAGAGGCCCAGATGTTCCAAGATGGAGGCTTCAACCTCACGGCCGACCTGCAGAAAGCAGGTGAAGGCATCAAAGCCTTGAAGCGAGTGTTCATGCCGAGGTAGACTCCGCCCTAAATGCTCACACCTTCCCTCCCAACAGGCGACCTGTTTACGGAAGCAGCAGAAGCCGCCATGGAGGCCATGAAGGGTCGCCTGGCCAACCAGTACTACATGAAAGCCGAGGAGGCGTGGGCCATGATGGAGGAGTAAATCTTAAGCTGCACGCTTTTAACACAAAAAGGCCTTATGGGGGGGGGGGGCTGCTTACAAAAGCCTGCATGAGTGGCGTTTACATCATTTTTATAACAAATCTTCAGCGAATGGTGCTTATGCGTGTTTGCATGTTGCGTATTCCATCTTCATCAAGTATTCTGTGCAAGATTTCTTCTGAGGGAAGCGTCTTCCCTCTTTCAGTATCCACTTTAGTCTTGAGCGTTTTCTCTCAGTGTGATGTGTGAAGTATGGATGTTTAAAAAACAACATTACACAGTATCAAACTGTAAAAAAACTAAAATAAATTTTTGAGTACACACTTTAATTTTGCTGAAGCGTTTTTAGGGTTTATGTTGTCCATGCATCCATTCTCCTCCGCTTATCCGGGTTCGAGTACCAGGGACAGCAGTCACAGTGGGGAAGCCCAGACTTCCCCTAACCCTACCCTACCCCCCGTAATCCTAATTAGGGTTTACCTAAGCAAAACTAAGCATTTCTGCATTGGCTGGGAATCGAACCCAGGTCAACTGCTTGGAAGGCAGCTATGCTAGCCACTATACCACCAATGCTGTTATGAACAAATGGACCGCTGTGATGGACCTCAACGCCATTCCCCAACCCGTAACCCTAATTAGGGGAAAACCTAACCAAAACAAACAATTGCTGCATTGGCTGGGAATCGAACCCAGGTCAACTGCTTGGAAGGCAGCTATGCTAGCCACTATACCACCAACGCTGTGGTGGATCATTTTGTTTGCCCAAAATCAGGTCAATGCGAGATTCCATTGGTCTTTGTTGTAAAAACAGAGACTACCTAACCACTGCATTGGCTGGGAATCAAACCCAGGTCAACTGCTTGGAAGGCAGCTATGCTAGCCACTATACCACCAATGCTGTTATGAACCGATGGACCGCTGTGATGGACCCCGACTCCATTCCCTAACCCATAAGCCTAATTAGGGGAAAAACTAACCAAAACAATTAATTGCTGCATTGGCTGGGAATCGAACCCAGGTCAACTGCTTGGAAGGCAGCTATGCTAGCCACTATACCACCAATGCTGTTATGAACTGGTGGACCGTTGTGATGGTCCCCAACGCCATTCCCCAACCCGTAACCCTAATTAGGGGTTTTAGCTAACCAAAAGAAATAATTGCTGCGAGATTCCATTGGTCTTTGTTGTAAAACCACTGCATTGGCTGGGAATCGAACCCAGGTCAACTGCTTGGAAGGCAGCTATGCTAGCCACTATACCACCAACGCTGTGGTAGATCACTTTGTTGGACCAAAATGCGAGATTCCATTGGACCAATGCGAGATTCCATTGGTCTTTGTTGTAAAAACCAGGAAGATGATCTAACCCATACCACAACCCCATTCCCTAGCCCCAACCCCATTCCCTAACCCCAACCCCATTCCCTAGCCCCAACCCCATTCCCTAGCCCCAACCCCATTCCCTAGCCCCAACCCCATTCCCATTCCCTAACCCCAACCCCAAGTTTGAACTAGCTCCCAACAGGGACAATAACCCTATTGACAGTTGTGGAGGGCAGAATATTCCTTACGGGGGCTATTACAGATTGCATCTCCTGTTTTTCTTGCCATGAACATGGATCAATAATTAATGTCCAAAATCCAATAGTGTGTCAGTGTGGGTAGCAGAAACACTAAAGGCACCCGCAGTGCTTGGTCAATTATTAATGCTCTTAGAATGAGGTGACCTAGGATCCGGGTGGGATGCTGCAGTACTAACTTGTCAGGTTGGCGGGATAGAAATCATATCGGCAGCTGAGGCGTGTGATTTAGATCAGGTTTGTGCTTGGGAAGTATGTTAGTCTCGTTGGGGGGGGGGGGAATCTTGTTGTGGCCTTAACCCCCTTAACCCCCAATGCTCTGACATGAATCAAATTTTTACAGCAGATCCCCGATTCAGCATTCACGGACATTTTGTCAAATGTGTATTTAAAGGGTCACTGATGTGGAGGGAGGAGATCTAACTGCTGCATTGGCTGGGAATCGAACCCAGGTCAACTGCTTGGAAGGCAGCTATGCTAGCCACTATACCACCAATGCTGTGGGTGAATCATTTTGATTGACCAAAATTTCAGGTCAATGAGAGATTCCATTGGTCTTTGTTGTAAAAACCAGGGAGGATATCTAAACGCTGCATTGGCTGGGAATCGAACCCAGGTCAGCTGCTTGGAAGGCAGCTATGCTAGCCACTATACCACCAATGCTTTGGTGAATTACTTTGATTGACCAAAATTTCAAGTCAATGAGAGATTCCATTGGAAGACCAAATTGGTCTTTGTTGTAAAAAAGAGGGAGGATATCTAACTGCTGCATTGGCTGGGAATTGAACCCAGGTCAACTGCTTGGAAGGCAGCTATGCTAGCCACTATACCACCAATGCTGTGGTGGATCATTTTGATTGACCAAAATTTCAGGTCAATGAGAGATTCCATTGGTCTTTGTTGTAAAAACCAGGGAGGATATCTAACCCCTGCATTGGCTGGGAATCGAACCCAGGTCAACTGCTTGGAAGGCAGCTATGCTCACCACTATACCACCAATGCTGCATTCCCTAACCCGATCCAATTCCTTAATCCGAAACCCCATTGACGAACCCTATTCCCTAACCACTAACCTTAATTAGGGGAAACCTAATCGAAACTAAAAATTGCTGCATTGGCTGGGAATCGAACCCAGGTCAACTGCTTGGAAGCATGTTACCAACTATTTCCAACAAACTACATTTTCCAAGTTGATACTCTTCTGTGGCAAATTTTCCTAAAAGATTTCCTAAAAATTTGACCTTAAAAGGTGCCTGTTAAAAAAAACCCAAGAACGTTAGGTAGGAGAGAAAGGGAGGGGCGACATCGTGACATAAGAAGAGAAGGATGCACAGCACTTGCAGGTAGAACGAGCAGGAGGGACAAGCGACAATGACCCCCCAGCACTACATCACCATATACAGACAGCAGTTTGCCTCCCCGGGGAGAGTGGAGCGAACACCGCTTCGACCTACTTCGGCACACAGGAGAAACAACCCGCATCCCCGACCGGTAAGATGCTGATCTTAAGGTTGGTGTGAAGCAGGGGTCTCAAACACGCGGCCTGCGGCACTAGTTTTGAGGTATGTACCCAGAAAAAATTATTACGTTTGATTAATGTTCACGTTAAAGGTTAAATAACTGTTAATAGTTATCCTCCCTACCCGTGTGGAAGTGGTAAGTTTTTGGCTATTTAAGTTTAAAGGAAATAACTTGAAGGCTGCCGTTCAGGTCGCTAGCTCTCTAGTTTGCGAGTTAGCATGTGTCTCAAGACCCTGCAGTTGCGCAATATGTTGTAAATAAAGAGTATAAATGTGACTATAGTCGTGTTTTGTCATGTCTACAGGGCTCTAATAATACTTTGTTCATTTTAATCTGAAAAAAATAATTTGTCTACCCACCAACTATATGTGGTTTCTTAAGTTTTTATTATATATATTATTTATTTATTACTGATTGATTTTCTTTATTCTTGATTTGTTTATTTATTTTTCATCTTATTTTGTGTAGAAAAATAATTTTTTTTTGCTTTTAATAAATGCGTTTTTTTTTTGCAAAACCTGATGCGGCCCAGTCTCACCCAGACCTGAACTCCAGTGGCCCCCAAGTAAATTGAGTTTGAGACCCCTTCTTTTGGTGTGATGAATTATACAGCCATTCAGCAAACAATATATACATATTTTTATTTAATTTATATATGTCCATGCATCCCTTAAAAATGATGAAATGTTGCCTTGGTACAGGACTTTCTTCTTCCAAGCAATCTAAAGACCGTCAACAAACCACCGCAACTTCAGCCTTCACCCCCCGTGTTTGTTGGCCACCAGTCCTTACCCCCCGTCAGACCTTTGTCATCCTATAGTCCAGTCCGGACTTGCCCTGTCAACACTGGAGGCCCAAGAAACCCCCAACACATGCCGGCCATACACCCACCCGGATTGCGAGGCCTGACCAGACACTCACCACGGTGATGTTCGATACTTACTACGACTATCCTTTTTTTTAGTACACACAGATAGCTGATCTTCTCTGAACTTATTTTCCACAGCACGAAGCACGAAGCCTTCCATCAACTGAAAAGATCCGACATTAACACTCCAGCTAAGCAAATATCACAACGCAGAAGGTATTGTATCCCATAATAGATACTATAAATATTACTAATGAATAATAACTTCTTACTGCATTGGTTTCTCAACAGCGGGTGCTACAGCTGCTTCCATGTGGTGAAGCCCTCCCACGCTGATCATTACATCATACACCCCCAGTTTGTCTCTGAATGCCAACGTTAGGACAATACGGACAGCTGCAACCCGAGTCGTCATTCATCAATTCTTAACCCACTGAAGATAAACCACGATAACATACGATAACAGTGTAATACTGTAGGTGATGTTAAAGTACTGTATCATCACCTGCTTTTTTAAGAAACAGATTCCCATTTCAAATTTGTCACCATTTTTATTTGTATGCCTAAATGCAAAATGGAAAAAAAGTGTAATAGATGGGGGTACCAAAGCTGATGTCTTCAAGGTTTTTTTTTCTTTTCTTAGCTTCTCATGTCTGCATCTACGGACAGAAAGAATAAAGATTATTATGACTATTCTTACTCCTGCCTTCAACCAATTAACATTTACTTGAATTTGATCTCCCTTTTTTTGGTGTCACTGTCAAATTTGTAAACACACACCTTCCCACAGATGAATAGCAGTTGCTCAACCAATGAAGTTCATGACAACGAGATGCAGGACGGTGTGAGCAAACAGGAAGTCAGCAAATGCTCTCTCTGGTGAGATGGACAAGAAGTCCCCTTTGTTCTGTGGGTTGATCTGGATACGAAGACACACTAAAAACATACGCACAAGACATACAAAATGGTCAATTATGTCAATCACACTGTCTTTCTTGGGTACTAGTACCAGACAGTTGTGCTTTAATTTTGTAGTTAAAGTTGAGCTACTTCCGTCTCAAGTGTCTGAATGGCACGTGCTAAACCTAATGCTAATGTTTTGGCTAACAGACGTTCGCATTATTGTTTCAAAGACAGACATGGCATTCACAAACGAAACATACTCTTCTCCGTGACTTTAACTCACCCGCAAGAATGAAAGAGCCGACACAGGAGATGAAGCCAGACAGAAAGCTGTTGAAGGGGAACGTTCCAACGAGCAAACAGTACAGGAACTGGAGCACTCCCGTCAGCAGGATATACAGCAAATAGGCATCCACCACTTTCAGCTTGTTGGGCGTCGAAGTGGTGTATTCCTCAAGAAACCGGGAAATTACAGACAGAACCGATGCCGACATTATTGTGCTGTTATTATTTGTTTTTTCCCCCAGAATAATGTCGTTAAACACCGGCGAGCTAGCACTGTCGAGTGACGTGTCCGTAAAAGGCGGAAACAGTTACGGTGCTACATAAAATATATTCCGGTCAAATATTTTGGTAGGAACGAAAAAACACTCCCGCATAGGTCTTCCAAAGATATACTCAGAAGGGAAAGACAGGTGGCACTCTAACGCTATTAAATGTCGCTTCTAACGCCTCACAGCAAATTAAATATACACCTGGAAATAATCGCTAAAATGATGTGTTCAAATCACATGGCGGAATTTTTCGATTCTGAGTTCCCTCAACGGTATTCCGTTTATTTATTTTTCCCCACGTTTAAGAACGAGGGAGGCATCGTCTCACTTGTGAATCTTTGTACTTGGTCAGCTGACCCAAGGAATGTACGGGTTACAAAACATGACAAGCGGTACCTGTTAATAGTGACATTAGGAGGACAAAAGTTACGCGCAAAATTAAGTCGTGAGGGTTTACCGTATGCCGTCGCCGGGATAGTTATTAATTTATGGATCCTACTCCCACCGGACCGCCATTGCCAAGCGACTGCGAGACAGAGTAAGTTTAAATGTCCTACCTGGTGCGCCAAATATTTGATTACGTCACACCTGAAACGCTTCCAAATAGTTTGTCACGATATGTGTAGCATTCATATTGAATATTACATTTTATATAATCATCTAATGTGATATCATGGTCACCCTAATCCACGTAAAACTGATTTGAAACATTGAGTGTTATATTATATCTAGGGCTAAATTACAATATATGTTGTAATTTATTTACATTATTGTGGTTGTAAATAATAATCATGAAATAATGGCAATATTGCGTGATAAAAAAATATTTTTTAAATTGAACAAATTCATCCATCCCGACAAACTGGTTTCTATGTTTTGAAAGGCCACACACACACAACAAGGTGAGTTAGCAAACAAAATGACTCAGCACATTTGAATAGTCTGTGCAAGGTGATGCTAATAGGTGTGTAGCAATACCTTTTAAGATAAGGATTGGACTTGGAACCAGCACTGTCAAAAAACACATTGTATAATATTTTATGTACTTTTTTTCCTTGCCTTTCTTTATGAATTTTGCAGGTCACGTTCTGTTTGGAGCTGGTGGCCATCTTGGCGTCCGACATCCATGTCTCTTTTGAAGGCCACGGACAGCAAGATTCTGAGCTGTGCGTCCATACTCGCATTCCCAGACTCACCGGACACACCACTTGAGTTTTTGCCCAATTCAATTTCTTACATCCTAATAGACCGTCCGCTTATCGACACCCCGATTGCGTCCGCTCGAACGACGTCATGACAGAAGTATAAAAAAATGTAGCAAAAATAATCCAGGAGGAAATGGATTTGTTCATTTCTGCGGAGATTCAACCATCATTGTTGCCAGTCGAATTTGACCCCTGGTTGCACTCAAAGGTGCATGTTAACAAAAAAAAAAATCAGCAGTAATTTTACTATAAAAAGCCAAAATATCAAGAGAGAAAATGTGTAATCAAAGTCATAATTTTAAGAGAATAATGTAATATTATGCGGAATGTTACTGACATTTTCATTTTGCTGTCAGAAAATGTAAATATTCTACATAATAATATATAAAATAAATACATCTAATAAAAATAAGTCTCAATATTAACTCATGTATTTATAATATTATTTTGTTAAATAATAGAAATTAAAATAAATAAAATTAAAACAAAACCACAAATAAAAAATTAGGCTGCAAAAAAGTTGTTATATTACCAGAGTAAAGTCAACTACAAGAAGAAAATTACATTTTTAAAAAGACAACAGAAACGGAAGAAACTGTTGTAATTTCAAAGTCAAAATAATAATAGAAAAAGTTGGATTCTTACAGGAAAATAACAAAAAAATTGTCATTTTAGTAGCTTAGAGTGAGGTGAAGTTTTTATTGCAAGTTATTGCAAGTTACAAACCCTTGATTGCAGAGGCCCAACCTATTAGCTCACTTTTTTTATTAGTCACTTTTTCACACCACCTGTATATTTTTTGAAAGTCATAATATTCTAAGAAAAAAAAAAATAAAATAAAATTGTAATTGTAAAAAAAAAAAAATGTGTGACTAGTGAAAATATTCTAGGAATAAAGTCATAATTTTACAAAAAGAAAATTCACAAAGATTATTTAAGTAGAAATATTTGGAAAATAATATAAATAAAGTCCCAAATATTACAAGAAAAATATTATATATGTAGCCCATACTGGAAACCGCCACCGCCAAGGGGGGGGCAGTGCCCCAGCAGCTCTAACAAATATTATAACGGACGTCCCAGACATTTACTGTAAGTTTAGCACCTTGCTGCTAGCATGTCTTCTTAAATGAATAGACCATTTAGGCTAACGGTGACTTGCTTTTTTCTGCTTTTCAGGTATTCAAAATGAACTGTGGGCCAGATTTGTCACCCTTCCAACCCAAGATCAAATATGGACTCTGACCCTCACCAACAAAGCCGCAAAAAAAACGGCAGAGCAAGGTCGCGACCTCTGCCGACTTTCAGTTATTGTTTGTTTACTAATGCTAACTATTAGTTTGACTTTTTTTTTTTTTTTTTACACCTGTTTTCTTCTCCAGCATCCAAAACACCTCTGGTGATGGTCCATGGCTTTGGAGGGGGTGTCGGCTTGTGGATTAGGAACCTGGATTCACTGAGCCGGTCCAGGACCGTTTACGCTTTTGACCTCCTGGGCTTCGGCAGAAGTTCCAGACCTCGTTTTCCGTCCAACGCTGACAAAGCGGAGCAGCAGTTTGTCAACTCCATAGAGAACTGGAGACAGTCTGTGGGCGTGGAAAAGATGGTGCTGCTGGGACACAGCCTGGGTGGCTACCTGGCTACGTCCTACGCCATCCAGTACCCTTCAAGGTAGTTGCATTATGGAGCTTAGATATTCTAAATAAACCTTTGAATGTATGGATTATTATTTTCCATTACGCTGCCTTCCAGAGTGTCCCATCTAATCCTGGTGGACCCCTGGGGTTTCCCTGAGAAACCACATATTCAGAACCAGGAGGTCCAAGGTCAGTCTACAGAGGCATTGAAAAGGCCGTCTCCACCACGCTGGGTGAAAGCCATCATCTCAGTGGTTTCCCTCTTCAACCCCCTGGCTGTCATCAGAGCAGCCGGCCCGTGGGGTAAGACAGGAAGTCTTAGGAAGTCTCTCATTGTGCTCCTCGCTCCGACATGGAAGCCCACCTCTGTGTTGTGTCTTCAGGTCCGGGCTTGGTCAACAGATTTCGTCCTGATTTCAGAAGGAAATTTGAGGATCTGTTTGATGACGACACGATGACGCAGTACATCTACCACTGTAACGCGCAAACCCCCAGGTCGGTCAACACGCACCATGGAGGTCCTGAAACTGCTCCGTATGCAGTCTGTCTTTGTAACATTCCAGCCAATCACAGGGCACATATAGACAAACAACCATTCACACTCACATTCATACCTATGGACAATTTGGAGTCGCTAATTAACCTAGCATGTTTTTGGAATGTGGGAGGAAACCGGAGTACCCGGAGAAAACCCACGCATGCACGGGGAGAACATGCAAACTCCACACAGAGATGGCCGAGGGTGGAATTGAACCCTGGTCTCCTAGCTGTGAGGTCTAGGTGCCAAATGTGTAAAATGTGCAAATATACCAGTGTACAGTGACAGTTATGATGTCGTCACTACCAACAGCACTAAATTCATCACATAGCAACTTAACACCAAAAGGTGCACCTAATATAAACATGTATCAGGTACACCCTGGACTGGTGGCCAGCCAATCACAGGGCACATATAGACAAACAACCATTCACACTCACATTCATACCTATGGACAATTTGGAGTCGCTAATTAGCCTAGCATGTTTTTTGGAATGTGGGAGGAAACCGGAGGAGAACCGGGGAGAACATGCAAACTCAGACACACAAAGATGGCCGAGGGTGGAATTGAGCCTGGGTCTCCAAACTGTGAGGTCTGCGCTAACCACTTGGCCACCGTGCAGCCCGTGTTTGTAACAAATTTTTTTTTAATACAGTGCTCGTTTTCAATTTTTCTTGACAGCGGTGAGGTGGGATTCCGGGCCATGGCCGAGTCTCTGGGTTGGGCGAAGAGACCCATGCTGCAACGGGTCCATCTGCTGCCCAGCACCATGCCCCTCACCATGCTGTACGGGGCCCAGTCCTGGGTTGACAGCTCCTCGGGGGAAAAGGTGGTCCAGGTTAGAGGCCCTTCTTACACTAAAGTTCTGGTAAGTCATGAAAAGACACGGGACAGTAGTCATCCAATTACCGCAGGAATTGAATTACCGCTGTAATTTAATTCTGATTTTTCTGAAGTAGACTTTATGGACTTTTAGAGCAGCCTGCGTTTCCTGTTTTGATCTCTGGATGTGTTTTGCTCCGCAGTTGATAAACAACGCTTCTCATCACGTGTACGCCGACCAACCGGAGAAGTTCAACCAAGTGGTAGAAGATATATGCGACTCTGTTAACTGAATGGGTGGAACATTTTACAGTTGGTTCGTATTGAAATGGAATTGTTTTGTATATATATTTTTTAATATCTTCAGTAAATGTATTAATATGTATGGATTTTTGTTTTAACATTGCCATTGCATGCATAGCATTTATTTTTGACTCAACTGAAGCTAGTTTATGTTTCATTTAGTGAGTGTAAAATGAAATGTTGTACTGAAATGTTATTAAATAAAGTTCAAATTACTACTTCTATTTCTTGTATTTGAATTTTGTACTTTGAAAGCAATAAAATATCTGAAACAGTAAATTTAGAGAATATATTCATAATTCAGATTGGTCAATTTAATTTCATTTAAGAAATGTTTGAAGTCGATCATTTCTTCATATTCTTATTTTTCTTATATTCATATTCTTCATTTTTCGTATTTTATTATCAGTGTTTACTTTGAGTAAATTAAAAGCTCCACCCATGGTGCATTTCCCGTCTTTACCACAAGAGGGCAGTAGAACGTTTTCAGTTGGTATTGCAGTGCTTTCTTATTATTAAAAAAAGCATAAAAGGTACAAGTGTATAACAGAAACATCCATCCGTTTTCTATGCCGCTTATCCTCACTAGGGTCGGTCGCGGGTATGCTGGAGCCTATCCCAGCTAGCTTTAGTTACATAAAAGTTACATAAAAACTAAACTTATATCTTTATAGGAGCAGATGGAGCTTATTAATTGCGTCTTATTATAGTAAATACTTGCTCGGTGCATTATTTATTTATTTTTTACCGTTTTTAAAAAGAAGTCAACCACATGAACATTTTACAGTTCGTTCATATTGCAATGGAATTGTTTTGTATATATTTTTTTAATATCTTCAGTGCTTACTTTGAGTAAATTCGAGTGCATTTCCCGTCTTTACCAAAAGAGGGCAGTAGAACGTTTTCCGTTGGGATTGTAGTGCTTTCTTATTTTTTAAAAAAGTGTATAACGGAAACATCCTTCCGTTTTCTATGCCGCTTATCCTCACTAGGGTCGGTCGCAGTTATGCTGGAGCCTATCCCAGCTATCTTTAGTTACATAAAAGTTACATAAAAACTAAACTTATATCTTTATAGGAGCAGATGGAGCTTATTAATTGCGACTTATTATAGTAAATACTTGCTCGGTGCATTATTTATTCATTTTTTACCGTTTCTTAAAAGAAGTCAACCACATGAACATTTTACAGTTCGTTCATATTGCAATGGAATTGTTTTGTATATATTTTTTTAATATCTTCAGTGCTTACTTTGAGTAAATTTGAGTGCATTTCCCGTCTTTACCAAAAGAGGGCAGTAGAACGTTTTCTGTTGGGATTGTAGCGCTTTCTTATTTAAAAAAAAAGTGTATAACGGAAACATCCATCCGTTTTCTATGCCGCTTATCCTCACTAGGGTCGGTCGCGGGTATGCTGGAGCCTATCCCAGCTATCTTTAGTTACATAAAAGTTACATAAAAACTAAACTTATATCTTTATGGGAGCAGATGGAGCTTATTAATTGCGTCTTATTATAGTAAATACTTGCTCGGTGCATTATTTATTCATTTTTTTACCGTTTTTTAAAATAAGTCAACCACATGAACATTTTACAGTTCGTTCATATTGCAACGGGATTGTTTTGTATATATTTTTTTAATATCTTCAGTGCTTACTTTGAGTAAATTCGAGTGCATTTCCCGTCTTTACCAAAAGAGGGCAGTAGAACGTTTTCTGTTGGGATTGTAGCGCTTTCTTATTTTTTAAAAAAGTGTATAACGGAAACATCCATCCGTTTTCTATGCCGCTTATCCTCACTTGGGTCGGTCGCGGGTATGCTGGAGCCTATCCCAGCTATCTTTAGTTACATAAAAGTTACATAAAAACTAAACTTATATCTTTATGGGAGCAGATGGAGCTTATTAATTGCGTCTTATTATAGTAAATACTTGCTCGGTGCATTATTTATTCATTTTTTTACCGTTTTTTAAAAGAAGTCAACCACATGAACATTTTACAGTTCATTCATATTGCAACGGGATTGTTTTGTATATATTTTTTTAATATCTTCAGTGCTTACTTTGAGTAAATTTGAGTGCATTTCCCGTCTTTACCAAAAGAGGGCAGCAGAACGTTTTCTGTTGGGATTGTAGCGCTTTCTTATATAAAAGTTACATATAAACTTATATCTTTATGGGAGCAGATGGAGCTTATTAATTGTGTCTTATTATAGTAAATACTTGCTTGGTGCATGATGTATGTATGTGTGTGTGTGGGGGGGGGCATCTTGTGCAACATTTCAGTGTTCAGTTACAGTCTAGTTGGGGTCAGAGGTCACACATTCCAAGCAAATAAATAGTTGTCCTTCACATTTTAATAGTGAGTGCTGAGTAAGCGTCAGTGTTTTCCTTTGTGATTGTTATACAAGAGTACTTCAATGTTAGTTTACACACACACACACACACACACACACACACACACAACAAATATGTCCACTTATAAAAAAAAACTGTTTACATTCAAATGTAGTAAAAAAAAAAAGGTGACCAAACATTCCTTGCTGCCTTGTGTGATATCTTATATAAAAGTCTACGTAAGCACGATACAGTGTAAAAATGACGTGTTTTTTTTTCAGTGGTGCTTACTGTGATGAATAAATTCATCATAAGAATACTTTAAATGCTGTGTTTAAGCCCCCCCCTGCCCCCAATAATACTGATAATGCCAATCATAGCTGTATATAATAATAATAATAATAATAATAATAATAATAATAGTAACATGTTTCAGTACAAAAAGTGTACATAAGAAGAATCCATAACGATCACTGCTCCAGAACAACAATGTCAGCTACTCCGTGTACTTGTGTGAGCTGCTTGCAGTCCAGGGATGCCACCAGCTTCCTGGCCCCCGGCTGGGTCGGAATGAAGTGTTCCGTCAGGGTCACGGTGGAGTGACCGCTGACGTCCCTAAGACAAATTCACCACAGGTCAAAAGACTGGCATGGGAAAAGGAAAAGATGGGGGGGGGGTCTTACCCCACAACCACTTCGTGGCCTTTCTGCAGACCCAGACCTTCCACTCTGAAAACCACGTCCTTTAGAGTCCTCGGTAGGGGGTTGGTGAATATGATCTTGGCCCCCATTTCCTGGCCGACCACCGCTTTTCCCAACGGCTGCATCAAAAAAAAAAAAAAAAAAAAAATTTGTTAGGATTCATGGAAAACAAAAATTGTATGTAAAAGCAATAAAATTCCCACCAGGATGTTGAGGTTGGGTGTCCGGAGCCGGAAGGTGCTTTGGTTGGCCAGAACCTGCTTGGTCTCGTTGACTCTTCCCGACAGAGTCAGCATGAGTGCAGCCTGATCCACCAGCTGGTTTTGGTATTCGTGGTAAGGCAAGACCCACTCAATGGTTTTCTCTGTGTGGAGACACGAGTCAAGCCGAGGTCACGACCGGATCATTTAAGGAAGCTAATCAGGAAGTCACAAGCGTGTATCTTTCTTCTCTAGTATGCTAGTATGACATATTTGTACAAGCGTGTGCTTTTTGTCATGTATACGTGCAAACCTGATGTGATATCCTCCGGGGGCACACAGCCGAATTTCAGGCATGGGTGTGACATTCCCAACGTGGAATCTAAAATTCTTTTTTGGAAGGATGGAACTAAAGCAATAAAAAACATTCACTACACTTTCATCACGGAACTGGAGCTTGTAGAAGAGCTGTGGAAACATCTTAAGTATGATGCTTTTCTCACGTCCCGACAGTAAACACAACACGGATGTCTGACTGATGATGTCGGTGACAGTGTCAATCATCATCAAGGGTCCAGCCCAGTTGGTCAAGACTTGGCTTTCGGCTTTCATGAGATCATAGAGGACACGATTCCAAAGAATTCTAGACAATGTCAGCGACTGGTCACAATGCGCTCTCGCAGTGATTATTTTGCTGCATAATATTACAAGTTTATTCTTGCAAAATTCCAATTTGTTCACGGAAAATTACAGATTTTTTTTTCCCATTTTTGCAGTTTTTCAACTTTCTTCTCATAATTATGACTTTATTCCCATACTATAGTGTCTTTAGATATTATGTAATATTTTCCACAACCTAATTTTAATTTTAATTTTAATTTTAATTTTAATTTTAATTTTAATTTTAATTTTAATTTTAATTTTAATTTTAATTTTAATTTTAATTTTAATTTTAATTTTAATTTTAATTTTAATTTTAATTTTAATTTTAATTTTAATTTTAATTTTATGTCTTTATGGCTGTGCGCTCAAAGTGCGTGTTTTTCTGCATAATGTTATGATTTTATTCTTGCAAAATTCCAATTTGGTCATGAAAATTACAGCATTTTTGTCTTTCTTGTGTCTTATAATAATAATGTCTTTATTATTGTAACATTTTCCACAACCTAATTTTCCTCCAAAAATATTTTATTTAATTAATTTTTTTCTTTATTGGTAGCTTGTTCATTTCACAATGTTATGTCTTAATGGCTGTGCTCACTGAGTGCTTATTTTTCTGCATATTATTACAATTTTATTCTTGCAAAATTCCAATTTGTTCATGGAAAATTACAGAATTTTTTTTCCCATTTTTGCAGTTTTTCAACTTTCTTCTCATAATTATGACTTTATTCCTATACTATAGTGTCTTTAGATATTATGTAATATTTTCCACAACCTAATTTTCCTCCAAAAATTTTAATTTTAATTTTAATTTTAATTTTAATTTTAATTTTAATTTTAATTTTAATTTTAATTTTAATTTTAATTTTAATTTTAATTTTAATTTTAATTTTAATTTTAATTTTAATTTTATGTCTTTATGGCTGTGCGCTCAAAGTGCGTGTTTTTCTGCATAATGTTATGATTTTATTCTTGCAAAATTCCAATTTGGTCATGAAAATTACAGCATTTTTTTCAATTTTTGTAGTTTTTCAACTTTCTTCTCATAATTATGACTTTATTCCTATACTATAATGTCTTTATTATTGTAACATTTTCCACAACCTAATTTTCCTCCAAAAATATTTTATTTAATAAATTTTTTTCTTTATTGGTAGCTTGTTCATTTCACAATGTTATGTCTTAATGGCTGCGCTCACTGAGTGCTTATTTTTCTGCATATTATTACAATTTTATTCTTGCAAAATTCCAATTTGTTCACGGAAAATTACAGAATTTTTTTTCCCCATTTTTGCAGTTTTTCAACTTTCTTCTCATAATTATGACTTTATTCCTATACTATAGTGTCTTTAGATATTATGTAATATTTTCCACAACCTAATTTTCCTCCAAAAATTTTAATTTTAATTTTAATTTTAATTTTAATTTTAATTTTAATTTTAATTTTAATTTTAATTTTAATTTTAATTTTAATTTTAATTTTAATTTTAATTTTAATTTTATGTCTTTATGGCTGTGCGCTCAAAGTGTGTGTTTTTCTGCATAATGTTATGATTTTATTCTTGCAAAATTCCAATTTGGTCATGAAAATTACAGCATTTTTGTCTTTCTTATGTCTTATAATAATAATGTCTTTATTATTGTAACATTTTCCACAACCTAATTTTCCTCCAAAAATATTTTATTTAATAAATTTTTTTCTTTATTGGTAGCTTGTTCATTTCCCAATGTTATGTCTTAATGGCTGCGCTCACTGAGTTATTTTTCTGCATATTATTACAATTTTATTC
Source organism: Doryrhamphus excisus (assembly GCF_037039965.1). Taxonomy (NCBI): domain Eukaryota; kingdom Metazoa; phylum Chordata; class Actinopteri; order Syngnathiformes; family Syngnathidae; genus Doryrhamphus; species Doryrhamphus excisus. Next base: position 7,633,083 of record NC_136362.1, read on the forward strand.
TTGCAAAATTCCAATTTGTTCACGGAAAATTACAGAATTTTTTTTCCCATTTTTGCAGTTTTTCAACTTTCTTCTCATAATTATGACTTTATTCCTATACTATAGTGTCTTTAGATATTATGTAATATTTTCCACAACCTAATTTTCCTCCAAAAATTTTAATTTTAATTTTAATTTTAATTTTAATTTTAATTTTAATTTTAATTTTAATTTTAATTTTAATTTTAATTTTAATTTTAATTTTAATTTTAATTTTAATTTTAATTTTAATTTTAATTTTAATTTTAATTTTAATTTTAATTTTAATTTTAATTTTATGGCTGTGCGCTCAAAGTGCGTGTTTTTGTGCATAATGTTATGATTTTATTCTTGCAAAATTCCAATTTGGTCATGAAAATTACAGCATTTTTGTCTTTATTATGTCTTATAATAATAATGTCTTTATTATTGTAACATTTTCCACAACCTAATTTTCCTCCAAAAATATTTTATTTAATAAATTTTTTTCTTTATTGGTAGCTTGTTCATTTCCCAATGTTATGTCTTAATGGCTGCGCTCACTGAGTGCTTATTTTTCTGCATATTATTACAATTTTATTCTTGCAAAATTCCAATTTTACAGAATTTTTTTCCCCATTTTTGCAGTTTTTCAACTTTCTTCTCATAATTATGACTTTATTCCTATACTATAGTGTCTTTAGATATTATGTAATATTTTCCACAACCTAATTTTCCTCCAAAAATTTTAATTTTAATTTTAATTTTAATTTTAATTTTAATTTTAATTTTAATTTTAATTTTAATTTTAATTTTAATTTTAATTTTAATTTTAATTTTAATTTTAATTTTAATTTTAATTTTAAGTCTTTATGGCTGTGCGCTCAAAGTGCGTGTTTTTGTTATGATTTTATTCTTGCAAAATTCCAATTTGGTCATGAAAATTACAGCATTTTTTTTCAATTTTTGTAGTTTTTCAACTTTCTTCTCATAATTATGACTTTATTCCTATACTATAATGTCTTTATTATTGTAACATTTTCCACAACCTAATTTTCCTCCAAAAATATTTTATTTAATAAATTTTTTTCTTTATTGGTAGCTTGTTTATTTAATAATGTTATGTTTTAATGGCTGCGCTCACTGAGTGCTTATTTTTCTGCATATTATTACAATTTTATTCTTGCAAAATTCCAATTTGTTCACGGAAAATTACAGCATTTTTTTTAACATTTCTGTAATTTCTGTAAGTTTTTCAACTTTCTTCTCATAATTATGACTTTATTCCCATATTAGTGTCTTAGTGTTGTAATATTTTCCACAACCTAATTTTCCTCCAAAAATATTTTATTTTATTTATTTATTTTTTTTTCTTTATTGGTAGTTTGTTCATTTCATAATGTTATGTCTTAATGGATGCGCTCTCTGAGTGCTAGTTTTTCTGCATAATATTACAATTTTATTCCTGCAAAATTCCAATTTGTTCACGGTAAATTACAGAATTTTTTTTCCCCATTTCTGCTGTTTGTCAACTTTCGTCTCAAAATTATGATTTTATTCCCACACTATAGTGTCTTTATTATTGTAACATTTTCCACAACCTAATTTTCCTCCAAAAATATTGTATTTTATTTATTTTTATTTTTTTTCTTTATTTTCTTGTCTTAATGGCTGTGCTCTTTGAGTGCTTATTTTTCTGCATAATATTACAATTTTATTCCTGCAAAATTCCAATTTGTTCATGGAAAATTAAAGCATTTTTTTTTTACATTTCTGTAATCTTTCTCATAATTATGACTTTATTCCTATACTATAGTGTCCTTATTATTGTAATATTTTCCACAACCTAATTTTCCCCCAAAATATTTTTATTTGATTTATTTTATTTTTATTTTTATTTTTGCTTTATTGGTAGTTTGTTCATTTCATAATGTTATGTCTTTAAAAATGCACTTTTTCGACTTTATGCTACTAAAATGAAAATATTTGTGAATAATATTACAACATTATTCTTGGGAAAATATGACTTTTTTTGCTTCATATTTTGATGCAATTCTTGTGAAATTAATTTGTTGATTCATTTTCTACCTTCATGAGGCGAAAGCTCCACAGGCATCTGCTCCTTCTTGATGGTGCTCTTCACAACACCGGTGTAGTACATGACGGCCACCTGGCTGTGCAGGGTGGTCCGACGGGGCTGGGAGCTCCAGTTCTTCACCACGATGCTCAGGTGGGCGTCCGCCCCCATCCTGGGCCCCTCTCCCTCCATCTTCACCTCCACGGTGACGTCTTCTGCCAAGGGCACAGAGTAAACATCTGGCTTGCTGCCGTAACGACTTGCCGTCTCTACAGCGATGCGTTCTTCTTCAGAACCTTGAGAAACGTACAGAGAAACCGTTAAGCATCTTTTCGATCAAGGAGTCCCACAAACGACCCCGAGGGTACCTTCTTGATGTTTGTACAAATGAGTGATGTCCGCTCGCTCATCAGAACCGACTGCTTTCGTGCTGATGCAGTGACCCACCACCTTCTTCTCGATGCGGAACTGCGTGAACGTACCGTCCAAATTCCTTTGCCAGTAGATCTTATCACTGTTGACCTGGTTGAGGAGGAACATTCCCACCTCAGAGACCAGGAGGAACGTTTACAGCGCAGATGAAGTCGATAAAAAGTATGGATTGAATGCCAACCTCTGCAAAGACAAAAGGCGTGTCGTGTTTGAGGTACACCTGGCCGGAGCGGATGGCCGTGACGGAGGCGGGGCCACAGCGGAAGGTCCCCTGGCTCGTCTCCTGGGGGGTGGAGTCGATAGCTTGCCAACCCCCGTGACCGTCGGGAAGGTCTGGCCTGGCCATCCAGCAGTCGTTCCATACGTGGAAATTCCTAGGAATACATTTATTCATTTTCGACTGTAATTCCTGTTAGAGAAATTCCAATTTAGAGTCTACCACACAGGGGGCCCCCTTTTTTGTTGGTTCCAGGGTTCCAGAAAGGGTTCTAGATGTCACTGGTACTTCGGTACATGTCAAAAAATTCATTTTTCAATTCATTTTCTACAGCTTTTCCTCACGAGGGTTGCGGGGGTGATGGAGCCTATCCCAGCCAATCACAGGGCACATATAGACAAACAACCATTCACACTCACATTCATACCTATGGACAATTTGGAGTCGCTAATTAACCTAGTATGTTAAAAATAAAAATAAAAATAAAAATAAAAATAAAAATAAAAATAAAAATAAAAATAAAAATAAAAATAAAAATAAAAATAAAAATAAAAATAAAAATAAAAATAAAAATAAAAATAAAAATTAAAATTAAAATTAAAATTAAAATTAAAATTAAAATTAAAATTAAAATTAAAATTAAAATTAAAATTAAAATTAATTAAAAGTAAATTCATTTTCTACCGCTTTTCCTCACTGTCTTTGGGCGAGAGGCAGGGTACACCCTGGACTGGGAAAAATAAAAATAAAAATAAAAATAAAAATAAAAATAAAAATAAAAATAAAAATAAAAATAAAAATAAAAATAAAAATAAAAATAAAAATAAAAATAAAAATAAAAATAAAAATAAAAATAAAAATAAAAATAAAAATAAAAATAAAAATAAAAATAAAAATAAAAATAAAAATAAATAAAGATTTTGGAGGAAAATTAGGTTGTAGAAAATATTACAATAATAAAGACACTATAGTATAGAAACAAAGTCAAAATTATGAGAAGAAAGTTGAAAAACTGCAGAAATGGAGAAAAAAATTTCTGTCATTTTCCGTGAACAAATTGGAATTTTGTAATATTATGCAGCAAAATAAAAATAAAAATTAATGAAATAAAAAAAAAAGAAATTATATTAAAAAGGCAGGAAGTGAACAAATGTAACAGTTACTGATTGTAAAAGTACCAGATGGAGGGGTAGGATTTAATAAGCTTTGCTTCTTCCTACTCCTTTTGGACATGTGGAACTGTGAACTGATTATGTGATGCATTCAAATGTAATCTGATGCATGTTCAAATGAAATAAAAGCATTACCATTACTACCGCGAAGGCAAGGTCCACAAACTCGTTTGTAGTATTGGTGTACTATCATTCAGGTAAACAAACACATAGGATGTTTACTGTAACTATATCCAAGATTGGAGTCACGTCTCAGTAGTTTTCAAGGCGAAAAGAAGAGACAAACATTTGTAGATGAAATAGAGGATTTCAAAACACAGTCTGAGCTCTCTGGTTAGAACCAGTACCAGCTGGTCCTGCAGGCGTGCGGCTAATTGACGGGGCATGACATCTGCATCCCCGAAGTAGAGGACTGCTGCTCAGAAGAGATATATAAATATCACGTGAATTCCATCCATCAGTTTCGTTTCCACAGGCTGTCCCGGAACTTTACCCCGACTTACCACACAGAGTCACTGTTGAGGTAGTCGATGGGCTCCAGATTCTCATCGAAGTAGACGTCGTTGGTGAGGGAAACATCCGTGTCGTGGGCAGACTGGAAGTTGGTCACACTGCGAGTGGGTATGCCAAGACAGCGGAGTACTACAAGTATAAACAACATGACCATAAATACATATTTCAGTACAATATGTTCGGATATTTTGCAGAACTGCTCGCTGAATGAAAGTGACATGTGTGGCTGTATGGGGGGGGGGGGGGGGGGGGCAGTAGAGGGTGTGACAGGAATGGCACTGTGAGGTATTCTCGGGGTATATGAGCTATGGCTAGCTATCAGTGCTGAGGTCAGGTGGCTATCCTGGGCTGGCAGACGTAAATCTAACACGGGGAAATTTACCGACAGAGTGAATGAAAATCGCCTTAGAGAAAGAACGGGTTGATGTTTCTGAAGTTGACCTGAACGTAGGGTTGCAGGAATACACAAGATACATTACATAAGATACATAAATGCAACCATAAATCAAGCCCGCAGCCCCATCCTGTCAACTCTTGGCCCAGCGCTGCTCTTAAGGTGTCGGGGAGCGAGGCTTGCACATCGTATTATACCACAGACACAGACTTGTGGGTTCTTGACGAAGACTCAAGTTTCACTGATTCATGGGTGCTTTACGAAGTTTTGAGTTTCACTGATTCGTGGGTTCTTGACGAAGACTTGAGTTTCACTGACTCACGGATGCTTGTTGAAGACTCGAGTTTCACTGACTCATGGGTACTTGATGAAGACTCGAGTTTCACTGACTCATGGGTACTTGATGAAGACTCGAGTTTCACTGACTCATGGGTAATTGATGAAGACTCGAGTTTCACTGACTCATGGGTACTTGATGAAAACTCGAGTTTCACTGACTCACGGATGCTTTGAAGACTCGAGTTTCACTGACTCATGGGTACTTGATGAAGACTCAAGTTTCACTGACTCATGGGTAATTGATGAAGACTCGAGTTTCACTGACTCATGGGTACTTGATGAAGACTCAAGTTTCACTGACTCATGGGTACTTGATGAAGACTCGAGTTTCACTGACTCATGGGTACTTAAAGACTCGAGTTTCACTGTCTCATGGGTACTTAAAGACTCGAGTTTCACTGTCTCATGGGTACTTAAAGACTCGAGTTTCACTGACTCATGGGTACTTAAAGACTCGAGTTTCACTGTCTCATGGGTACTTAAAGACTCGAGTTTCACTGTCTCATGGGTACTTAAAGACTCGACTTTCACTGACTCATGGGTACTTGATGAAGACTCGAGTTTCACTGACTCATGGGTACTTAAAGACTCGAGTTTCACTGTCTCATGGGTACTTAAAGACTCGAGTTTCACTGACTCATGGGTAATTGATGAAGACTCGAGTTTCACTGACTCACGGGTACTTGATGAAGACTCGAGTTTCACTGACTCATGGGTACTTGATGAAGACTCGAGTTTCACTGACTCATGAGTAATTGATGAAAACTCGAGTTTCACTGACTCATGGGTACTTGATGAAGACTCGAGTTTCACTGACTCATGGGTACTTGATGAAGACTCGAGTTTCACTGACTCATGGGTAATTGATGAAGACTCAAGTTTCACTGACACATGGGTACTTGATGAAGACTCGAGTTTCACTGACTCATGGGTAATTGATGAAGACTCGAGTTTCACTGACTCATGGGTACTTGATGAAGACTCGAGTTTCACTGACTCACGGATGCTTGTTGAAGACTCGAGTTTCACTGACTCATGGGTACTTGATGAAGACTCGGGCTTCACTGACTCATGGGTACTTGATGAAGACTCGAGTTTCACTGACTCATGGGTACTTGATGAAGACTCGAGTTTCACTGACTCATGGGTACTTGATGAAGACTCGAGTTTCACTGACTCATGGGTAATTGATGAAGACTCGAGTTTCACTGACTCATGGGTACTTGATGAAAACTCGAGTTTCACTGACTCACGGATGCTTGTTGAAGACTCGAGTTTCACTGACTCATGGGTACTTGATGAAGACTCAAGTTTCACTGACTCATGGGTAATTGATGAAGACTCGAGTTTCACTGACTCATGGGTAATTCATGAAGACTCAAGTTTCACTGACACATGGGTACTTGATGAAGACTCGAGTTTCACTGTCTCATGGGTGATTGATGAAGACTCGAGTTTCACTGACTCATGGGTACTTGATGAAGACTCGAGTTTCACTGACTCATGGGTAATTGATGAAGACTCGAGTTTCACTGACTCATGGGTACTTGACGAAGACTTGAGTTTCACTGACTCATGGGTACTTGATGAAGACTCAAGTTTCACTGACTCATGGGTAATTGATGAAGACTCGAGTTTCACTGACTCATGGGTAATTCATGAAGACTCAAGTTTCACTGACACATGGGTACTTGATGAAGACTCGAGTTTCACTGTCTCATGGGTGATTGATGAAGACTCGAGTTTCACTGACTCATGGGTACTTGATGAAGACTCGAGTTTCACTGACTCATGGGTAATTGATGAAGACTCGAGTTTCACTGACTCATGGGTACTTGACGAAGACTTGAGTTTCACTGACTCACGGATGCTTGTTGGAGACTCGAGTTTCACTGACTCACGGATGCTTGTTGAAGACTCGAGTTTCACTGACTCATGGGTACTTGATGAAGACTCGAGTTTCACTGACTCATGGGTAATTGATGAAGACTCGAGTTTCACTGACTCATTGGTACTTAAAGACTCGAGTTTCACTGTCTCATGGGTGCTTGGTGAAGACTCGAGTTTCACTGACTCATGGGTACTTGATGAAGACTTGAGTTTCACTGACTCCTGGGTGCTTGATGAAGACTCGAGTGTCACTGTCTCATGGGTGCTCGATGAAGACTCAAGTCTAATTAGCTTGCAGGTACTCGATGAAACTCACAACCACATCGGTGCTTGATGAAGACTTGGGTTTCAATGACTCTCAGGTGCTTGACGAAGACTCGAGTTTCACTGATTCATGGGTTCTTGACGAAGACTTGAGTTTCACTGACTCACGGATGCTTGTTGAAGACTTGAGTTTCACTGACTCATGGGTACTTGATGAAGACTCGAGTTTCACTGACTCATGGGTGATTGATGAAGGTTCGAGTTTCACTGACTCATGGGTACTTAAAGACTCGAGTTTCACTGTCTCATGGGTGCTTGGTGAAGACTCGAGTTTCACTGACTCATGGGTACTTGATGAAGACTCGAGTTTCACTGACTCATGGGTAATTGATGAAGACTCGAGTTTCACTGACTCCTGGGTACTTGATGAAGACTCGAGTGTCACTGTCTCATGGGTACTTGATGAAGACTCGAGTGTCACTGTCTCATGGGTGCTCGATGAAGACTCAAGTCTAACTAGCTTGCAGGTACTCGATGAAACTCACAACCACATCGGTGCTTGATGAAGACTTGGGTTTTCAATGACTCTCAGGTGCTTGTCGAAGACTCGAGTTTCACTGATTCATGGGTGCTTTACCAAGTTTTGAGTTTCACTGATTTGTGGGTACGACTGAGGTAAGAACCGTCACCGCACTTTCACTCCCATTTGCTCCCAGACTCACCTGACGTGGTGACCCCAGAAAAGACCCAGCACTGGCCATATGACACGGGCATTCCGTGGGAGGAGTGGTATTTCCTCAGGATCTCCACGCTGCTGCTCCACGCAGCAGGAGACACCCCATTGGAGTAATTCCCTGACCAGTTTCCAATCAGAACCCCAAAGTCATCTTGAAAATTGATCTGGAAAAAAAAACCGATGTGCCGGTGAGATGCAGTTGAAGTCATGTCCTCTTTAACATCCCAATACTCACCATGGCTGATAGGACCCTGACCACATTGACAGGATCCCCCCTACCGGACGGCGGGATGTCACTTCTTTCCAGAATGAACAGACATGCTTCCAGAATCCCCTCTTGAAACTGCAATGATGTGAACCATAAGGACATGTGACCATACAGCATTCAGTGCACATTTTTGGCTTTAAAATGGCAGGTTTTATTTACCGTATTTTCTGGACTATAAGTCGCACAAGGCTAAAAATGCATAATTAGGTCGGAAAAAACATACATAAGTCGCACTGGAGTATAAGTCGCATTTTTTGCGGGTAATTTATTTTAACTACTTGACCATTTTTTTTTCTTTTTTTTTCATTTTTAAATCGCTCTGGAGTATAAGTGGCAGGAAGAGCCAACCTATGAAAAAAAGTGCGACTTATAGTCCGGAAAATACGGTATATATATATATATATATATATATATATATATATATATATTTTCTGGACTATAAGTCGCTCTGGAGTATAAGTCGCATTTTTTGTGGGTACTTTATTTTAACTACTTGACCATTTTTTTTTCATTTTTTTTTCATTTTTAAGTTGCTCTGGAGTATAAGTGGCAGGAACAGCCAACCTATGAAAAAAAGTGTGACTTATAGTCCGGAAAATACCATATATATATATATATATATATATTTTCTGGACTATAAGTCGCTCTGGAGTATAAGTCGCATTTTTTGCGGGTAATTTATTTTAACTACTTGACCAGTTTTTTTCATTTTTTTCCCCGTTTTTAAGTCGCTCTGGAGTATAAGTGGCAGGAACAGCCAACCTATGAAAAAAAGTGCGACTTATAGTCCGGAAAATACGGTATATATATATATATATTTTTTTTTCCGGACTGTAAGTTGCTCCGGAGTATAAGTCACACAAGGCCAAAAAATGCATAATTAGGTCAAAAAAAAACATACATAAGTCGCACTGGAGTATAAGTCGCATTTTTTGCGGGTAATTTATTTTAACTACTTGACCAAAACAGACATTACGTCATCTTGGAAGGCAAGTTCTAACAATAAAATAATAGAGAATTAATAGGGTGTAAGCTATGCTAACACAAATGGTTATTCAGCTACACAAAAAATGTGTTTATGTAACATAAACAGTTTTTTCATTTATAAGTCGCTCTGGAGTATAAGTGGCAGGAACAGCCAACCTATGAAAAAAAAGTGTCAAATGCCAAAAATGCATAATTAGGTACAAAAAACATACATAAGTCGCACTGGAGTATAAGTCGCATTTTTTGCAGGTAATTTATTTTAGATACATAAACACTTTTCATTTATAAGTCGCTCTGGAGTATAAGTGGCAGGAACAGCCAACCTATGAAAAGAAGTGCGACTTTTTGTCCGGAAAATACGGTATTTTTTTCTTCGGGAAAAAAATGTTGAGTTTGGAGTTTGTCTTGGTCTTGGTCTTGGTCTTGGTCTTGGTCTTGGTCTTGGTCTTGGTCTTGGTCTTGGTCTTGGTCTTGGTCTTGTCTTGTCTTGTCTTGTCTTGTCTTGTCTTGTCTTGTCTTGTCTTGTCTTGTCTTGTCTTGTCTTGTGAGATTTGCCTTGAAATTATGTCCAGAAAACTTAGGAACAGAATCGTTTCAGAACTTCCAAAATGTTTCGGTAAAACTGGATATTTTTCTTGTTGACACCGCAATAACGCCATGAATCCGAGAGCGCCTCCTCACCTGCCCGAAATTCCACGTCCGGGCGCCGATTTGCTTCTCAGTTCCATAATAAATTCTCCCGGTGTCATTCAAAACATACTCCTTCCTCTCCTCTTCATCATCCAGAAACACGGCGTCCTCTGCAAAGAGATTGTGCCATCATAAAATATGTGCTCACGGCCTTGAAAGTAACAGCTTTCCACCCGCGTGTGTTTGGCCTTCACATTACGAAGAAGGCAGGCTTTTCACTTCCTGTCTTTCCGTGAAAACTGGTCCTAAAATGTACGGCCCGTTCACCTCCTTTAGTGGCAAAATCACTGAAAAATGTCATTTCCTTTCACTCGGTCTGCCCTGGTTAACAAACACAAAGACACTGTGGGCACCCCTGCTGTTTACAGACTCGGGTTTGTGTCGGTCACTAGCATCTCTAACCTTCTAACTGGTGGAAATGAAAGGAGGCTGTAAAAAAATCACTGAAAAATGTCATTTCCTTTCACTCAGTCCGCCCTGGTTAACAAACACAAAGACACTGTGGGCACCCCTGCTGTTTATAGACTCGGGTTTGTGTCGGTCACTAGCATCTCTAACCTTCTAACTGGTGGAAATGAAAGGAGGCTGTAAAAAATCACTGAAAAATGTCATTTCCTTTCACTCGGTCTGCCCTGGTTAACAAACACAAAGACACTGTGGGCACCCCTGCTGTTTATAGACTCGGGTTTGTGTCGGTCACTAGCATCTCTAACCTTCTAACTGGTGGAAATGAAAGGAGGCTGTAAAAAAATCACTGAAAAATGTGATTTCCTTTCACTCGGTCTGCCCTGGTTAACAAACACAAAGACACTGTGGGCACCCCTGCTGTCTATAGATTGGGGTTTGTGTCGTTACAAAGAAAGCATACTTTTCACTTCCTGTCTTTCTGTTAAAAATAGTCCTAAAATGTACACTCCAGTCACTTCCTTTAGTGGCAAAATCCCTGAAAAATGTGATTTCCTTTCACTCGGTCTGCCCTGGTTAACAAACACAAAGACACTGTAGGCACCCCTGCTGTTTATAAAGTCGGGTTTGTGTCGGTCACTAGCATCTCTAACCTTCTAACTGGTGGAAATGAAAGGAGGCTGTAAAAAATCACTGAAAAATGTCATTTCCTTTCACTCAGTCCGCCCTGGTTAACAAACACAAAGACACTGTGGGCACCCCTGCTGTTTATAGACTCGGGTTTGTGTCGGTCACTAGCATCTCTAACCTTCTAACTGGTGGAAATGAAAGGAGGCTGTAAAAAATCACTGAAAAATGTAATTTCCTTTCACTCGGTCTGCCCTGGTTAACAAACACAAAGACACTGTGGGCACCCCTGCTGTTTATAGACTCGGGTTTGTGTCGGTCACTAGCATCTCTAACCTTCTAACTGGTGGAAATGAAAGGAGGCTGTAAAAAAATCACTGAAAAATGTGATTTCCTTTCACTCGGTCTGCCCTGGTTAACAAACACAAAGACACTGTGGGCACCCCTGCTGTCTATAGATTGGGGTTTGTGTCGTTACAAAGAAAGCATACTTTTCACTTCCTGTCTTTCTGTTAAAAATAGTCCTAAAATGTACACTCCAGTCACTTCCTTTAGTGGCAAAATCCCTGAAAAATGTGATTTCCTTTCACTCGGTCTGCCCTGGTTAACAAACACAAAGACACTGTAGGCACCCCTGCTGTTTATAAAGTCGGGTTTGTGTCGGTCACTAGCATCTCTAACCTTCTAACTGGTGGAAATGAAAGGAGGCTGTAAAAAAATCACTGAAAAATGTAATTTCCTTTCACTCAGTCCGCCCTGGTTAACAAACACAAAGACACTGTGGGCACCCCTGCTGTTTATAAAGTCGGGTTTGTGTCACTAGCATCTCTAACCTTCTAACTGGTGGAAATGAAATGCGGCTGTAAAATTAAGATGTTTATGAGAAAAAACGAGGAAGGAAGAGGGGTCCAGTCTTGGGGGACGACTAGGAGAAAGAGAGGAAGTTATGTTTTGGAGGAGGAAGGAGGAAGGAGGAGGAAGGTTGCTCCTTATCTGCCAGCTGTGATTCTTGTGTTTTTCACTCCTTATTTAATATTTGTGGAATGTAAGTATGAGCAGATACCCACAGGAGAGAAGGGAGGAGGCCAGAAGTATGAGGGGAGGTTCTGGGTCGGGTTGTCTGCTTGATTTGCTTTCTAGCGTTATCTAGTGTTATTATTGTCAAGAGAAATGCCTGCGGAATCGTACCGATACACCAGGGGTTGAAGAGCAGGACAATGTTCTTGCTGCAGGTGTAAGTACTTGGACTTTCCTCCTTCAGGGAGCCTGACGTGACTGTCAGACCGTAAAGGCCAATCACAGCGTTGGCCGGAGAGTTGACAGACAAGCGAGCCTTGTTGCCGCTTTGCTCTGCAATCTTGGCCCCCCAGCTTTTATCGTCCAGGTCATCCACCCGTGGAATGATGACATGGGTGCCTTTGGACACCAGAGGCAGTGGACCTGCAATGCAAGTTGAATGTATAAGTTGTATAAATAGATGACATCAAATATGAACAACAATGTATAGCGTAAACAGTAAATTGTACAAATAATTTAAATAATTTTTCATAAATAATAGTTATATGAATTTAATTTAATTTAATTTAATTTAATTTAATTTAATTTAATTTAATTTAATTTAATTTAATTTAATTTAATTTAATTTAATTTAATTTAATTTAATTTAATTTGCATTGAATTAATTTACATAAAATAAAAATAAAAATAAAAATAAAAATAAAAATAAAAATAAAAATAAAAATAAAAATAAAAATAAAAATAAAAATAAAAATTAAAATTAAAATTAAAATTAAAATTAAAATTAAAATTAAAATTAAAATTAAAATTAAAATTAAAATTAAAAGTTTTCATAAATAATAGTTATATGAATTTAATTTAATTTAATTTAATTTAATTTAATTTAATTTAATTTAATTTAATTTAATTTAATTTAATTTAATTTAATTTTAAATGTAAAAATTTTATTATTATTATTATTATAATTAATTTAATTTAATTAATTACATTTTTTAAGTTTGAGACCCCTAAAACTAAACTTAAATAGCCAAAAACTTACCACTTCCACACGGATAGGGAGGATAACTATTAACAGTAATTTAACCTTTGACATGAACATTAATCAAACGTAATCATTTTTTCTGGGTACATGATACCATACAGCATCCATATCAAACATTAAACTTTCATATCAAGGCGAGGGCCTCAAACTAGTGTCCAAACTAGGGCCGCGTGTTTGAGACCCCTGCTATAAAGACTCGAATTTCTGTGAATCGAGTACCCGAGTAAAAACTCCAGTCAGTACAAAGAATCGAGTTTTTCGAGTGAAAGAAACTGCAGACCTTCACAGGATTGTGTCGGGATCCTCTGAGTAAACGCAACACGATTAATGTTTGATACGTTCACCAAATCGACTTAGATACTCTTTTACCGGACAAAAAAAAAAAAAAAATCTATAACAAGATAAGATTTAGTTCATTGTGTCATGAACTCCGTAGAAAGAATAGTCCTCGGTTAGATAAGACGACTTTGTGGGGTTCTACTTTTGGCACCCTTATCAAAAATGTATTGTTCTCCATCTGAGTCCTGAGTCCTGAGACCTGAGACCCCACCACCCTTCCTCTCTGGTTGCTGGAAATGAGTGACAAGGAAGTCATTAATAGCGCTGTGTCTATTTTGCGCTTCACAGTCGACGGAGGATCTCGACTGAGCCTACGAAAATCAAAACATCGTGAGATTAGCATTTTTGCAACATCCAACGCCCCGTCACGGCAGATGAGTTGGTTGCGGGTGTCAGCTACGGCCATTTGTTGCTGGTGATGTAACTGACGTTGGTTCCTGAGCAGATGAGTAGATGATTGGCCGATGAAGCCTGCAAATACCGGAGGGAGGTGTCTGGTATGCTGAGGTCTGGAAGCTGTTAAGGTTCTGGGTGGAATCCAACCCTCGGTGATGTCACCCTGGCCAACCTTCTGTTATGTTTACATAAGCTACAGTATCAACATACCGCATCCGCTTTATTCTTTATTTATTCTATATTCTATATAGAATATACCTATTCTTTACTTATTCCATATTCTATATAGAACATATTCTTTATTTATTATATATTCTATATATGATATATTCTTTATTTATTCTATAGTTATTCTATATTTATTCAATAGTTATTCTATATTTATGCTATATTCTATGTAGAATATATTATTTATTTATTCTATAGTTATTCTATATTCATTCTGTATTCTATATAGAATATATTCAATATTTATTCTATATTCTCTATAGAATATATTCTATAATTATTCTATATTCTATATAGAATATATTCTTTATTTATTCTATAGTTATTCTATATTTATTCTATATTCTATATAGAATATATTCTATATTTATCCTATATTCTACTATATAGAATACATTCTATATTAATTCTATATTCTATATAGAATATATTCTTTATTTATTCTATAGTTATTCTATATTATCCTATATTCTATATAGAATACATTCTATATTTATTCTATATTCTATATAGAATATATTCTTTATTTATTCTATAGTTATTCTATATTCATTCTATATTCTATAGAGAATATATTCTATATTTATTCTATATTCTCTATAGAATATATTCTATAATTATTCTATATTCTATATAGAATATATTCTTTATTTATTCTATAGTTATTCTATATTTATTCTATATTCTATATAGAATATATTCTATATAGAATATATTCTATAATTATTCTATATTCTATATAGAATATATTCTTTATTTATTCTATAGTTATTCTATATTTATTCTATATTCTATATAGAATATATTCTTTATTTATTCTATAGTTATTCTATATTTATCCTATATTCTATATAGAATATATTCTATATAGAATATATTCTATATTAATTCTATATTCTATATAGAATATATTCTTTATTTATTCTATAGTTATTCTATATTTATCCTATATTCTATATAGAATACAGTCTATATTTATTCTATATTCTATATAGAATATATTCTTTATTTATTCTATAGTTATTCTATATTCTATATAGAATATATTCTTTATTTATTCTATAGTTATTCTATACTCTATAAAGAAAATATTCATTATTTATGCTATATTATATATAGAATATATTCTGTATTTATTCTGTATTTATTCTGTATTTATTCTGTATTTATTCTGTATTTATTTTATATTCTATATAGAATATATTATACATTTATTCTATATTTATTCTATATTCTATATAGAATATATTCTATATTTATTCTATATTCTATATAGAATATATTCTACATTTATTCTATATTCTGTACTCTATATAGAATATATTCTATATTTATTTTATATTTATTCTATATTCTACAAAGAATATATTCTACTTTTATTCTATATTCTTTATTTTTTAAATCTTTATTATTATTTTCTTCTTTATTGAAAACACTGAAACTGATCATATCATATTATCTTATGCTAATAATAGGAGATTTTCAACATGAATCAACTTTGCTTAAATATGTTTTTATAATTATGATTTACATTATTAGCCATCCATGATGAACTAGCTCGCACCCCAGCGTGATTTCCGGTATCAAACAAACGCTTCTCGAGGTAGATCTTGGTTCAGTATATTATTATTCATCAAAAAGTCGAGTTCATGTGGAGTCCCACAGGGCTTGGTTCTCAGCCATCCACATCTATGTACGGCCTCTTGGCTGGATACAGAATTACATGAAAGGCTGTCTCTTTTTAGCTGTTTTTATATCTTTAGAATAGGTTTTTATTTAAAAATTTAAAGTGATGGTTTTTGGTGGTACCCCACTTGTAGATCTTGGTCCTTTAGCCCAGGGTCACACAAAGAATTTGAACAATCTAAGACTTGTGGTTGACTCAAAGCTTTTTTTCCCTTCAGGCAGTTGGCCAAAATCGAACCAATTCCTCAAAAGCAGCAGTGATCCACGCCTTTGTCAGGAGTCGGATGGATTACTCTAATGCGCTTTATGTGGGGGTTAGTGGATCCACTGGCGCTGGTTGAATGCTGCCACTGGCAACTGGCACACGGAAACAGGGACACATTTCAGCCATTTTAGTTTCACTGCACTGACGTAATCCAGGAGGGAATCAGGCTTTTGCAGCTCAGAAACGATCAAACGTTCAAACGCCGTTTTAGATGTCACGTTTTAAAATGCATCCACTGGTTCTCATTGGCCTTCGACATTGATTGATAGATATAGATATGCGTTTATGTGCTTTTATTGTTTTTATACACTTGTAGGTGGCTGCACGGTGGATGAGTGGTTAGCACGTGTGGCCTCACAGCTAGGAAACCCGAGTTCAATTCCACCCCTGGCCATCTCTTTGTGGAGTTTCCATGTTCTCCGGGGACTCTAGTTTCAAAAAATATGCTAGGTTAATTAGCGACTCCAAATTGTCCATAGGTATGAATGTGAGTGTGAATGGTTGTTTGTCTATATGTGCCCTGTGATTGGCTGGCCACCAGTCCGGGGTGTAACCCACCTCTGGCCCGAAGACAGCTGGGATAGGCTCCAGCACCCACCGCAACCCTCGTGAGGATAAGCGGTAGAAAATGAATAAAATAAAAATAAAAATAAAAATAAAAATAAAAATAAAAATAAAAATAAAAATAAAAATAAAAATAAAAATAAAAATAAAAATAAAAATAAAAATAAAAATAAAAATAAAAATAAAAATAAAAATAAAAATAAAAATAAAAATAAAAATAAAAATTAAAATTAAAATTAAAATTAAAATTAAAATTAAAATTAAAATTAAAATTAAAATTAAAATTAAATAAATGACCATTTGTAGGCCCGCACGGTGTACAAGTGGTTAGCATGTAGTAGGCCACACAATTAGGAAATCATAATGATTGTTTGTCTATATGTGCCCTGCCATTGGCTGGCCAACGACAGCTGGGATAGGCTCCAGCCTACCTGATAAGCAGCATTGAAAATAGATGCTACTTTACATCACATTTGTATTTTTCTTTTTTTGCGCATCACTGTGGAGCCCTAATTAAAGTGCTGGATGGAATATTATATAACATTTTAAAAACATCAAACACAAATTAAAATTAAAATTAAAATTAAAATTAAAATTAAAATTAAAATTAAAATTAAAATTAAAATTAAAATTAAAATTAAAATTAAAATTAAAATTAAAATTAAAATTAAAATTAAAATTAAAATTAAAACTGAAATTATTTTAGGATAAAAATTAAAACAAAAAAAAATAAGAAACAAACAAACAAAAAAAAAACTTAAATTAGATTAGGAAAGCAGGAAGTGAACAAATGTAACAGTTACTGATTGTAAAAGTACCTGATGGATGGATGCATGTTCAAATGAAATAAAACCATTACCATTACCATTACCATTACCATTACCATTACCATTACCATTACCATTACATTACCATTACATTACCATTACCATTACCATTACCATTACCATTACCATTACCATTACCATTACCAAGTTAATGTACATAAGAGTACTATTGTTGTCAATTCTAATCGGTTATTATGAATCCATCCATCTCGGTCCATCCAAAAAAACAAGTCCTACCTGTTCTCAGGTCCAGATGCAGCTTGTCTGAGTCCGCACTGAAGGGCCTGTTGAACTCCAGCTCTATCTGGAAAGGTTGTCCTCTGCGCACGATCAGCTCGTCCCCGTGGTACAGGTCAGTGTGGTGCTCCTGCCTGTTCCGACCCGTTTTAGAGCTCAGCAGGTCCACAGAACTCACCGACAACTTCACCACTGCAAAGGTGTTGCTTGAAAATAAAGTTTTTCCACGGGATTATTGTCACAATTACCTTCCATTTCTTTAGAATCCCCATTCGCCGGCTTGGACCCATCGTGGTCCGGGATGGGGGCCGGGGGTTTGGGGGGTTTGACCAGCTCCACTCTATCTGTGACGTCATAGGAAGTGCTGTTCTGGCGCTCGCAGCAGCACGGGCACATTTTCCTGAACCAGCGGCAGCAAGCGCTTTCTTCCTGCTTCTTTTCTCCTTCCTTCTGAATGGACAGCTCCACCCTGGTGGGTGGAGACGCACCGGGGAACCGCCCCACGTCTGAGGTGTCTCTTGCTGTCAGCCTCTCACCTGGCATCCTGGAGGACATATTACGGCCATTTATTTCTGTCAAGACGGATCCTAATCTGGGTGCAAAGTTATTAAGCAGATATAAGAACCAATAGGAGGACATTGTTAATATCCGGCTGTTTCACTGAGACAGACCAAGCTGATAACATTTGTAGATGACACATTTCATTGGTAATGGTAATGGTTTCATTTCATTTGAACGTGCATCAGATTACAATTGAATGCATCACATAATCAGTTCACAGTTCCACATGTCCAAAAGGAGTAGGAAGAAGCAAAGCTTATTAAATCCTACCCCTCCATCTGGTACTTTTACAATCAGTAACTGTTACATTTGTTCACTTCCTGCTTTCATAATATAGTTTACGTTTTTTTTTTGTTTTTTAAATTTAATTAAATTAAATGTAATTTAATTTTTCACCTTATTTTTTCTTTTAATTTTAATTAATTTAAATAATTAATTAAAAATTAAATTAAATTAATTAATTATTGAAATCAATTTTAATTAATGTAAATAATCAATTTAAAATAAAATTAATTAATTAATTAATTAAATTAATTTTAGTAATTTAAATAATTAATTTGAAATGTAATTAAAAAAAACATTAAACTGTATTATGGAAAGCAGGAAGTGAACAAATGTAACAGTTTAAAAATTTAGGTTTAAATTAAATTAAATTAAATTAAATTAAATTAAATTAAATTAAATTAAATTAAATTAAATTAAATTAAATTAAATTAAATTAAATTAAATTAAATTAAATTAAATTAAATTAAACCAGTCATGATGTGCTATACATATCACTATATTGACAGTTACTATGGTATTACTATTGTACTATGATACTATGGCATTTAATTTAATTTAATTTAAACCTAAATTTTTAAACTGTTACATTTGTTCACTTCCTGTTTTCCATAATACAGTTTAATGTTTTTAAATTAAATTAAATTAAATTAAATTAAATTAAATTAAATTAAATTAAATTAAATTAAATTAAATTAAATTAAATTAAATTAAATTAAATTAAATTAAATTAAATTAAATTTTTGTCATGTATCAAAGTACGAAGTGATATGACCATACAATGACATAACGGGTACCATAGTAACTGTCAAAAAAAAATATTTGCCAAAAAAAAAAATGTCTGCAATTTCCAAAAAGTTGCACCCACGCAACTCCCACAAGCAGCTGGATTCTACCACTTTTGTGTGCGTTTGTGCACACAGCACCACACAACGGGTGTCGATGCGTCGTGTATGGATATTTATCAACATGTCACATCCCTTCTCCCGTGCAGAGAACCAATAATCAAAGCAGAATGAAACCATTCGTCACAGGCCAGCCTTTGTCTTTGCTTCTGTTTCTCAGCTATGAAACACATGCGAAAGTGAAAAGTAGATATTTACTAAAAAAAAAACCCCAAAGGAAGGAAGGGGCATTTCTAAGTTGTTCCTCCGTGTGTTTCCTCATTTGGCATCATCTCATCATAAAAAGCCATATTGGCCGCTATAAACGGCAATGAATCCTGATTAGCGAAACCATTAAGGCACCAGTGGAGCTCCGTCAGCGATTGTAAAACATCCACGATGACTAACGAGCTGCAATGACAACGAGGAGAAATCCACATCAACAACTGAGTGCCTGCTTTATGAGGTCATTATTCTTGTTTTTACAACAATTGAATTTTTTTTTTTTTTTTTTTGCTTAACCACTTCTCTCACTCCTTCCTGCCAAACTTTAAAATCGACCGTTAAAGCGGGCACAGTTTGCAATGATTACTGTTGCAGGGTTACGACTTTCTCCTCGCTAAAAAACTCAACAAAACCAGGCAGCGTGTAGCCCAACAGGACCGATCATGAGATTATTGGGGAAATAAGAAGAGAACCAGGGGTTCTGAGGACAGGGGGGAGGGGCTTAGCCGCCTGGAGATGTACAGGATATGAATAAATGTAATAGACATTCAAAAAAAAATAAAAAAAATCCAAAAACCAAATAAGGAACAAGAACCGGGATATAATTTTCCTACTTTTGGACAGATTTAGTAGAGATACTCAATAGTTTTAGGCCACCATTAAATGTACACAAGTACACACAATCTATACTGCAAAACCGCTATCAAGCTCTGCAACCATTCTGTCTGTATATCATTATCATTATTATATTATTGATTAACCTGTTATTGTTACTATCATCATTATTCTTCTTATGATTATCACTACCAGGCCTAATAGCCTGATTTTGTCCTATTATACAAAATTTGTCAGAGATTTTTTTTGTAAAAAAAAAAAAAAAAAAAATTTAAATCAACTTATTTATTTTATTATTTACTTTTCATTCTTCTTCTGATTATTACTGGCTAGTATTAGCCTGCTTATTGGCTTGCTTATTAGCCCGCTTTTGCCCTATTACATTAAATTTGTCAGAGATTTTTTGGTAAAAAAAAAAAAAAAAAAAAAAATCAAATGATTTATTTTATTATTTTTTTCATTCTTCTTCTTCTGATTATTGCTACTACTACTACTACTACCAATAATAATAGTAGTAGGCTAGTATTAGCCTGCTTCTGCCCTATTATATGAAATTTTTCAGAGATTTTTTTGGGTAAAAAAATCAGTAAAAAATATCCATAAAATATATTTTTTTTGTAAAAAAAAATCAGTAAAAAATATCCATAAAAATATTTTTTTTGTAAAAAAAATCAATAAAAATATAAAATAATTCATTTTATTATTTTTTTTTTATTATTGATTATAACTACTACTAGTAGTAGGTGGCTAGTATTAGCCTGCTTTTGCCCTCTTATATGAAATTTGTCAGAGATTTTTTTTTTTGTAAAAAAAAATCAAAATAAAAATCAATCAAAAACAACATAGGCTTAATGACGCCACTGAAGAGAACTAATACAAATGTGACCACCATCTGCATTGGGAAATAAAAACTTAAATACTAAAATAAAGAAGAAATGAGGTCCTACTATAGAACTATACAACTTATATACAACTTATATACATACTATATACATACTATATACATACTATACAACTACAATAATATGCTGCACATTTGATCATATTTTCTTGATTCAGAAGAGAGATGATGAAGTTATGGTAGAGTTCAAAGTGCATGAAATGGTTTGATGCCGTCCGACCTCACAGCCTTAAGTTCAAGTATAGGATACACGATAGGATACACGATA
Organism: Doryrhamphus excisus; assembly: GCF_037039965.1. Taxonomy (NCBI): domain Eukaryota; kingdom Metazoa; phylum Chordata; class Actinopteri; order Syngnathiformes; family Syngnathidae; genus Doryrhamphus; species Doryrhamphus excisus. Next base: position 7,654,428 of record NC_136362.1, read on the forward strand.
GGATACACAATAGGATACACGTGCCTTTGGCAACTTTCCCTTTTGTGTGTGGATTTTTTTTTCTTATTTTCAAGTGTGACTTCCTGAGTTCATCATCTGGTCAGATTCCATTTTGCTCCAGCGTTCCCAATCCAGTCCAGTAAATATTTGGCACCAGCACTGAAAATCATTGTGCTGGAGACAAAGGGTTCCACCTGCTCCGTGGATCGCTGCATGATGTCCACCATCAACTCCAGACGCCCTCTGTGACTTCCTTGCTTTTTCTATTTGGAGCTAAACATCAGTGCCAAGGACTGAAATACTGTATACTATACTGTACTATACTGTATACTATACTGTACTATACTGTATACTATGCTGCATCCGTTAAATCAACAATGTTTAGTGAATAGTGCTGGACACTAGACGGTCCAGGATGAATGGGGCTTAAAATCTAACCTTCTTAAAGCTCCACCCCACCTACTACTAATAGTAGTAGTAGGCTAGTATTAGCCTTCTTATTGGCTTGCTTATTAGCCTGCTTTTTCTCTATTATATGACATTTGTCAGAGATTTAAAAAAAAAAAAAAAAAAAAAAATCAAATTATTTATTTTATTATTTACTTTTCATTATTCGTCTTGTGATTATAGTAGTAGTAGACTAGTATTGCCCTATTATATGAAAATTATATAATAGGGCAATTATATGAAATTTGTAAAAAAAAAAAATCAAATTATTTATTTTATTATTTATTTTTCATTCTTCTTCGTCTGATTATTACTACTACTACTACTAGTAGTAGTAGGCTGCTTTTGTCAGCCTATTAGCCTGATTTTGTCTTATTATACAAAATTTGTAATTTTTTGTAAAAAAAAATATTTTTTTTTAATCAACTTATTTATTTTTCATTCTTCTTCTTCTGATTATTACTACTACCACTACTACTAGTAGTAGTAGGCTAGTATTAGCCAGTTTATTGGCTTGCTTATTAGCCTACTTTTGCCCTATAATAGGAAATTTGTCAGCGATTTTTTTGCTAAAAAAAAATCACAAAAAAAAAATCAAATTTATTTTATTCATTTTTCATTCTTCTTTGTCTGATTATTACTACTACTACTAGTAGTAGTAGTAGTAGTAGTAGGCTGCTTTTGTCGGCCTATTAGCCTGATTTTGTCCTATTATACAAAATTTGTAATTTTTTGTAAAAAAAAAAAAATTTTTTAAATCAACTTATTTATTTTATTATTTATTTTTCATTCTTCTTCTTCTGATTATTATTAGTAGTAGTAAAACCGGGCCGTTTATTAGCTTGCTTATTGGCTTGCTTATTAGCCTGTTTTTGCCCTATTATATAAAATTTGTCAGAGATTTTTTTTGTAAAAAAAATCAATAAAAAATAATCAAATTATTTATTTTTCATTCTTCTTCTTCTGATTATTACTCGGCCGTTTATTAGCTTGCTTATTGGCTTGCTTATTAGCCTGTTTTTGCCCTATTATATAAAAAAAATTTGTAAAAAAAAAATCAATAAAAAAAATCGAATTATTTATTTTATTATTTATTTTTCATTCTTCTTCTTTTGATTATTACTACAACTACTACTACTAGTAGTAGGCTAGTATTAGCCAGCTTATTGGCTTTCTTACTAGCCTGCTTTTGCCCTACTATATGAAATTTAAAAAAAAATGATTTTTTTGGTAAAAAAAAAAATCAATAAAAACAAAAAAATCAAATGTATTTTATTAATTTTTCATTCTTCTTCTTCTGATTATTACCACTACTACATAGTGGGGGTTCTTTCTGCTTCAGGATATTCCAAATGGTTCTACTGGTTAGGACCAATGTTTCTGCTTTTAAATTTTCATGTTGTTTTCACCTCTAAATGCGGCACATACAGGCAAAACCTGTCCTGTCTGAAACTAAATAATGATATTCGGATCATGTGATATTTATATTTGATGACCTTGTAGGACCTCCAAAGGACAATTAAGCACCATGGTCACTGATCACCTTAACCTTTTATTTATCCAATATCTAATATCGCCACATGACAAATTTCCATTCCTTCTTTCCCATCACAATAACTCCCATCACTCGTTCCATGCGCCCCCTCCCTGTTCAACTCCTTCTCAGTCAGTTTGTGTTGGCATGGCATCAGAGCCGGAATGCCAACTGGACCCTGAGATAAGCGCCTCAAAATCAGGTTTTGTTTTGTTGTCAAGTAGAACTGGACTGATCTAATACGTCTCGTAACAAAGTGACCCCGGGTATCATCTGATTTTGGTCAGAAGGCCTCTTGTTCATCAGCTGATTTTATGCGTAATCACCCGAACCAGAGTGAATATTTACTTATTTGCCCGAGTCTTGTGCAAGTACTAAAACTGTCCGTTTTCCCCCCTCAGTGCCTTTTCTTAAGGGAATCCTTCTGTCAACCACCAAAGGTCAAAAGGCTTTCCTCTCTTTTGTGGGAAAGGAAACCGTTATTTACAGTTCTCATCGAGCCTTAAGCAAGATTAGCGAAAGAAAAAGAAAAAAACTCTTACTTTCTCTGTGTTGGATTCACGGGAACTGCGGGCAAAGAGTTTCTTATCCTGTTGAAAAAGAAACTTTTCTGCACTACTACTTTGCTCAGACCGCTAAATGTGTCAGTCCAGGAATGTACTGCACGGGGCTTTAAACACTCCCCCACCCAACACACACACCCCGCCCCACCACGCACCACTCTCACCAAGGGGTTCAGCACTTTCTGGACACGCTGCATAACGTAACGTACGTAAAGGGGCGCATGCTGGGGGGTGTTACGTAACAACTCTACTCTATTCTCTTCTATTCCACCATTATTCTATTCAAACGTCTAAGGAACAGATTTATCGTTTTTCATTGAAAGAAATCACAGTAGTGACCAGGAATTCCCCCCCAAACAAAACGTTTCCCTGAGCGAGTTTTCACTTCTCAGTCGCTAACGAAAACCATTTGTTTCTGAAGTCCTAAAACGGAATGAAAAAAAAAAATCAGTCAAAGGTGTTGTTTTATGTGCTTAACAGCACAGGAAGTTGAAACAGACTCATGGAGGTCATTTCATCTGGAGGGCTACAGAGGATGTGTGAAAATCAGAACCGAATAACGGTCGCGTTGACGTAAAAACAGTAATACACAGTAATACACAGTAATACCGCAGAAAAGTATACAGTACGTACGAGAAGAAGAAATGTTGCCAAATGAACCAAATCACCTTAAACAACAATAACAATCCGCATAGAAAGAACTCTATGTTTGCTATGGCTGACTTTGTTTACAAATGTTAGCTCAATTGGTGCGCCGTTTGCAGGGATGCCGACTCTGCATGATCCGGGTCGAAAGTTCTCAACGTTCCTACCCTTTGGGTAGTGACCCAAAGGACAAGATTGTGGGTAAAATTGTCGGGCAATTCACCACGGCGCAGCCTGCGCTTCGCCTGCGCTTCGCCTGCGCTTCGCCTGCGCTTCGCCTGCGCTTCGCCTGCGCTTCGCCTGCGCTTCGCCTGCGCTTCGCCTGCGCCAGGAATAGACTAGATCCGAGCTGGCAATATTTCAGCGCACCTTTGATGTGCAGTGTTTTGTCGTGAAATTGTCACTGCACCAAGCTGAACATGTTCCTACCCTTTGGGTAGTGACCCAAAGGACAAGATTGTGGGTAAAATTGTCGGGCAATTCACCACGGCGCAGCCTGCGCTTCGCCTGCGCTTCGCCTGCGCTTCGCCTGCGCTTCGCCTGCGCTTCGCCTGCGCGTTGCCTGCGCTTTGCCTGCGCTTTGCCTGTGCTTCGCCTGCGCTTTGCCTGTGCCAGGAATAGACCAGATCCGAGCTGGCAAGATTTCAGCGCACCTTTGATGTGCAGTGTTTTGTCGTGAAATTGTCACTGCACCAAGCTGACACATAATCAGTTCACAGTTCCACATGTCCAAAAGGAGTAGGAAGAAGCAAAGCTTATTAAATCCTACCCCTCCATCTGGTACTTTTACAATCAGTAACTGTTACATTTGTTCACTTCCTGCTTTCCTAATATAGTTTAAGTTTTTTTGTTTGATTTTTAAAATTAAATTAAATTAAATTAAATTAAATTAAATTAAATTAAATTAAATTAAATTAAATTAAATTAAATTAAATTAAATTAAATTAAATTAAATTAAATTAAATTAAACCAGTCATGATGTGCTATACATATCACTATATTGACAGTTACTATGGTACCCATTATGTCATTGGATGGTAATATCAAACAAAAAATTTGAAGGAAAAATAAAAAATTAAAATGATGTCATTGTATGGTCATATCACCTCGTACTTCGGTACGTGACAAAAATTTGAAGAAAAATTTAATTTAATTTAATTTAATTTAATTTAATTTAATTTAATTTAATTTAATTTAATTTAATTTAATTTAATTTAATTTAATTTGATTTGATTTGATTTGATTTGATTTAATTTAATTTAATTTAATTTAATTTAATTTAATTTAATTTAATTTAATTTAATTTAATTTAATTTAATTTAATTTAATTTAATTTAATTTAATTTAAAAATTTTGAAATTTTAGCAAACATCAACTGCTTGTTGATGCGTGGTTGGCAAGGGAAATTAACAAAAATTTACGTCGGTTCCAGACAGTTTATGCCCTCTGTCCTAATCCAAAAGACGTTTTATGATTCTTACGATGGATTTCGGGTACGCGTCTCCTCCAAGGCTCTTTGCAACAAAACACAGCACTTGTTAATGTTATTAGTTACACTTGTGCTTCAGAAGTCACACTCTCAAGGGTCCTTGACGCATGCAAGCTGGCTCCTACAGACTTACGTATAAACACTCCAGCACGTTAGTAGGACAAAGCGCTCCTTAAAGTTATTAGTTCTGCATATGCTTTCTCCTGCTACAAGTCAGCATTTGGCTAATGAAATTGGGTCGTTATTATAATATGCAAAACAGAGTGGGGCTGATGGCGCCGGCAGCGGCGTGATGAATGGCAGGGTCAGCATTCGTGGAGGATGTGAGAGGAAACACAAAAGGTGAATTAGGTTCCCTGCGGATCTGAGACGGACGGGGGGTAATGGCTTCCGGGCTGTCGGAAGCGTGTAGTCCGAAGGAAACTTCTGGAATTAGGTGAGAGAAAATTCATGGGAGTGTGTACTCTGTATTGACACGTCTTTGTTAAATAATAACCAAGGCCATTGTTAATTTACACTCATTGATTTGTAACAAAATGACATCAGTGTGATGACACACGTCTGTGTGCATCCTCGTGATCCTACAAGTCCCAATCGATTGCAGGGGTCATTCGTACTTTTGGCCGGTTGCCGTGGAGATGAATGTAAACAAACAAAGCCGCGGCTTAGTGCAATGAGCCGATTGTTTTGCTCCCGACTTCCTTGTGCTCTCTTTGTGTTAATGAGAAATCCATTTATTTATTTATAAGGAAATGTATTCTCATGAGAAGACAAAGCAATTAGCATCTAGCATTAGTGTGGGTAAGTCAAGTATCCCGTGGAGTGTTCTAAAGAAAACATTCTTATGAAATATTCTTTTGAAAAAGTTATACAGTACCTCCAAGGAGACAAACAGCCACTGCATCCACCTCAGCTGTCAATTAACAGCTTCAATTTTGAGCTGTTTTCATGGGTAATCACTTATATAAAATCTTAACACTATTATGCTAGGCGATAGCATGTTAACATTAGCATTTTAGCATTCTTTAAATTATTAATTCAGTTTTCATGGTCAAGGAATACACTTTATATAATGCTTAGCACTATTATGCGAGGTGTTAGCATGCTAACATTAATATGTTAGCATTCCTAAGTCATTTATTCAGTTGTCATGGTCAAGGAGTATACTTTATATAATGCTTGGCACAAGTATGCTAGGTGTTAGCATGATAACATTAACATGTTAGCATTCTTTAAGTCATTCATTCGGTTTTCATGGCCAAGGAATATACTTTATATAATGCTTGGCACTAATATGCTAGGTGTTAGCATGCTAACATTAACATGTTAGCATTCTTTAAGTCATTCATTCAGTTTTCATGGTCAAAGAATATACTTTATATAATGCTTGGCACTAGTATGTGAGGTGTTAGCATGCTAACATTAATATGTTAGCATTCTTTAAGTCATTTATTCAGTTGTCATGGTCAAAGAATAATTTTTATATCATGCTTGGCACTAGTATGTGAGGTGTTAGCATGCTAACCTTAACATGTTAGCATTCTTCAAGACATTCATTTGGTTTTCATGGTCAAGGAATAGACTTTATATAATGCTTGGCATTAGTATGCTAGGTGTTAGCATGCTAACTTTAACATGTTAGCATGCTAACTTTAACATGTTAGCATGCTAACTTTAACATGTTAGCATGCTAACTTTAACATGTTAGCATTCTTTAAGTCATTAATTCGGTTTTCATGGTCAAAGAATATACTTTATATAATGCTTAGCACTATTATGCGAGGTGTTAGCATGCTAACATTAACATGTTAGCATTCTTTAAGTCATTCATTCGGTTTTCATGGTCAAAGAATATACTTTATATAATGCTTGGCACTAGTATGCTAGGTGTTAGCATGCTAACATTAACATGTTAGCATTCTTTAAGTCATTCATTCGGTTTTCATGGTCAAAGAATATACTTTATATAATGCTTGGCACTAGTATGTGAGGTGTTAGCATGCTAACATTAACATGTTAGCATTCTTTAAGTCATTCATTTGGTTTTCATGGTCAAGGAATATACTTTATATAATGCTTGGCATTAGTATGCTAGGTGTTAGCATGCTAACATTAACATGTTAGCATTCTTTAAGTCATTCATTTGGTTTTCATGGTCAAGGAATATACTTTATATAATGCTTGGCACTAGTATGCTAGGTGTTAGCATGCTAACATTAACATGTTAGCATTCTTTAAGTCATTTATTCAGTTGTCATGGTCAAGGAATAATCTTTATATAATGCTTGGCACTAGTATGTGAGGTGTTAGCATGCTAACCTTAACATGTTAGCATTCTTCAAGACATTCATTTGGTTTTCATGGTCAAGGAATAGACTTTATATAATGCTTGGCATTAGTATGCTAGGTGTTAGCATGCTAACTTTAACATGTTAGCATGCTAACTTTAACATGTTAGCATTCTTTAAGTCATTAATTCGGTTTTCATGGTCAAAAAATATACTTTATATAATGCTTAGCACTATTATGTGAGGTGTTAGCATGCTAACATTAACATGTTAGCATTCTTTAAGTCATTCATTTGGTTTTCATGGTCAAGGAATATACTTTATATAATGCTTGGCACTAGTATGCTAGGTGTTAGCATGCTAACATTAATATGTTAGCATTCTTTAAGTCATTTATTCAGTTGTCATGGTCAAGGAATAATCTTTATATAATGCTTGGCACTAGTATGTGAGGTGTTAGCATGCTAACCTTAACATGTTAGCATTCTTCAAGACATTCATTTGGTTTTCATGGTCAAGGAATACACTTCATATAATGCTTGGCATTAGTATGCTAGGTGACTTTAACATGTTAGCATGCTAACTTTAACATGTTAGCATGCTAACTTTAACATGTTAGCATTCTTTAAGTCATTAATTTGGTTTTCATGGTCAAAGAATATACTTTATATAATGCTTAGCACTATTATGTGAGGTGTTAGCATGCTAACATTAACATGTTAGCATTCTTTAAGTCATTCATTCGGTTGTCATGGTCAAGGAATACACTTTATATAATGCTTGGCACTAGTATGCTAGGTGTTAGCATGCTAACATTAATATGTTAGCATTCTTTAAGTCATTTATTCAGTTGTCATGGTCAAGGAATATACAAATGTATACAAACTGTATATGTAGTAATATTTTGATACTAAATTCGGTCCTTTCTTGAACCTCACCTGGAAATGAAAATAATTTATGAATGTGTATATAAATTTTGGAGATTGTCAATTCAACCTTTAGTAGATGACTTTGGAGCTGAACGCCAGACTCAAAAAAAAACCCATTTCATTTTCTTTATTAGCTTCCAACAATAAGTGAAGTTTGCAAGACGTTTTAAGAAATGAGAAATGACTTTTTAGAGTAGCCGTCATTTCTACTGCTTGTTTACATCGGAAAAAGACGTTGTATCATCTTGCATCATCACTGATTCATTCCAACACGTACCCAAACACAGACTGTCGCCAAGGATATGTCATTGACGAGGCCGTCAGTCAGCATCCCTCAGGGCCTGTCGTTGTTTGACTTTGTCTTGAATCGTTTCACGTCATCAACAAGTCATCTTTAAAATAATATAAAAAAAACACATTACGCAACTGAAAATACAATTTTTGCGTGTTGTGAAGTTTTAACAGTTTTTATTCACACCAATTATTATTTGATAATTATATATTATTATATTATTATATTATTATATTATTATATTATTATATTATTATATTATTATATTATTATATTGTTATATTATTATATTATTACATTATTATATTATTATATTATTATATTATTATATTATTGTATTATTATATTATTATATTATTATATTATTATATTATTGTATTGTTATATTATTATATTATTATAAAAATAAATTTCTTGCGTGTTGTGAAGGTTTTTTTTAAACCGTTTTTATTCACACCAATTATTATTTGATAATTATATTATGATATTATGATATTATGATATTATGATATTATGATATTATGATATTATGATATTATGATATTATGATATTATGATATTATGATATTATGATATTATGATATTATTATATTATTATATTATGATATTATTATATTATTATATTATGATAGTATTACAGTATTTATGTGTATTTATTTATTGTTAAAAAATATTTTAATTTGATTTAATTTAGTTTTTTTACTTTTACTTTTTTTAATTGGCCCAAAAAATTATATGTTGGATTTGTAAAGTGGGATTTGTAATCTTGCACATTTCTCTGTCACCGTAGAGAAAGACATGAAATTTGAATCAATAATTCAACACACACAATTAATAACACACAGTCAATAGACGGCTAAAAAAAAGAGTTGTGTAATTTATAATGATCTAAGAATTTGACAAAATTTTTTGATTTCTTTAAATGACTGCAAACTAACTTTGAAACCTTGCAAATAAATATAATTACTATTAATTTGCAAATGAATAGAATTAACATTGCTTTGCAAATAGTGCCCTCTAGTGGTATTACATACTACTGCAGCATGGAAAGGACTTTTATTAGGACTTGGTATGTAAGTCCAGTAAGCTAACATGTCTTCTCCATTCTCAGTCTCAGTCCCGAAACCCTGACTCCCTGGTCCCCGGCCTCCTCCAGCTCCAGCGGGAGGACACCAAGGCGTTCCCAGGCCGGTTGTGAGACATAATCCCTCCAGCGTGTTGTAAGTTTGCCCAGGGGCGATCCCCCCAGCTGGGCATGCCAGGGACACCTCACCAGGGCGGCATCCCGATCCCCCTCAACTGGCTCCTATCGATATGAATCATAATTCATACTTCAATTTATCACAGCAAGTCTTTCAGATCCTGAAACAGCACAACAGCCCTAGACCATTACACTACCACCACCATGTTTTACTGTTCTTTTTCTGAAATGCGGTGTTACTTTTACACCAAATGGTTCTGTTTCCAGTTTGGACTGAATATTTCACTTTTACTATGTTGGCACTCGGATGAGGGGCGCACCTATTTGTTATTTTTCATTCAGCTTCAGGGGTTTCAGCCAGTTGCCAGATCATTAGCTCTCCTTGGACTCTTGTTACCTGAATGTTGGATGCATCGCCGATGGCTGTTTTCCTGTTTCCTGGTATTCTTCCTCTTTTTACACACATTGTTTCCACCTCCCACGGTGACTTTATGTTAGCTAGCCGGACCTCCTGGCCTTCTTTGTTTATTTTGGGATACTTTTTTTGGGTTAATTCATTCATTCATTTTCTACTGCTTTTCCTCATGAGGGTCACGGGGGTGCTGGAGCCTATCCCAGCTGTCTTGGGGCAACAGGCGGGGTACACCCTGGACTGGTGGCCAGCCAATCACAGGGCACATATAGACAAACAACCATTCACACTCACATTCATACCGATGGACAATTTGGAGTCGCTAATTAACCTAGCATGTTTTTGGAATGTGGGAGGAAACCGGAGTACCCGGAGAAAACCCACACATGCACGGGGAGAACATGCAAACTCCACACAGAGATGGCCGAGGGTGGGATTGAACTTGGGTCTCCTAGCTGTGAGGTCTAGGTGCCAAATGTGTAAATGTGCAAATATACCAGTGTACAGTGACAGTTATGATGTCGTCACTACCAACAGCACTAAATTCATCACATAGCAACTTAACACCCAAAAGGTGCACCTGATACAAACATGTATCAGGTACTCCCTGGACTGGTGGCCAGCCAATCACAGGGCACATATAGACAAACAACCATTCACACTCACATTCATACCTATGGACAATTTGGAGTCGCTAATTAACCTAGCATGTTTTTTGGAATGTGGGAGGAAGCCGGAGTACACGGAGAACATGCAAACTCCACACAGAGATGGCCGAGGGTGGAATTGAACCCTGGTCTGCGCGCTAACCACTCAACCGCTGTGCTGCCCTTGCTTTGGGTTAATTAAAAAATAAATAGAAACTAGCTTGCCACCATGCCCTTGCATCTTTGGGTCATTCTGGTTTGGAGACGCTGGATGCAATAATACATTAAATCCGAGAGGCGCTCCGGTTGGATTCAGGTCTGTGGAAAAACCAATGGTCCAGGAAATAGCAGAAACCGCTGAGTTGCCCTCACCATCGCTACTGCTTCTGGGAACAGGTACTTTATTTTATAGCAGTATATAGCAGTTCCGGGCGGCACGGCGGTCGAGTGGTTAGCGCGTAGACCTCACAGCTAGGAGACCAGGGTTCAATTCCACATTTGGCCATCTCTGTGTGGAGTTTGCATGTTCTCCCAGTGCATGTGTGGGTTTTCTCCGGGTACTCCGGTTTCCTCCCACATTCCAAAAAAAACATGCTAGGTTAATTAGCGACTCCAAATTGTCCATAGGTATGAATGTGAGTGTGAATGGTTGTTTGTCTATATGTGCCCTGTGATTGGCTGGCCACCAGTCCAGGGTGTACCTGATACATGTTTGTATCAGGTGCACCTTTTGGGTGTTAAGTTGCTATGTGATGAATTTAGTGCTGTTGGTAGTGATTACATCATAAATTGGCTCAAAATGTTCGGTTTGAAAAGGCGTGGTAAAACCGTTCCTTTGTGATGTCACAGAGGGATGGACTTCCTCATTTATATAAATTATCTGCCCTCCCCCAAGCCCAATCTAGAAACCCAGATTGACCATAAATGTTGAGGCGGACGAGTGGTTAGCTCGCAGGCGTCACAGCTAGGAGACCCTAGTTCAATTCCACCCTCGGCTATCTGGTTGTATTAGCTTTGTTAGCTTGTTAGCTGGCTGCATGAAGGTCGAGTGGTTAGCTCGCAGGCCTCACAGCTAGGAGACCCTAGTTCAATTCCACCCTCGGCCATCTGGTTGTATTAGCTTTGTTAGCTTGTTAGCTGGCTGCATGACGGTCGAGTGGTTAGCTCGCAGGCCTCACAGCTAGGAGACCAGGGTTCAATTCCACATTCGGCCACCTCTGTGTGGAGTTTGCATGTTCTCCCTGTGCATGTGTCGGTTTTCTCCGGGTACTCCGGTTTCCTCCCACATTCGAAAAACATGCTAGGTTAATTAGCGACTCCAAATTGTCCATAGGTATGAATGTGAGTGTGAATGGTTGTTTGTCTATATGTGCCCTGTGATTGGCTGATTGGTGATTAGGGTCTTTCTCTAACCCTAACCCTAAGAGTGATAAAATATAAAAATATATATCCATCTGACTAACTCCTGCTTTGTTTTTATGTTTCTTTGCATTTGTTTTTGATCCGGCATGTTTGGTTTTGTCGCCATAGCAAATAAAAGCAGGGACTTCTGGGACGTCCGTGATACCCGTCACACTGTGAATGAAGAGGCGGGGTTTAACTGTCAAATTGTTGCCTGCGGGCCCCCGTGAGATGTGAGAAGCCTTTTTTCCAAGCAACGAAGACTGGACACAATCCAAAGTGGTCCGGCATCAAAATCTAATGTCAGTGCAGCCTGCCAACTGCATTCTCTGCACCCGTGGAGGAATGGCCGTTACACAATCCACAATGGAGAGAAACAAAAGATCACTTCCTCAAATATCTGTTCGCTAACTTGGGAAAAAAGATGGCGACCATGCACGATAATTACAGTAACTTGACTGAAGAATCTATCATGAAAATAGCCAAAACTTATATTATAAATATCTATAATGTGAATTAACAACAAAATGACCGCTCATGGCCCATCTGCAGTACCACCACGGCCCACCAGTGGACTGCGGCCCACACTTTGGGAATCACTGCTGTGGAGCATTATACCAGTGATTTTCAACCACGGTGCCAAAGCCTTGAGAAACCAAAAATCATCACTTGGGGCGGCGCGGCGGTTGAGTGGTTAGCGCGCAGACCTCACAGCTAGGAGACGAGGGTTCAATTCCACCCTCGGCCATCTCTATGTGGAGTTTGCATGTTCTCCCCGTGCATGCGTGGGTTTTTTCTCCAGGTACTCCGGTTTCCTCCCACATTCCAAAAAAAAACATGCTAGGTTAATTAGCGACTCCAAATTGTCCATAGGTATGAATGTGAGTGTGAATGGTTGTTTGTCTATATGTGCCCTGTGATTGGCTGGCCACCAGTCCAGGGTGTACCTGATACATGTTTGTATCAGGTGCACCTTTTTGGGCGTTAAGTTGCTGTGTGATGAATTTAGTGCTGTTGGTAGTATATTTGCACATTTGCCACCATTATATTTTAACATAGCTGCACGGCGGTCGAGTGATTAGCGCGTGGTTAGCGCGCAGACCTCACATCTCGAGTTTAATTTGAGTTCTCTATTTCTTCCCCAAATGTTTCTCGCTTTTTTCGGGTTATTGACACAACGCTGAAATATTATCTATAATCATCGTAAACATCCTTCGTCACATAGGTCGCTAATTGGGTTAACCGGAGACATACTACTTAATTCCAATTAATACTGCTACTGCTACTTCAACAGTAGACTGTAGTTCCTCTGGGTATTTTTTTACTTCCTGTATAATAAAAAAATCTCATACCCTTTGTATTTGTTTATGCTTGAGTCGTACATGTACTACAGTAGCTGAATGTTGACGTGAAGAGAAGCTTATGGAAACGCGTGGTCGATATCTATTTCATGCTTCAATAGTACGCCGTATAAAACACGCCGCTGACTGACTTCGGTAATAGAAAAACGACACTGATAGGTGGAGGACTATCTGTCTATTCCGATGTCTGTGTGCTGGTAATACGGTCCCATGCTTCATTAGTTCCGGGGGGGGGCGAGGGGGACGGGGGGCTCAAAACAATAGTTGTTCTGTGAATTGTATTCGGAGCTACAGTAATAGACTAACAAATCTCTGAAAATGTTTTATTGTGAAGCTGATGCAGTCAGAAAGGCAGAAACATATGGGGTGTGAAATTGAACTAAAGGAATAAAGTGAGGGAGGCACCGTGCAGGAAATCCCATGTTTGAATCTCTTAGCATGTTCGCCCAGTGACTTGGAGCACAGGGAGTTGTCACCATTTTTGGATAATGGCTCTTCCTATGGTGGAGGCTTGACTTAGGCAAGTGAGGCCTGGATGTTGTTGTGGGGTCTTTTGTGACCATTTGGAGAATTCGTTGATGCACTTTTGGGGTCATTTCAGTTAGCCGGAAGACTCATCGATGGTCTAGGTTTTCACCATTTTTGGATAATGGCTCTTCTTATGGTGGAATCTTAACTGAGGCCTGGATGTTGTTGTGGGGTCTTTTGTGACCATTTGGAGAATTTGTTGATGCACTTTTGGGGTCATTTCAGTTAGCCGGAAGACTCATCGATGGTCTAGGTTTTCACCATTTTTGGATAATGGCTCTTCTTATGGTGGAATCTTAACTGAGGCCTGGATGTTGTTGTGGGGTCTTTTGTGACCATTCGGAGAATTCGTTGATGCACTTTTGGGGTCATTTTGATTAGCCGGAATTTAACATCGGTGAGCCTTCCGGCTAATCGAAATGACCCCAAAAGTGCATCAACGAATTCTCAAATGGTCACAAAAGACCCCACATCCAGGCCTCACTTGCCTCAGTTAAGCCTCCACCATAATCAGTTAGCTGGAAGGCTCACCGATGTTCTACGTTTTCACCACTTTTGGATAATGCCTTTTTTTATGGTGAAGTCTTAACTGAGGCAAATGAGGCCTGGATGTTGTTGTGGGGTCTTTTGCGACCACTTGGAGACTTTGTTGATGTGCTTTTATTGTCATTTCGGTTAGCCGGAAGACTCACCGATATTCTACATTTTCACCATTTCTGGATAATGACTCTTTTTACGGTGGAGCCTTAACTGAGGCCTGGATGTGGTTGTGGGGTCTTTTGTGACCATTTGGAGAATTAATTGAAGCACTTTTGGGGTCACTTCGGTTAGCCGGAAGAATCACCGATGTTCTAAGTTTTCACCATTTTTGGATAATGGCTCTTCTTATGGCGGAGGCTTAACTGAGGCCTGGATGTAGTTGTGGGGTCTTTTGTGACCATTTGAGAATTCATTGAAGCAATTTTGGGGTCACTTCGGTTAGCCGGAAGAATCACCGATGTCCTAAGTTTTCACCAGTTTTGGATAATGGCTCTTCTTATGGTGGAGTCTTAACTGAGGCAAGTGAGGCCTGGATGTTGTTGTGGGGTCTTTTGTGACCATTTGAGAATTGGTTGAAGAACTTTTGGGGACATTTCGGTTAGCTGGAAGACTCACCGATGTTCTAGGTTTTCACCATTTTTCGATAATAACTCTTCTTATGGTGGAGTCTTCACTGAGGCAAGTGAGGCCTGGATGTTGTTGTGGGGTCTTTTGTGACCATTTGGAGAATTCGTTGAAGCACTTTTGGGGTCGTTTCAGTTAGCCGGAAGACTCACCGATGGTCTAGGTTTTCACCATTTTTGGATAATGGCTCTTCTTATGATGGAGTCTTAACTGAGGCAAGTGAGGCCCGGATGTTGTTGTGGGGTCTTTTGTGACCACTTGGAGACTTTGTTGATGCACTTTTGGATTTTTTTTCGGTTAGCTGGAAGACTCACCGATGTTCTACGTTTTCACCACTTTTGGATAATGGCTTTCATGAGGTTGGCGAGAGTCCCAAAGTTTTAGAAATGGTTTGATAACCTTTTCCACAGCCATTATTTACGATTTGATGCCCAATTTCTTGACGAATATTAACATTTAAACGTGACAAACATACACCCGGCCATCAGATTGTCTGACATTGTGCTCCAGGTGGATGTATGGATGTAGTATGGATGTAGTATGGATGTAGTATGGATGTAGTATGGATGTAGTATGGATGTAGTATGGATGTATGGGGTGTCACAACGTTATAGAGGAAAATGGCCGCCCCAGAACGAATGAATGAACTTGGCTTGAACAAGGACACTGAACAGCCCCTTTTTACGAGGAATCCGAAGTCATTTAACTTCTGTCGGATAATGTTGTGGGTGTTTTACGAGCGGATCGAGGCCAGTGGGTTCCTGTTTGATGACGTGCCGGGCCAGCATATCAAGGCTGGTGGACGGTGACAGACACCAAAGTCGGGGAGGCTAATAATGTCGGGGGCGGAGTTGGGTTCGGGCTCCTACTTCAGTATCTGAAGGATTACGCAATTAATGCAATTAGAGGTGAAATACGTGAAGAAATGTTGCTAATATTTGAACATTCTTCTTGAATAATTCTCCTTATGACTTTATTCCCATAATATGAGAATTCTTCACCAACCTAATTTTCATCAAAATAATAACTTTGTTTGTTCTTGTAATTTTACGACTTTTTAAAATATATATTTTTTTCTTGACTACATCAAAATCTATGCTACTAAAATGACTTTTTTCAAAATCTAACAAATGTATTGTCATAAAAATAAGACTATTTGTTCTCATTACAATACAACATTTTTTCCCCTTAATATTTTTATTAAATTATATTTTATTTTTATATATTTTTATATTTTTTTCCAACTTCCTTTCTTCAATTTTTTTTCTCATAATATTATGACTTTATTCCCATAATATGATCATTTTTCCCCAACCTAATTTTCATCAAAATAACAACTTTATTTTGTTTATGACTTTTTAAAATATAATTTTTTTTCTTGACTACATCAAAATCTATGCTACTAAAATGACTTTTTTTTCCCCCCAAAATCTTACAAATGTATTCTCATAAAAATTAAAAAAAAAAATTACAACCATTTGGTTGTTGTTTTGGTTTTACATTTTCAACTTCCTGTCTTCAATTTTTTTTCTCATAATATTAAAACATTATTCCCATAATATTATAATTCCCCCCCAACTTCAGTTTGCTGTAATATTATGAGTTTTAAAAAAAACATGTTTTTTCTTGAAATATTTTAACTGAATAAAAAGTTCAGAATCGCCTTTATTGTAACACCGATGTACGTTTTCTTTATTTCTGGATAATGACTCTTTTTATGGTGGAGTCTTAACTGAGGCCTGGATGTGATTTTGGGGTCTTTTGTGACCATTTGGAGAATTTGTTGATGCGCTTTTGTTGTCATTTCGGTTAGCCGGAAGACTTACCGATGTTCTAGGTTTTCACCATTTTTGGATAATGGCTCTTCTTATGGTGGAGTCTTGACTTAGGCAAGTGAGGCCTGGATGTGATTTTGGGGTCTTTTGTGACCATTTGAGAATTCGTTGATGCACTTTTGGGGTCATTTCGGTTAGCCGGAAGGCTCACCGATGTTCTACGTTTTCACCATTTCTGGATAATGACTCTTTTTATGGTGGAGTCTTAACTGAGACCTGGATGTGGTTGTGGGGTCTTTTGTGACCATTTGGAGAATTTGTTGATGCGCTTTTGTTGTCATTTCGGTTAGCCGGAAGACTTACCGATGTTCTAGGTTTTCACCATTTTTGGATAATGGCTCTTCTTATGGTGGAGTCTTGACTTAGGCAAGTGAGGCCTGGATGTGATTTTGGGGTCTTTTGTGACCATTTGAGAATTCGTTGATGCACTTTTGGGGTCATTTCGGTTAGCCGGAAGGCTCACCGATGTTCTAGGTTTTCACCATTTTTGGATAATGGCTCTTCTTATAGTGGAGTCTTGACTTAGGCAAGTGAGGCCTGGATGTGATTTTGGGGTCTTTTGTGACCATTTGAGAATTCGTTGATGCACTTTTGGGGTCATTTCGATTAGCCGGAGGGCTCACCGATGTTCTACGTTTTCACCATTTCTGGATAATGACTCTTTTTATGGTGGAGTCTTAACTGAGACCTGGATGTGGTTGTGGGGTCTTTTGTGACCATTTGGAGAATTTGTTGATGCGCTTTTGTTGTCATTTCGGTTAGCCGGAAGACTTACCGATGTTCTAGGTTTTCACCATTTTTGGATAATGGCTCTTCTTATGGTGGAGTCTTGACTTAGGCAAGTGAGGCCTGGATGTGATTTTGGGGTCTTTTGTGACCATTTGAGAATTCGTTGATGCACTTTTGGGGTCATTTCGGTTAGCCGGAAGGCTCACCGATGTTCTAGGTTTTCACCATTTTTGGATAATGGCTCTTCTTATAGTGGAGTCTTGACTTAGGCAAGTGAGGCCTGGATGTGATTTTGGGGTCTTTTGTGACCATTTGAGAATTCGTTGATGCACTTTTGGGGTCATTTCGATTAGCCGGAGGGCTCACCGATGTTCTACGTTTTCACCATTTCTGGATAATGACTCTTTTTATGGTGGAGTCTTAACTGAGACCTGGATGTGGTTGTGGGGTCTTTTGTGACCATTTTGAGAATTTGTTGATGCGCTTTTGTTGTCATTTCGGTTAGCCGGAAGACTTACCGATGTTCTAGGTTTTCACCATTTTTGGATAATGGCTCTTCTTATGGTGGAGTCTTGACTTAGGCAAGTGAGGCCTGGATGTTATTGTGGGGTCTTTTGTGACCATTTGAGAATTCGTTGATGCACTTTTGTGGTCATTTCGGTTAGCCGGAAGGCTCACCGATGTTCTACGTTTTCACCATTTCTGGATAATGACTCTTTTTATGGTGGAGTCTTAACTGAGACCTGGATGTGGTTGTGGGGTCTTTTGTGACCATTTGGAGAATTTGTTGATGCGCTTTTGTTGTCATTTCGGTTAGCCGGAAGACTCACCGATGTTCTAGGTTTTCACCATTTTTGGATAATGGCTCTTCTTATGGTTGAGTCTTGACTTAGGCAAGTGAGGCCTGGATGTGATTTTGGGGTCTTTTGTGACCATTTGAGAATTCGTTAATGCACTTTTGTGGTCATTTCGGTTAGCCGGAAGGCTCACCGATGTTCTACGTTTTCACCATTTCTGGATAATGACTCTTTTTATGGTGGAGTCTTAACTGAGACCTGGATGTGGTTGTGGGGTCTTTTGTGACCATTTGGAGAATTTGTTGATGCGCTTTTGTTGTCATTTCGGTTAGCCGGAAGACTTACCGATGTTCTAGGTTTTCACCATTTTTGGATAATGGCTCTTCTTATGGTGGAGTCTTGACTTAGGCAAGTGAGGCCTGGATGTGATTTTGGGGTCTTTTGTGACCATTTGAGAATTCGTTGATGCACTTTTGGGGTCATTTCGGTTAGCCGGAAGGCTCACCGATGTTCTAGGTTTTCACCATTTTTGGATAATGGCTCTTCTTATAGTGGAGTCTTGACTTAGGCAAGTGAGGCCTGGATGTGATTTTGGGGTCTTTTGTGACCATTTGAGAATTCGTTGATGCACTTTTGGGGTCATTTCGATTAGCCGGAGGGCTCACCGATGTTCTACGTTTTCACCATTTCTGGATAATGACTCTTTTTATGGTGGAGTCTTAACTGAGACCTGGATGTGGTTGTGGGGTCTTTTGTGACCATTTTGAGAATTTGTTGATGCGCTTTTGTTGTCATTTCGGTTAGCCGGAAGACTTACCGATGTTCTAGGTTTTCACCATTTTTGGATAATGGCTCTTCTTATGGTGGAGTCTTGACTTAGGCAAGTGAGGCCTGGATGTTATTGTGGGGTCTTTTGTGACCATTTGAGAATTCGTTGATGCACTTTTGTGGTCATTTCGGTTAGCCGGAAGGCTCACCGATGTTCTACGTTTTCAACATTTCTGGATAATGACTCTTTTTATGGTGGAGTCTTAACTGAGACCTGGATGTGGTTGTGGGGTCTTTTGTGACCATTTGGAGAATTTGTTGATGCGCTTTTGTTGTCATTTCGGTTAGCCGGAAGACTCACCGATGTTCTAGGTTTTCACCATTTTTGGATAATGGCTCTTCTTATGGTTGAGTCTTGACTTAGGCAAGTGAGGCCTGGATGTGATTTTGGGGTCTTTTGTGACCATTTGAGAATTCGTTAATGCACTTTTGTGGTCATTTCGGTTAGCCGGAAGGCTCACCGATGTTCTACGTTTTCACCATTTCTGGATAATGACTCTTTTTATGGTGGAGTCTTAACTGAGACCTGGATGTGGTTGTGGGGTCTTTTGTGACCATTTTGAGAATTTGTTGATGCGCTTTTGTTGTCATTTCGGTTAGCCGGAAGACTCACCGATGTTCTAGGTTTTCACCTCTTTTGGATAATGGCTCTTCTTATGGTGGAGTCTTGACTTAGGCAAGTGAGGCCTGGATGTGATTTTGGGGTCTTTTGTGACCATTTGAATTCGTTGATGCACTTTTGTGGTCATTTCGGTTAGCCGGAAGGCTCACCGATGTTCTACGTTTTCACCATTTCTGGATAATGACTCTTTTTTCTGTGGTTGTGGGGTCTTTTGTGACCATTTGGAGAATTTATACATACAAACTGTATATAACAGCTTAGGATAATGCGTATGAAAGATGATTCTTTTTGGAAGCAATGGCTGCCGTTCACTTCAATGCCGTCTCTTGTAAATACCAGAGGCCATCTGTGTAAGCAAACCAAGGCCTCTGATATGAAGTATGTAAACAAAAAGCGTATTCATGGGCTCCCAGGGTTTGAAATTCCAGATATACTGTCGACGGTTTGGTTATGGATCATTTAACCCAGCCTGCTGTGAAGTGGAACTGTTATTGTTGATTGCATTCTATTAGCCTGCTAAGACGCATGGCGCTAATTGGATTACTCCTGTGACAAGTGATGCCAATCTCAGAGTCCAACACGTTACTGCGGCGTCTTCCTGTATTTTTTTTTTTCACGATCCGTGTCTGGTATTTTGCTTCATCAAAGCTGAGACCGCTGTGAAAGAGGCTGTATGTGTCATGGCGGACGGGGCACCCCGCCCACTTTGAATCGCACTGGCCAAGAAAAAAAAAAAAAAAAAAAAAAAGCATCAGTGCTTCTTCCACAGACCAGAAAATGATCCCTGCCTTTGGCCGTCAGACTTTTCAGCTCCTCGGCTGAGTTAATAGACCAGCACATTTGGACTTATCTCGCTCCAGTAAGCTGCTTCATACCTCATCATTTATCTTTCACGTTCTTATGGTATAAAAATGTACCGCAACTCGCCATCATAACTCTCAGAACATGAACATGAACATATTTCATTTATCGAGAACGGGAATTAATGAATTCTCAGAAAAATACAACTGTTTGTTCTCATTACAATACAACCTTTTTTTTCTAATATTTTCATTAAATTACAACCATTTTGGTTGTTGTTTTGTTTTTACATTTTTTACTTTCGGTCTTCAATTTTTTTTTCTCATAATACTACAACATTATTCCCATAATATTATAATTTTCCAATTTCCCCAATTTCAGTTTGCTGTAATATTATGAGTTAAAAAAATGTTTTTTCTTGAATGTTTTAACTGAATAAATCGCCTTTATTGTCATTGTATTGCATACAACAAAATTTGAGTGCAACTCCACGGTGCATTTTGTAAAAAAAAAAAAAAAAAGGAAAAAATAAGAAATAATAATTTCACATAATATTACAACATTATTCCCATAATATTATAATTTTCTCCCAACTTAAGTCTGCTGTAATATTTTAAAAAAATTTGTTCAATTTACAATTTAGTATAATTTCTCTCAAGACCTGATCCTGATTGGTGGACCCGGTGGCGGTTGGTTGTCGATACAAATGTACTTTTACGGAATGTTTCAGTAAATGTTTGACTTGTTCAAGAGTTTTCAGCAAACACTCAAATTTCATTGACTCACGGGTACTCAAAGAAGACTCGAGTTTCCGCTGGTCCACGGCGAAGACTCAGGTTCGGCTCACACACGTGAGTTTCGAAAAAAAGACTTGAGTTTCACTGACTCATGAGTACTCATCAATGATTCACAAGTACTCGATGAAAACTTGAGTTTCACCGAGTCAAAGGCACACAAACACTCGAGTTTCACTGATTCGCGGAATGCTCGAAAAAACCTCCAGTTTTATTGACTCACGGGTACTCAATGAAGACTCGAGTTTCGCTGGTCCACGGCGAAGACTCAGGTTCCGCTCACACAGGTGAGTTTTTGAAAAAAGACTCGAGTTTCACTGACTCACGAGTACTCATCAATGATTCACAAGTACTCGATGAAAACTTGAGTTTCACCGAGTCACGGGCACGCAAACACTGGAGTTTCACTGACTTGCGGAGTGCTCGAAAAAACCTCAAGTTTTATTGACTCACGGGTACTCAAAGAAGACTCGAGTTTCCGCTGGTCCACGGCGAAGACTCAGGTTCCGCTCACACATGTGAGTTTTGAAAAAAAGACTTGAGTTTCACCGACTCATGAGTACTCATCAATGATTCACAAGTACTCGATGAAAACTTGAGTTTCACCGAGTCACAGACACACAAACACTCGAGTTTCACTGACTTGCGGAGTGCTAAAAAAACCTCAAGTTTTATTGACTCACGGGTACTCAATGAAGACTCGAGTTTCGCTGGTCCACGGCGAAGACTCAGGTTCCGCTCACACAGGTGAGTTTTCGAAAAAAGACTCGAGTTTCACTGACTCACGAGTACTCATCAATGATTCACAAGTACTCGATGAAAACTTGAGTTTCACCGAGTCACGGGCACGCAAACACTCGAGTTTCACTGACTTGCGGAGTGCTCGAAAAAACCTCAAGTTTTATTGACTCACGGGTACTCAAAGAAGACTCGAGTTTCCGCTGGTCCACGGCGAAGACTCAGGTTCCGCTCACACACGTGAGTTTCGAAAAAAAGACTTGATTTTCACCGACTCATGAGTACTCACCAATGATTCACAAGTACTCGATGAAAACTTGAGTTTCACCGAGTCACAGACACACAAACACTCGAGTTTCACTGATTCGCGGAATGCTCGAAAAAACCTCCAGTTTTATTGACTCACGGGTACTCAATGAAGGCTCGAGTTTCGCTGGTCCACGGCGAAGACTCAGGTTCCGCTCACACAGGTGAGTTTTCGAAAAAAGACTAGAATTTCACTGACTCACGAGTACTCATCAATGATTCAGAAGTACTCAATGAAAACTTGAGTTTCACCGAGTCACGGGCACGCAAACACTGGAGTTTCACTGACTTGCGGAGTGCTCGAAAAAACCTCAAGTTTTATTGACTCACGGGTACTCAAAGAAGACTCGAGTTTCCGCTGGTCCACGGCGAAGACTCAGGTTCCGCTCACACATGTGAGTTTCGAAAAAAAGACTTGAGTTTCACCGACTCATGAGTACTCATCAATGATTCACAAGTACTCGATGAAAACTTGAGTTTCACCGAGTAACAGACACACAAACACTCGAGTTTCACTGATTCGCGGAATGCTCAAAAAAACCTCCAGTTTTATTGACTCACGGGTACTCAATGAAGGCTCGAGTTTCGCTGGTCCACGGCGAAGACCCAGGTTCCGCTCACGCATGTGAGTTTCGAAAAAAAACTCGAATTTCACTGACTCAGGAGTACTCATCAATGATTCACAAGTACTCGATGAAAACTTGAGTTTCACCGAGTCACAGGCACACAAACACTGGAGTTTCACTGACTTGCGGAGTGCTAAAAAACCTCAAGTTTTATTGACTCACGAGTACTCAATGAAGACTCGAGTTTTGCTGGTCCACGGCGAAGACTCAGGTTCCGCTCACACAGGTGAGTTTTCGAAAAAAGACTCGAATTTCACTGACTCACGAGTACTCATCAATGATTCAGAAGTACTCGATGAAAACTTGAGTTTCACCGAGTCACGGGCACGCAAACACTGGAGTTTCACTGACTTGCGGAGTGCTCGAAAAAACCTCAAGTTTTATTGACTCACGGGTACTCAAAGAAGACTCGAGTTTCCGCTGGTCCACGGCGAAGACTCAGGTTCCGCTCACACAGGTGAGTTTTCGAAAAAAGACTCGAGTTTCACTGACTCACGAGTACTCATCAATGATTCACAAGTACTCGATGAAAACTTGAGTTTCACCGAGTCACAGACACACAAACACTCGAGTTTCACTGATTCGCGGAATGCTTGAAAAAACCTCCAGTTTTATTGACTCACGGGTACTCAATGAAGACTCGAGTTTCGCTGGTCCACGGCGAAGACCCAGGTTCCGCTCACGCATGTGAGTTTCGAAAAAAGACTCGAATTTCACTGACTCAGGAGTACTCATCAATGATTCACAAGTACTCGATGAAAACTTGAGTTTCACCGAGTCACGGGCACACAAACACTGGAGTTTCACCGACTCGTGGAGTGCTCGAAAAAACCTCAAGTTTTATTGACTCACGAGTACTCAATGAAGACTCGAGTTTTGCTGGTCCACGGCGAAGACTCAGGTTCCGCTCACACAGGTGAGTTTTTGAAAAAAGACTCGAATTTCACTGACTCACGAGTACTCATCAATGATTCAGAAGTACTCGATGAAAACTTGAGTTTCACCGAGTCACGGGTACTCAATCAAAACTCGAGTTTCACTGACTCGGAGTGCTCGAAAAAAACGTGAGTTTTATTGACTCACGGGTACTCAATGAAGACTCAAGTTTTGCCAAGGTGCTCGACAAGGACTCAGTATTTATTGACCCGCGGGTACCTGATGAAGACTCAAGTTTCATTGACTCACGGATGCCCAACAAAGAATCGGGTTTCATTGACTGCTCGATATATATACGCGGTTTTCGCCGTTTCGTGGTTACTCCAGTTTAATGGGTGGACTAATGGGTGCTTGATGAAGCCACCATTCACAAGTACTCGATGAAAACTCGAGTTTCACCGAGTCACGGGCACACAATCAACACTCGAGTTTTCACTGACTGTCAGGAAGATTTCAAAATACGACATTTTCATTCACGTCTGGAATAAAAAATGACCACACAAACAAACAAATCAATCAAAGCTAGATTGAGATGTAAAAAAAAAACAAGTCATGTTCTCGCACGGACCGAGTAAAAGCGAGCAGAGCGTCGTGCTGCGTCTACAAATCTATGTTTGCTTTTCTGCAGCTGCAATTTAGGTTGACAAAATGGTCTGTTTTTCGATATGACACCATGTCAGGACACACACCCGCCTTCAAGTGCGTGGTGTGTTTTTGGAATAAGAATATTAGAATGACTCTGGTTCTCTTCTACTCCTGGGAAAAACCATTTTAGAGGCTGGTTAAAAAAAAAAAAAGCATCAATAATTCAATCCATTATATCTTTTATGTCAGCTCACACAAAAATCAATTCCCTTGCGCAGAAGAGGAGAAATAAAACAGATAGAAAAATAGAAAAACATCAGCAGAAGAACCAGGATCTCCTGTAAGCGTCCCTGAATGGACCACTGGTCCGGATAATAAAAAAAAAAAACATTAATGAATTTTTTTATCTGATTTAAAAACATAAATCTATTTTTTTGTGTCTTTTCGTTACACAATAGTGTTGCCAACTGCCCTTGAATGCATCATAGCAAAGACAAAACCACATTCATATCGCCGACGGCGATACATTCAGACTCCCAACTGAAAAATCATTGCGATGCAGACCGAGCGTACTCGTCGTGTATTGTGACCCATTTAACACGACGTACCACTGACGCACAAAAAAAAAAAAAAAAAAAAAAAAGTTCAAGCCCAAAGTGCTCGTGTGTGTGCAGGCTGCTCGGGGGGTCGCTGCCGGGGCCCTGCTTCTTTATTGCTGTTCTAATTAATATTGTTCATGCATAATTTTATGGCTGGTAAATCAATTATGGAGCGCTGTAATCAGCGTAAAATGCCTGCAGGTACGGTATACCGCTGGGCGTTGGCTCATAACGTCAAAGTACGTGTTCATTTATTACTGATTTTATTTTATTTTTCTTGGAAAACAGTTGTTTTTTTCCGCAAATTTTTTTTTTTTTTTTTACCAAAAGTCGGTAATAATTAGGGATGTCTGATATTAGATTTTGATATGCTGATTTTTTTCCAACTCTTGATTTCTGATTCCTGAAATGAGGACTTTATCTAGCCGTCGAGCAATCAGGCTCAAAATACTACCAAAACCGGCAGTCAACACAAGTTAAGAATGTATTGGAAATTGTTACTGGAAGTACTGGTAGAGGATTTATTTTTTAGCTTGATGACCGGGCTAAAAACTAGACCGTGACTCCAGTTCCATCTGTTCATCAATCGTCTTCCATTTTTTTTTGTAATTTTTTGTAATTAGTAAGGGCCGAACGTCAACGTCAAGCTGGCAGGAGGTGTCAAAAATAGACCTTCTTTTATTAATAAATCAATTATTTGTGGTTTTTGTCATTTTGTTGGGGGGGTCCCATAACCCCCAATTTACTGTAGAATTGTCAGATTTGATTTTGGGGTAGCTTGGGGTAGATGTTCTGATTTTTTTTTTTAGATGCAAATGGTCAGCCAACTGTGTCTCAAAGTTCAATAACTATATTTTAAAATTAAAAAAATTCAAGAGTCTTGAACCAGTCATGATGTGCTATATATATATAGTATTGCTATATGGACAGTTACTATGGTAACCATTATGTCATCGGATGGTCATATCACCTCGTACTTCGGTATGGGCCAAAAAATTTAAAAATTAAAAAAAAAACCCAAAAAACAAACAAACTGTATTATGGAAAGCAGGAAGTGAACAAATGTAACAGTTACTGATTGTAAAAGTACCAGATGGAGGGGTAGGATTTAATAAGCTTTGCTTCTTCCTACTCCTTTTGGACATGTGGAACTGTGAACTGGTTATGTGATGCATTCAATTGTAATCTGATGCATGTTCAAATGAAATAAAACGAGAATTTCACTGACTCACGAGTACTCATCAATGATTCACAGGTACTTGATGAAAACTTGAGTTTCACTGAGTCACGGGCACTCAAACACTGGAGTTTCACTGACTTGCAGAGTGCTCAAAAAAACCTCAAGTTTTATTGACTCACGGGTACTCAATGAAGACTCGAGTTTCACTGGTCCATGGCGAAGACTCCGGTTCCGCTCACACTTTTTTCGACACAAAAGGACTCGAATTTCACTGACTCACGAGTACTCATCAATGATTCACGAGTACTCAAAAAATAAAAAATAAAAACCCAAAAAACAAACAAACTGTATTATGGAAAGCAGGAAGTGAACAAATGTAGAAGACAGCTGGGATAGGCTCCAGCACCCCCGCGACCCTCGTGAGGAAAAAGCGGTAGAAAATGAATGAATGAATGAATAAAAAAACAAAAAAACGTAAACTATATTAGGAAAGCAGGAAGTGAACAAATGTAACTGTTACTGATTGTAAAAGTACCATATGGAGGGGTAGGATTTAATAAGCTTTGCTTCTTCCTACTCCTTTTGGACATGTGGAACTGTGAACTGATTATGTGATGCGTTCAATTGTAATCTGATGCATGTTCAAATGAAATAAAACCATTACCGTTACCATTAATGTTGTGGTGTATAACTATGAAGAACTAAGAATATTAAAAAAAAAACTCCAAAATAAAAGATATTGGTAAAATAACACCAATAAAAATCGACAAGGTAGTTGCTTTCTATTTCGATTCACGCCGGAATTATAATTTTTTTTTCCTCCTCATCTAACCACAGCGACCGAGACAACAGCAAAGCCGGTGTGTTTATCCGGATCAAGTCAAATCCATGACAATCCACGCATCCATGACAACCATTGTCGGCAGGGCTTTGGAGGACGAACATTGCATATTTACCGAAGAAAGGCTAACCATTTGCTCCACAAAGCGAGTCAAGTATAAATATAAATATATCGCCACTGAACATGAAATGAGCTGTGGTAAGAAAGCCTGTTGATGTTTTTTTTTAACTTTGGTCAATGCTGTTAGCCTGCTGCTGTTGTTAATGTTAGCCTGCTGTTGTAATTGTTGTAAAATGTGTGCAAACGCCCTTATGAAATGACGGCACAAATGAAATATGAGTCGTAACAGCTCCCTCCGTGGACGGCCATGATGGATTTGCCACCAGGTGTTGCCATGTTTTATAACAAACATTGCACATTTACCGGAGAAAGGCTAACCATTTGCTCCACAAAGCGAGTCAAGTATAAATATAAATATATCGCCACTGAACATGAAATGAGCTGTGGTAAGAAAGCCTGTTGATGTTTTTTTTTAACTTTGGTCAATGCTGTTAGCCTGCTGCTGTTGTTAATGTTAGCCTGCTGTTGTAATTGTTGTAAAATGTGTGCAAACGCCCTTATGAAATAACGGCACAAATGAAATATGAGTCGTAACAGCTCTCCGTGGACGGCCATGATGGATTTGCCACCAGGTGTTGCCATGTTTTATAACAAACATTGCACATTTACCGGAGAAAGGCTAACCATTTGCTCCACAAAGCGAGTCAAGTATAAATATAAATATATCGCCACTGAACATGAAATGAGCTGTGGTAAGAAAGCCTGTTGATGTTTTTTTTTAACTTTGGTCAATGCTGTTAGCCTGCTGCTGTTGTTAATGTTAGCCTGCTGTTGTAATTGTTGTAAAATGTGTGCAAACGCCCTTATGAAATAACGGCACAAATGAAATATGAGTCGTAACAGCTCTCCGTGGACGGCCATGATGGATTTTCCATCAGGTGTTGCCATGTTTTATGAAAATAATTTATGCCTAGCAATGCTGAAAGAAACAGCATAGACCAGAATGGGAATTATACTGGTTTAGCTGGTGGACCAGCACCAGCAAGATCTCAATCTTAATACTGGTCCACCAGCATGATCTTGCGGGTGAAGTATTCTTTTAAAGGTGACCTATGATGCTTTGTAAAAATGTAGTTTTATGTTGTGTTTTCGTGCTGGTACGCTGGTCTGTAGACCAGCATGAAAACACAACATATGATGGTCTTGCTGGTACGCACATGCGATCACAGCAACGGTGTTTGCTAGCGTGCTAACAGAGTAGCAAGTAGCAGGAGTGACGTCAGCAATGTGGCAGTAAAAAGATGTCACAGCTGAGCGCAAAACTTGCCATGCACAAGTTTCACGTGGTGGCACCGAACTGGGGAAGTTTAATACGACCAACCTGATCAAATTCTTATTTTTTTATTATTTATTTATTTATTTATTATTCTTATTTTTACCTACAAAATGCACCGTGGAGTTGCACTCAAATTTCGTTGTATGCAATACAATTACAATGAAGACGATTTTGATTCACATAAACACGTAAAAAAACAGCAATACTGGTAATAGAAAAAAAAGTCAGATTCATCACTGGTTTTATTATTTAACATGTATTTTTATTATATAGAAAGTGCAGAGAAATTATGAGATATTCATATGACAGCAAACTAGCTGCTATAGACAAATGCCAATGGAGTCAATTCCGTAATTTCTCGTGTTTTGAATAAAAAAAAAAACATAAGAACAACATCAACAATATTTACAGTGTTATGGTAAAAAAAAAATGGCGTCTACAACAAGGGCCACAAAGACACCGTATTTTAATATCAGTGTCATCATATTTACACAAAAGACGGTCGTTACACAATGTCTGAGCACGATTCCGATTTGTTAGTTTCACGCTTCATGAAATGTTGCCTATGTTCTGTATACGGTTCGATATCGCTATCTTTAAAGGGTTGATTCAGAGTTGGAATGCTTTCGTTTTAATATTCCTGCATCATTTTTGACCCCTCCAATGTCAATGTTTGGTGAGTCCCAAAAAAATCAGTTCATTGCACCGCGTTGGAATCCGTTAATATCGTTGATCGATTTTTTTCCACTTGGAACTCGCTTAGCAATGGATTTCGTACGCTAGCTGTGATCCGAAAAGGAGACTTTGACTCAGGAAGACCTCCTCCGGGTCTGTTGTTAGCGGCCCCTCGCCGCCGTCGCCTGGTTTCCTCCGAAACCCCATCCCTCCTGATCGGGACAGGGTCTGAACCACTTGATGGTCCAGAAGAGCTTCTTTCATGCTGTTTGGTTGGACATACGCTCCCACCATGGGACACCTAGCCGAGGCCGTTCCGACGGGCTTGGCTCGATTAAGTATGTACATCTCATGACCGTGGTCATCGCTGTATTCCTCCAGTTGCGCAAACGTTGTGGGTCCGTCAGAGTAATCGTTGACATAAATGATGCTTTCTTCTTTACTTGTACAGTAGGATCCCGATTCTTCTTTCTGGTATTGCTGGTGTCGGGTGTAGATCATAATCAAGAGAAGAAGAGCGGTAAGCGCCAGTAAGGAGATGCCAACCGCAATGGCGGTCTGCGTAGCCGGACCAAGAGCACTGAAGTCCATGCTGTCTTGCTCGTAAAGTGGTTCCTGGCTAACGTCCGCTACTTCTGGATGGTGGAAGGATTTCGACGAGGAGGACACAGAGGAATGAGTGTTTAGATTATTCCAGAACTGTGACGAATACGCGGAAGAGGACATGTTGACAGCTAAGTGGAACGTAACCCTCGCAACACCGCCCGGGTTCCACGCTTCGCACTCGTAGCGACCGGCATGAGCCACCGTCACGTTGCTGAGGAACAGCATTCCGCTTCCCATGTCCGGGTCAAAACTGTCCCTTTCGCCACCTTCCTCCGCCCCACGCACAACCCCACTGACTCCTCCCATCTTCACCCCGCCACCGCCGGGGAGAGCTGTCACAGCTCCTCTAACGCCGGGTCGGAAAAGTTCACCGTTGGGACCCAGTTCTTGAACCAAGCCTCGCGGGGACAACTGAGCCTTACCATTTGAAGACTTTTTCCAGGTAACCTGAGGCTGAGGGTATCCCGAAGCTTCACAGGAGACTCTGAGGCTCTCGCCAAGTCTTACGGTTAAATGGCTGGGTTCCAGCTGCACAACAGGGGGGATGCAGACCAGGCTGTTTGGGGCCACCTCCCCCAGGCTGAGGTGGGAGAGGCGAGGTGGCTCGGAGCACATCAACCGACGCTGCTCCGCAGAGCTTAGCAGCCGCTGCCCGTCTTCGCTGATCCAGGTCCTCAGCCAGCCAAGAGCACAGTCACAACGCCAAGGATTCTCTGGAGGGGGGCAAAAGAAATATTGGAATATTCCATTATTTACCAGGTGGCGGTCACTTTTGGAGCATTTCATTGTCCACAGTTTTTAGCTTAAAAGCTCCAGTCCCAAGACTATGTACCTGTGACTCTGAGCACCTGAAGGCTGACAAGTGGCGTGAGCGACGAGGCGCCCAAGGTATGGAGGTGATTTCGGCTAAGGTCCAGAAGAGCCAGGGATGACAGTCCGGACAGTGCTTTGTCTGCCAGAAGTTCGATGCTGTTTTCCTGCAGGTGGAGTTCTTGAAGGCGCTGCAAGGACAGTGCGCAGAACGACAAATATATTAGTTTTCTACCGCTTATCCTCACGTGCTGGAGCCTATCCCAGCTGTCTTCGGGCGAGAGGCGGGGTACACCCTGGACTGGTGGCCAGCCAATCACAGGGCACATATAGACAAACAACCATTCACACTCACATTCATACCTATGGACAATTTGGAGTCGCTAATTAACCTAGCATGTTTTTGGAATGTGGGAGAAAACCGGAGTACCCGGAGAAAACCCACGCATGCACGGGAAGAACATGCAGACTCCACACAGAGATGGCCGAGGGTGGGATTGAACTCAGGTCTCCTAGCTGTGAGGGGTGCGCGCTAACCACTCATCCACCGTGCAGCCCCCTGACAGTGTTAATGTAAGATAATGCCTGAAAAAAAAACAGCTAAAACAGTAAAAACGCTAACATTCTAACTGTTAGCATGCTAACACCTAGCGCAATAGAGCTTAGTCTTGTCTTAGTCTGTAAATTTCTCCATAGAAAAATGAAGATGAATCCTATATTGCGGAAATTCATTTATCGAGTCTGGAAGCAATTTTAATAATTCTAATTTGTTGAATAAAATTAATTCATATTATGGCCGAAGGTGGGATTGAACTCTGGTCTCCTAGCTGTGAGGTCTGCGCGCTAACCACTCTCCCGCCGAATATAAACAGCAAAAAAATATGGGATACATAAAGTACTGCATATACGTCACAACAAGCGGCCATCCACCAATCTTACCACGCAAACGATGCATAATCCAAACCAACCTGCAAGCCCCGAAAGGTGTTGTCCTGTATCCGCGTGATCTGGTTCCCAGCAAGGTA
Organism: Doryrhamphus excisus; assembly: GCF_037039965.1. Classification (NCBI taxonomy): domain Eukaryota; kingdom Metazoa; phylum Chordata; class Actinopteri; order Syngnathiformes; family Syngnathidae; genus Doryrhamphus; species Doryrhamphus excisus. Next base: position 7,686,058 of record NC_136362.1, read on the forward strand.
GAGGATCCGGAGGTGCACAAGACCGCGGAACATGCCTGGGGTAACCAAATGGATGAGGTTTCCATTGAGGGCCAGCTCAAGTAGCTGGCCCTGGCTGAGAAACGCTCCTGGCTCCAGAGCTGAAATGCTGTTGTTTTGGAGGTACAGGTAATGGAGGCTACCCAGCCGGGTCAGGTCCTGAAGGCGGATCTGAACGATAGCGTTGTCCTGGAGGAACAAGGTCTGTAGGGTTGACAGGGGAATTTGAAAGTTAGTCAGTCAATCAGTCAGGCAGTGCTTTGGTTTTTCAAAATCACTGAAGATGTTCGTTGTGGTGGCAACATAGCCTAGTGGTTAGCATGTTGGCCAGGCAATCGGGAGATCGAGGGTTTGACTCTAAAATTGAGGGTGTATAAAGTCCAGGGTGTACCACACCTCTTACCGTAAGTTAGCTCGGATAGGCTCGAGGTTAGCCATGACCCGAATGAGGACGAGCGGTATCGAAAATGGCTGGCATCAACAAAAGCCTAATACAAATACGGTTTTGTTGTGCAGATCCTGAGGTGTCTTCTCCGAGGTCTCCTCCCGGTCAGACATGTCCTGAACACCCCCAGGAGGCATCCTGACCAGATGCCCAAGTCCATAGTTCTTACCCAGAATAGGGTAGAGTTTCATCTCCGGGTCGAAGTTGATAGAACTGGAGATCAACAGATGGATTGGTGTGGCATCTGCAGTCATGTGGTTTCTGCATTGGTCGGTCTGTCATGGTGGCTTGGGCATCTGGTAAGGAAGACCTTCCGGATGCTTCCCTGTGTCCCTGGCACGTCCAACTGGTCGAAAAGGCTCTAGGTTACCCATGACCCGAATGAGGACGAGTGGTATCGAAAATGGATGGCATCAACAAAAGGCTGATACAAATACGGCTTTGTTGTGCAGCTCCTTCGGACAGATCCTGAGGTGTCTTCCCCGAGGTCTCCTCCCGGTCAGACATATCCTGAACACCTCCAGCAGGCATTGTGACCAGATTCCCAAGTCCATAGTTCTTACCCAGAATAGAATGTCCGGGTCGAAGTTGATGGAACTGAAGATCGACGGATGGATTGGTGTGGCATCTGCAGTCATGTGGTCTCTGCATTGGTCGGTCCATCATGGTGACTTGGGCATCTGGTAAGGAAGGACTTCCGGACGCCTCCCTGTGTTCAGGGCACGTCCAACTTGTCGAAAAGGCTCTAGGTTACCCATGACCCGAATGAGGACGAGCGGTATCAAAAATGGATGGCATCAACAAATACGACTTTGTTGTGCAGCTCCTTCGGGCAGATCCTGAGGCGTCTTCCCCGAGGTCTCCTCCCCCGGTCAGACATGTCCTGAACACCTCCAGGAGGCATCATGACCAGATTCCCAAGTCCATAGTTCTTACCCAGAATAGAATGTCCAGGTCAAAGTTTATGGAGCTGGAGATCAACAGATCAGAGTCATGTGGTCTCTGCATTGGTCGGTCCGTCATGGTGGCTTGGGCATCCGGTAAGGAAGGCCTTCCGGACGTCTCCCTGTGTTCAGGGCACGTCCAACTGGTCGAAAAGGCTCTAGGTTATCCATGACCCGAATGAAGACGAGTGGTATCGAAAATGGATGGCATTCCCAAAAGCCCAATACAAATACGGCTTTGTTGTGCAGATCCTGAGGTGTCTTCCCTGAGGTCTCCTCCCGGTCAGACATGTCCTGAACACCTCCAGGAGGCATCCTGCCCAGATCCCCAAGTCCAGAGTTCTTACCCAGAATAGAATATCCGGGTCAAAGTTGATAGAACTGGAGATCAACAGATCAGAGTCATGTGGTCTCTGCATTGGTCGGTCCATCATGGTGGCTTGGGCATCTGGTAAGGATGCCTTCCGGACGTCTCCCTGTGTTCAGGGCACGTCCTTTCCCGTTGGAAAGACTGTCTCAACTAACCTGGGAACGCCTCAAGATCTGCCGGGAGCGACCTGACCTTGAATAAGCTCAAGAAGATGTATGGTTGGACGATTCCCAAACCCCTAATGAGGAGTCATTGTTTCAAATTGTAAAATTTTACAACCCAAGTACCAACCCTCGCCATGCGGGCGTGCTTCCAGATATTTCCAGTCCTATAATATATGAGCCAATGGTTTTGCGACTTGGCAGAGGTGTTCCGTACTTCTCTATCTTATTGTCATTGTGTTCTAAAGCCAAAATGCAAATCAGACCAAACAGGACGAACATTTAGCAGACGTATTGTGTGGGTGTTTGGAGGACAACAAGTCTCTAAGCAGTGATAGATAATGTATGGACGTTTCCTCCGTTAATCACATGCTGGTGTTTTCCAAAGACAAAAAACAAGAGACGTGAGATAAAATACAATCAACAAGACAGACTTAATGGAAGGAATTATTCCAGACATGGTTTCATGAATATTCATGAGCTGCACTAATGTTGGGAGCCTGACCCCATGAAGAGAAGACGAGGCGATGTTAAACGTCTTCCTGACAGATGATCAGAGGGTCGTTGCCCCTCCCTCGGGCTTATAGCAGAGAAATGATTAACCACAATCGTTTCACTCTAATAAGCTAGAATGAATGACAGCGAGGGCGGCGTGAGGTATCGTTGTACGCCTGTCTCATAGTCCGAAGATTCAGGTTAGAATCCCCGTGGAGTTTGACTGTTCTCTCGAACCGGAGACTCTAAATTACCCAAAGGTGTGACTCCCGTTGGAAAAATGGCTACATAGTTGGAAGTGAATTATAATCCGGACTTGGCCAACTGACCTCAGTGAAGGAGGGGACACCCGGCGGGATTTCTTTGATTCCGAGAGATCCGCACTCTACCGTGAGACTGTAACAACGGCAACCAGACGGACAGCCCACTGAGGTTTTGGAGAATAAAGCCAGAACCATCAGGACCACGACGGACGACCAGAAGAGAGCCATGGTTGGTGAACAGCTTGAGAAACTACAACAGAGGAAGGAGAAGCAATAATCGTAAGTAACCATGGAAACAACACATACATGGAAGAGAAACAGGTGGGTTAAAACACGCAAAACTGCAAAAAATACCCGCAAACAAGCAGTATTTCTTTATTTTATTTCGTCGACTTGACTACTGTGGTGTGTTGCTGCATGATAACATCAACCTGTCGAGGGACAACTGGCGGAAATTAGCCTCTGGCTAGAATGTAGCATTTCCATCATGAATATGTGCTGTACATATTTAAATAAAAATACACATGTAGTCACATACTCACAACTCAATGGACGAGGTTTATTTCAGGAACTTGAATATCTTACTCATATAGTTGAATACAGATTATATACACTTCATAAAAATGATATATTGATTTTTCCCATTATATTACTGCATGCTAACTTTTACATAGGATACAATTGTAACTGAGTTAATTGCTGGATGCAAAATAATACCGTATTTTCCGGACTATAAGTCGCACTTTTTTTCATAGGTTGGCTGTTCCTGCCACTTATACTCCAGAGTGACTTATAAATGAAAAAACTGTTTATATTACATAAACACTGGACATCTTTTCTGTTCATGTTTATTTTTTGTGTAGCTATTATGTAACTATTGTGTTAGCATAGCTTACACTTATTCATTCTCTATTTTTTTATTATTAGAACTTGCCTTCCAAGATGATGTAATGCAGGGGTCTCAAACTCAATTTACCTGGGGGCCACTGGAGCTATGGTCTGGGTTAGGCTGGGCCGCATCAGGTAAAAAAAAAAAAAAAAAAAAAAAAATATATATATATATATATATATTAAAAACAGAAAAAAATGTTTAATGTTAATTTTTATTTTTTTTACACAATATAAGATGGAAAAATAAATAAGCAAATCAAAAAACAAATGAAACAAGTGAAACAAATTAACAAATAAATTTTTATTTATTATTAAAAAAATGTTTAATGTTTGTTTTTTATTTTTCGAAACAATATAAGATGGAAAAATAAATAAGCAAATCAAAAAACAAATGAAACAAATTAAACTTTCATATCAAGGCGGGGGCCTCAAACTAGCGTCCCGCGGGCCACATTTGGCCTGCTGGCCGCGAGTTTGAGACCCCTGATGTAATGTCTGTTTTGTTCCAAAAACATGCTAGGTTAATTAGCGACTCTAAATTGTCCGTAGGTATGAATGTGAGTGTGAATGGTTGTTTGTCTATATGTGCCCTGTGATTGGCTGGCCACCAGTCCAGGGTGTACCCCGCCTCTCGCCCGAAGACCGCTGGGATAGGCTCCAGCACCTCTGTGACCCTCGTGAGGAAAAAGCGGTAGAAAATGAATGAAAAAAAAAAAAAAAAGTAAACTATATTAAGAAAGCAGGAAGTGAACAAATGTAACAGTTACTGATTGTAAAAGTACCAGATGGAGGGGTAGGATTTAATAAGCTTTGCTTCTTCCTACTCCTTTTGGACATGTGGAACTGGGTGTGGAACTGACTGATTATGTGATGCGTTCAATTGTAATCTGATGCATGTTCAAATGAAATAAAACCATATTATTATTATTATTATTTGTTACAGCTCTAGAAGATACAGCATAGCGTGCTAATCTACCACCATGCTGTTCTAGTTACAGTACATCTACATGTGTACTTTACTAAATGCAGTGCTGAGAGAGTGTATCGGTCGCCATGTTGCTTGTGCCCCTGGCAAAAAAAAAAAAGGGCTGCTAACGTTCCAGTTGGAAAGATCTGTGCCTCATCCTGGCCTTTTTTCAATGTAGGCGAAGAGCTTCTGTCTAGTGGAACGGCAGCAGCTTCTATTGTGGCCTCCAATTAATTAAAGATGTTATAAAAAGATTTGCCACAAGGATGTCTCCCTTGTGTTGTTAATGCATACACAAACATACGCTCTCACTCCGTTTCTCTCTCTCCAGCGTTGCAGGGTAAAAACAGACATCTGCACAAACTGCAATTCCATTGTAGACTTTGCTACCATAATAAAGAGTTTCTATTTGAACTTGCAGCAAAAGCACACTGGGTTCAGTTTTAGGCCTTAAAAGAACATTTTTTTTTTTTTTTACACCAAAACAAACCTGCGGCGCCATCCATCTCTAATCTAATTTTCTGATCAAAAAAACATCAACGTTGGCTGCTGGCGGCGTGTTGCTGCCGCATCTTCCTTTCACTTCAACTCATCACTGAGCAAGTTTTCCACGCTTCTTCTGCAATTTCTACACAGCTTTGTTCACATCAAAAACCCGCTCGCTGGACTCGCTGTTCAATTCCCTTCAGGCCCACAAATCTCTGCAAGATACGCCGGGGTTGTCGCTACAATGCATGTTGAACCGTCACCTTGGGCCTGTCAATCTGACACGGAGACAGCAAATAGGGTCACAGTACTCTGGCTAGCACCTGCTTCCTTTTCACAGCGTCTGGCTTTACAGTAAAGTACACAGAAATACAGTAGTTGGCTAAAACACATACATTTAGAGTAGTTACTGAGGAAGTAATGAGGAACTAATCTCTAAGGTCCATACAGTTAATGAATAGTTGTTGAGTAGTTATGGTGTAAAACAGGGGTCATTTACCTGGGGGCCACTGGAGCTCGGGTCTGGGTGAAACTGGGCCACATCAGGTTTTCCAAAAAAAAAACAAAAAAAAAACCGCATTTATTAAAAACTTTGCTTTGGTTCCGATTTTCTACAAGAAAAGCTCTGATAAAACATTCTTCTGTTCTCAAATATCTTAATTTATATTTTTCTGCACAAACAAAACAAATCAAGAATAAAGAAAATCAATCAATCAGTAATAAATAAATATAATAATAATAATAAAAACTTAAGAAACCACATATAGTTGGTGGGTAGACAAATGATTTTTTTCAGATTAAAATGAACAAAGCATTATTAGAGCCCTGTAGACATGACAAAACACGACTATAGTCACATTTATACTCTTTTTATTTACAACATATTGCGCAACTGCAGGGTCTTGAGACACATGCTAACTCGCAAACTAGAGACCTAGCGACCTAAACGGTAGCCTTCAAGTTATTTCCTTTAAACTTACATAGCCAAAAACTTACCACTTCCACACGGATAGGGAGCATAACTATTAACAGTTATTTAACCTTTAACATAAACATTAATCAAACGTAATAATTTTTTCTGGGTACATGATACCATACAGCATCCATATAAAACTTGCGCGGGGCGGCACTAACATTAAACTTTCATATCAAGGCGGGGGCCGCGTGTTTGAGACCCCTGGTGTAAAATAAACATTAATCAGCTGATGAACTTTAATACTTGTTTGCATAAAATTGCGGATTAAATGTATTTATTATATTCCTTCAGATCCAACAGTTCAAAATGTACATTCTTGCCATTTTTCAACTGGTCTGAGAACTGTGACCCCGCCTGGCCCAAACATTTTGGGGATGTAGGGTTCTTGATCTGACTGTATTTTTTTAAATAATGGCTCATAGTTCCGAAATTGATGTAATTATCGTTTTAGCTGCACATCGAATTGTTTACCACAAAGATATTTCTGCTACTTATAGCTAAAAACAGATTTCTATCTGCGATTAATTCGGAGTTAACTACGGCCAAAATGTGATTAATCGCAATTAATTATTTTAATCACCATTTTTTTATTTACTGATGACTGCCTATATATATATATATATATATATATACTGTATGTATAAATATACATATACGTATGAGCATACAGCCGACTGATAAAAGCAACGGCAGAGCTTAAGCTGACACGCACAAAAGGCTAATTCCGACAAATCTCCCTGCAAGTACCTTCTCCCTCTCTGTCTCTGTTAAGTGCCTGTCAAAGAATTTCATGTATTCAGTTTGTGTCAGAGCTGCCAACCTTGAAGAAATGTTATTAGTAGCAAAGGATGGCATATTGTCATATACTGTATATACATATTATTATATTTTTTTTTCATACAAGTGTTTTGCTAGGGGGGAATCATGGGACGGCGAAGCGGATCCAGGCGAATAATGATGTTTTCTCCAATTGTGTGAGTGTGCATGGTGTGTTGCATGGTGTGTTGCATGAAGTAGCTGAAAACAAGATGAAAGGAGTAAGCCGATCTTGAATGTAGCAGATGAAAATGACGCTTCCAACATTTTTTTATCTGCGTTCTTAAAGGAAAAGTGTATGTTTTGGGAATTTTTGCCATCATCTCCAGTCCTTATGCGAGACATGAACATGCTTCTAAAGGTGCAATAGAAGCTAAAAAGAGGCAGCTAATTCATGCAAGAAATGTGACCCACTTATTCCGCCTAAAAGGCCCAATAGTAGCCAATATGATTTCTACTTCCCAAAATGCCTTCAACTCACGATTTCCGGGCTGCCGGCATGCTTCCAGGCATGAACGCCTCATCATTTTAGCAGCGTTCCCGCTTGTGGAACACACAGTGAATTGAGACCAAGAGGTCCCGTATCTGCACAGCGACTACAATAAATTGAAAGTGTTCACGTCTTACTGCACTGCCCGGTGAAGGGATTCTTGCCCTGCATTAAATTATGCCTTATGAACTCTTCACAGTCGTCATATTCATATTCATTACCAGAACATCTACAGTGTATGCCGTTCTAATAGCACCAATCATGCAATGGCATATTTCAATGTGAATTAAACTATTAAGACAATTAGCAATGAACTGGATGTTAATATTGCATGTTCTATTTAGAGAGCATTTACGAGGATAGCCTAGCTAGATGAATCCAACGTGGCCTACATAAACTGAGCAGGAAAAGAGTCCCATCCCAGACACTCTAAAAAATAATTCAGAGTATCTGTTGACATCACTTGATTTAATACATAAATGCAATGTAAAAAAATGTAATTAATTGATTTAGATAAACTTTCTAAGTTGCTAACTTTATTTTTCAAGTTATGTTCAAATAATAATGTCGGCTATTACATGAACTTAATTTAGTATGTCACACTCAAATTTTTATTGTTGGTAAGCTTAAAACAAAATTCAAGTTGGCATGACTTACATAACATAACATAAGTTACTGCTACTTTAAAAGCTGTGTAAGGCTAAAGGCTAAGGGCAGACAAATCAAGAATAAAGAAAATCAATCAATCAGTAATAAATAAATAAATATAATAATAATAATAAAACGGCAAATAATAAAAACTTAAGAAACCACATATAGTTGGTGGGTAGACAAATGATTTTTTTTCTGATTAAAATGAACAAAGCATTATTAGAGCCCTGTAGACATGACAAAACACGACTATAGTCACATTTATACTCTTTTTATTTACAACATATTGCGCAACTGCAGGGTCTCGAGACACATGCTAACTCGCAAACTAGAGAGCTAGCGACCTAAACGGTAGCCTTCAAGTTATTTCCTTTAAACTTATATAGCCAAAAACTTACCACTTCCACACGGCTAGGGAGGATAACTATTAACAGTTTTTCTGGGTACATGATACCATACAGCATCTATATCAAACTTGACGCGGGCCGCACTAACTAATTAAACTTTCATATCAAGGCGGGGGCCTCAAACTGGTGTCCTGCGGGCCACATTTGGCCCGCGGGCCGCGTGTTTGAGGAACCTGGTGTAAAATAAACATTTATCAGCTGATGGACTTTATCAACTTTATGAACTTGTTTGCATAAAATTGCGGATTAAATTGAAACAAAATTCAAGTTGGCATGACTTAGTAAAATGAGCTTGGTAACAAGTTACTGCTACTTTAAAAGCTGTGTGCGTTGTTACTATAATTAAGTAGACAACAAATTAAATTATTGAATAAAATGATGAAATCAGTTGACTTAACATATTTTTTTTCGAGTTACGAACTTAAAAACTTGCCCCCAATGACAACAATTATTCAGTAAGCATTACTTAAAATAAGCTTTGAGTGAAGAGGACAAGCTAATTCGTGTAATGCAATATTTTTTGTCGGTTCAAAGCAATTTCTAATTAAGTTGTCATAACTAAGAGGCGGGGGCCTCAAACTAGTGTCCTGCGGGCCACATTTGGCCCGCGGGCCGCATGCTTGAGACCCCTGAATTAAGGCATAGAAGGAACTAAACAAGCTGCCAAATCGTGACAATTATGTAGTATATAAACCAAACTAAATAATGAATAGTTGTTTTTGGAAAATTAGTTTTATAACAATAACATTTAAAAATGTATTTAAAGTCATATTTTCATGAGAATACATTTGTAATATGAAGAGAAATGTTTGTAATGTTGTAAATGTAAACGATTCTGATTGGTTCATTTCAAGATTTGCAAGGATTTGTTTGCAAATTAGCACCGGAATTACGCAGTCCGCTTTAAAAAAAAAAAAAAAAAAAAATTTTGGCAGTATGGAATACCAAAGTGCACTTGCCCCGACGGGAATATCACTGATTGGATTTACTTGCCCGAATTTTGTTTTAACTTGCCCCGGGCCATCGGTACATCGTTACTGTCGAGCCCTGGAAAGGATGTCTAAATCTAAAAGTCTTTGGAATGACATAGCATGAAAAAATCATGTTAAACAAAGCCTTGGATTGTCATTGTTTTTTTTTTTTTTTTTTGCAGTGTTTCTCATTTGTGACAGGGTTTTAATTAGCTTTGACTGATAAAAGTGTCAGCGGGAGATCATAGTGCAAAGACACCGTTGCCCCTCAGGCTAAGGGCAGACACACAAAAAAGGTTATTAAGATACAGTATGAGCTAAGCATAAAAGCAAAGAGCAGGTAAAAATCCTGACTTTATTATAGGAGACCTTATGTTGTCATAAGGCTTAGATACTTCCACAAACAGAACGAAGAAAATGAAAGTAATAACAAAATGGCCTATGGCAGCGTTCCGTGAATCAATACAAACTCCAGCATGTTTTATGTTTTTTCCCGATTTTAACGCTCATGTTTTGTCATGCTGGTGTAGGGATTTAAGTGTTGAGAGGTCAATTTGTTCATTTCAGCCCGAGTAATCCCCTGCGGTACATACGTAATCTGCACAATCGGATGCTTGTTAGCTAAGCTGCTGTCGGCGCCGTAGATGTTTTTCAGCGCGGAGAGAGGTTTTTTGTTGTGTGCTTTTAAAAAAAACAAGGTCAGTGGCGTGTCCCCCGCTGACGGTGTGAAAATGTAATAGGATGATTTTAGCTTCATGTTGTGGACTTGGATGTGTGTTGAATGCGACTTAAGAGGCGAATGTTAGTCCACAAAGACCACAGGGAATCTAATTAACAACACATTGTTATGGTCAAACCTCCGTTTTCATTATTAATTCCTTCCCAAAGGCCGGACAAAAACTGAAACAAAAACCTAAGCCATTTTTCCCACAGGGAAATCCAATTATTCTGTTCCACACACCCAAAATAGCCACATAAATACATTTTTTACAGAAAAAAATATAGATTTACATGCAGAAAGCAATGAAAAATATCCATCCACTCCCTACTGCTTTTCCTCACAAGGGTCGCGGGGGTGCTGGAGCCTATCCCAGCTGTCTTCAGGCAAGCGGCGGGGTACACCCTGGACTGGTGGCCAGCCAATCAAAGGGCACATATACAAGACAAACAACCATTCACACTCACATTCATACCTATGGACAATTTGGAGTCGCTAATTAACCTAGCATGTTTTTTTTTGGAATGTGGGAGGAAACCGGAGTACCCGGAGAAAACCCACGCATGCACGGGGAGAACATGCAAACTCCAGATGGCCGAGGGTGGAATTGAACCCTGGTCTCCTAGCTGTGAGGTCTGTGCGCTAACCACTCAAACGCCGTGCGAACATCATTTGTGAATTCTCTTCGGAAAATGGTAATGTGCCGAGGGGCCAAGACTGGACCAAGAGACATTTTTTTGTTGTTTTGGGGGTTTGGTACCCCCAAAAGGGTGGAATATGCTCCAGGACAAGAAGGCAGCAACATCCCCTTGAATGTCATATGTGAATTCTCTTCGGAAAATGGTAACGTGCCGAGGGGCCAAGACTGGACCAAGAGACATTTTTTTGTTGTTTTGGGGGTTTGGTACCCCCAAAAGGAGAGGATATGCTCCTGGACAAGAAGACAGCGACATCCCCTTGAACGTCATATGTGAATTATTTTCGGAAAATGGTCACATGCCGAGGGGCCAAGACTGGACCAAGAGACATTTTTTTGTTGTTTTGGGGGTTTGGTACCCCCAAAAGGGTGGAATATGCTCCAGGACAAGAAGGCAGCAACATCCCCTTGAATGTCATATGTGAATTCTCTTCGGAAAATGGTAACGTGCTGAGGGGCCAAGACTGGACCAAGAGACATTTTTTTGTTGTTTTGGGGGTTCGGTACCCCTAAAAGGAGGGAATATGCTCCAGGACAAGAAGGCAGCGAGATCCCCTTGAACGTCATATGTGAATTCTCTTCGGAAAATGGTAACGTGCCGAGGGGCCAAGACTGGACCAAGAGACATTTTTTTGTTGTTTTGGGGGTTTGGTACCCCCAAAAGGGTGGAATATGCTCCAGGACAAGAAGGCAGCAACATCCCCTTGAACGTCATATGTGAATTCTCTTCGGAAAATGGTAACGTGCCGAGGGGCCAAGACTGGACCAAGAGACATTTTTTGTTGTTTTGGGGGTTTGGTACCCCCAAAAGGGGGGAATATGCTCCAGGACAAAAAGGCAACGAGATCCCCTTGAACGTCATATGTGAATTCTCTTCGGAAAATGGTAACGTGCCGAGGGCCCAAGATTGGACCAAGAGACATTTTTTTGTTGTTTTGGGGGTTTGGTACCCCCAAAAGGGTGGAATATGCTCCAGGACAAGAAGGCAGCGACATCCCCTTGAACGTCATATGTGAATTATTTTCGGAAAATGGTAACGTGCCGAGGGGCCAAGACTGGACCAAGAGACATTTTTTGTTGTTTTGGGGGTTTAGTACCCCCAAAAGGGGGGAATATGCTCCAGGACAAGAAGGCAGCGAGATCCCCTTGAACGTCATATGTGAATTCTCTTCGGAAAATGGTAACGTGCCGAGGGGACAAGACTGGACCAAGAGACATTTTTTGTTGTTTTGGGGGTTTGGTACCCCCAAAAGGGGGGAATATATTGTAAAATGACTACTTTGTTGTACACTGAATATGACTTTTCTGTTTTTTTAGTAAACTCTAGTTGAACTTAAGAGGGCTACATGACTCGGGGAGGCCAACGTGACCTTATTGTTACACACCATGTGTTTGGAGTCCAAGATGTTCTGCCAAAATACTTAAGTCCAGTCACGAGACATGACCAGATACGGACTAAATTCTGGAAAATCCACGCCATTGCTATTGTTCGTGAGGTCTATATAAGTATAAGCTGTATTAAATAAACACGAGGACCCTTTTCCTCCAACTGCAGAGGTGGTTCGTGTTGCATTATTTGCCAACACGACAAGGCTGTAAAGCATCTTATGGAAACATCTTTTATCTTTCAATTAAGACCACTTTACGCTCATTAAGAAGCCAATTTAACGACGGATACACTTGACCAATCTAAGCTATAAAGGTCATTTTCCCGCTCGTTTCCCACAATCATAACGAAAATCCCTAACGACGTATCCCGTAAAGTATTTAAGCAAAGTTGACGACTCACGGGACGGGATATCCAAAGCAGGAAAAACAATGTTCCTGAACGCACCTGACAGCCACAGAAGTTCACATCCGTGTGTTGCCATCGCTGCTGGTCTGCCTCAGCGGTTGTTATGGCAACGGCGGTAAGAAGTGGGAAGCGTGCTCATGGGACCCAAAGGCCAGGCACTGTTCCTGTGAGCTGACATTAGGCAAAACGCTGCACACAAATACAAGCTGTCATTTGTTGTGGAAAATTGCTCGCAGGAAGTTCAGCTCCGTAATGACCCCCGAGCCAAATTCGAAATTCTCTTTCATTTCGACTTGTTTTTCCGCCTCTCTCTCTCTCTCTCTCCCCCTCCCTCCCCTGGATCCCTCAATGATTTCTCTGAAAGCCTCCATCGTTTTTCCAGCCTCCCTTTCTGACCTCTTTCTTTTCTCATGGCTCGTCCTTGCGGCCTGACTGACGGGTGCTAAATCATTTGTCTCACGACATCCCATTGTCAACACGCCCGCTCAGGCCAAGGCGAGCTGGGACGGCGCGGCGGTGCCGGGGCCATAAAGAAACATCTGACTTTGAGTGATAGTCGGGAGCGTACGCGCAAACAACACAAGCATGGGAATGCTCATAAACATTCCGCGCGCAACCCAGGCAGCCTTTACGTTACAGTTTGACTGACAAGTCGGTATAAAACCCACACGCTGCTTATGCACTCGCACATCCCGGCTGCCAGGATTCTCCGACACGAGTCAGATCCGGAGAGATGGACACAATTTGGGGTCGGTTGAGGGAAGGAAGCTCATTTCCCAAATACGACTCTGATAAGCTAACCAGTCATTAGCCACGTATACATGGACCCAAATGTTCCAATGTGCCAATCCGAATGAGCATATAATGGGATTCCTAGGGGTGGAATATTCCTTTCCCCAATCCGAATGAGCATATAATGGGATTCCTAGGGGTGGAATATTCCTTTCCCGAATCCGATTGAGGTATCTTGTAAAAAACGGAAAGTTATCAGGGTGCGTTCTTCTTCTTCTGTTGTTTATTGGCGGTTGGCAAGCAGCTTTCGGTGTGCATTACCGCCATCTGTGGAACAGAATCTAAACCCTTCTATACTTTATTCACACGTCCAGTTTTATTAAAAAAGAAATTCACAGAAATTATAAAATATTGGAAAATATTAGCTAAATAGAATTTGATCTTTTCCTGTTTAAATTTATCCCGGGTGCGTTCTTCAGTTTTAAAAATGGAGGCTGGACTTCAGCGGAAAGTTTTTTGATCCAAACTAAATTCCAAGACTGGACTGAACAAAAAACTGGCAATACGGAGTTATTCCAACAAGTGAAAGACAAACTTGGGAAAGTCGGTATCACGTGATGTTGATGTTTACGTTTTACTGGGCATGCCCCATTGACTATTCTGGTTCTGGTTGATTATAGCAGCGCATGTATACAGGAGATTGGAATATTCCTTTTCCATGTATACCATTGTTTTCGGAAAAGTCATTTGGAAAGATTCCATTCGGAAAGAGGAAAACTCATGTAAACGTGGCTATTGATAAGCCGATAAAAATGTCTGTTCTAAATGTATTTTAATTTGTATTGTACTTACTTTTATGTACTGTGTATTTTTATATATACCGTATTTTCTCGACTATAAGTCGCTCCGGAGTCTAAGTAGCACAAGGCTAAAAATGCCTAATTAGGTATGGGTCACCCTTAGGTAGACAGGAGATTGGAATATTCCTTTCCATGTATACCATTGTTTTCGGAAAAGTTACTTACTTTTATGTACTGTGTATTTTTATATATACCGTATTTTCTGGTCTATAAGTCGCACTGAGTATAAGGCTAAAAATGCATAATTAGGTAAAAAAAAACATGTATAAGTCGCATTTTTTGCAGGTAATTTATTTTACAAACTACTTGACCAAAACAGACATTACGTCTAATAATAAAAGAATATAGAATGAATAGGTGTAAGCTATGCTAGCACAATGGTTATTCAGCTACACGAAAAATAAACATGAACAGAAAAGGTGTCCAGTGTTTATGGAACATAAACAGTTTTTTCATTAATAAGTCACTCTGGAGTATAAGTGGCAGGAACAGCCAACCAAAATGAAAAAAAAGTGTGACTTATAGTCCGGAAAATACGGTATATATATTTTTGTTTGTTTTTACAGAACCGAGTACAATGCTATAGCTATTGATGTAAGAATCATGAAGAGGAATTTTGCGCTATTTTTGTTATCATCATTCCATCTGTCCAAACAAATGCACCTTTTAGTTGTAGCAGACGTTCCAATGGATCAATACGCTGAAGAAACAAGGCTGGTCTAATCATGTTTTCCATGTCTGTGTGTGTGTGTGCTTCGGAATGCCTGTTAGTTTATTTTGGCCGCCTCCAAAGGTCAGTTTGGATTGATGCTTTTTGATTCACGTTAATCAGAGCCGTGTTTACGATGAGCTGTCCTTTCAGGATGTGGAATGCATCCCAGCTCACAGCTCAAGGCCTTACAGCTTCTAAAATTTGAACCCAATTTTTGACAAAACCTTGTCTCAAGTCAATTCCAGGGCACATTCTTTATATACAAACATCTCAAATGAATGCATGCATTTTTAGGCTCAAAATTAAAGTGAATTATAAGTGAAAAGTACATTGATGCATCAATCTTAAGCGTATATAACACTTGAATGTTAAAATGTCACGACTTTATGATGGGGACTGTATAATTAATCACGTTTTTTTTTTAGGTTGACGCTCAGATTTTCTTGACCGAACGTCAGAGGAAGGTCAATGTGTCTGCCCAGTACAAGTAGCTCCTTGAAGTCTGAAACAATCTCCCCCGGATTTTTGAAGTTGTCTGTGATGATACGAGTGAAGACTTGGAGAGCAATTTCAAGTGTTGTTTCAGTTTAAGGTCATTAGATATCATGGATACGAGTCTTTGTCCAAACAATCTCCCCCGGATCTTTGAAGTTGCCTGTGATGATATGAGTGAAGACTTGGAGAGCAATTTCAAGTGTTGTTTCAGTTCAAGGTCATTAGATATCGTGGATACGAGTCTTTGTCCAAACAATCTCCCCCGGATCTTTGAAGTTGCCTGTGATGATATGAGTGAAAACTTGGAGAGCAATTTCAAGTGTTGTTTCAGTTCAAGGTCATTAGACATCGTGGATGAGAGTCTTTGTCCAAACAATCTCCCCCGGATCTTTGAAGTTGCCTGTGATGATATGAGTGAAGACTTGGAGAGCAATTTCAAGTGTTGTTTCAGTTCAAGGTCATTAGACATCGTGGATACGAGTCTTTGTCCAAACAATCTCCCCCGGATCTTTGAAGTTGTCTGTGATGATATGAGTGAAGACTTGGAGAGCAATTTCAAGTGTTGCTTCAGTTTAAGGTCATTAGATATCGTGGATACGAGTCTTTGTCCAAACAATCTCCCCCGGATCTTTGACGTTGTCTGTGATGATATGAGTGAAGACTTGGAGAGCAATTTCAAGTGTTGTTTCAGTTTAAGGTCATTAGACATCGTGGATACGAGTCTTTGTCCAAACAATCTCCCCCGGATCTTTGAAGTTGTCTGTGATGATATGAGTGAAGACTTGGAGAGCAATTTCAAGTGTTGTTTCAGTTTAAGGTCATTAGATATCGTGGATACGAGTCTTTGTCCAAACAATCTCCCCCGGATCTTTGAAGTTGTCTGTGATGATATGAGTGAAGATTAGGAGAGCAATTTCAAGTGTTGTTTCGGTTTAAGGTCATTAGACAGTGTGGATACGAGTCTTTGTCCAAACAATCTCCCCTGGATCTTTGAAGTTGTCTGTGATGATACGAGTGAAGACTTGGAGAGCAATTTCAAGTGTTGTTTCGGTTTAAGGTCATTAGACATTGTGGATACGAGTCTTTGTCCAAACAATCTCCCCCGGATCTTTGAAGTTGTCTGTGATGATACGAGTGAAGACTTGGAGCGCAATTTCAAGTGTTGTTTCAGTTTAAGGTCATTAGATATCATGGATACGAGTCTTTGTCCAAACAATCTCCCCTGGATCTTTGAAGTTGTCTGTGATGATACGAGTGAAGACTTGGAGAGCAATTTCAAGTGTTGTTTCGGTTTAAGGTCATTAGACATTGTGGATACGAGTCTTTGTCCAAACAATCTCCCCCGGATCTTTGAAGTTGTCTGTGATGATATGAGTGAAGACTTGGAGAGCAATTTCAAGTGTTGTTTCAGTTTAAGGTCATTAGACATCGTGGATACGAGTCTTTGTCCAAACAATCTCCCCCGGATCTTTGAAGTTGTCTGTGATGATATGAGTGAAGACTTGGAGAGCAATTTCAAGTGTTGTTTCAGTTCAAGGTCATTAGATATCGTGGATACGAGTCTTTGTCCAAACAATCTCCCCCGGATCTTTGAAGTTGTCTGTGATGATATGAGTGAAGATTAGGAGAGCAATTTCAAGTGTTGTTTCGGTTTAAGGTCATTAGACAGTGTGGATACGAGTCTTTGTCCAAACAATCTCCCCTGGATCTTTGAAGTTGTCTGTGATGATATGAGTGAAGACTTGGAGAGCAATTTCAAGTGTTGTTTCAGTTTAAGGTCATTAGATATCGTGGATACGAGTCTTTGTCCAAACAATCTCCCCCGGATCTTTGAAGTTGTCTGTGATGATACGAGTGAAGACTTGGAGAGCAATTTCAAGTGTTGTTTCAGTTTAAGGTCATTAGATATCGTGGATACGAGTCTTTGTCCAAACAATCTCCCCTGGATCTTTGAAGTTGCCTGTGATGATATGAGTGAAAACTTGGAGAGCAATTTCAAGTGTTGTTTCAGTTTAAGGTCATTAGACATCGTGGATATGAGTCTTTGTCCAAACAATCTCCCCCGGATCTTTGAAGTTGCCTGTGATGATATGAGTGAAAACTTGGAGAGCAATTTCAAGTGTTGTTTCAGTTCAAGGTCCTTAGACATTGTGGATGCGAGTCTTTGTCCAAACAATCTCCCCCGGATCTTTGAAGTTGCCTGTGATGATATGAGTGAAGACTTGGAGAGCAATTTCAAGTGTTGTTTCAGTTTAAGGTCATTAGACATCGTGGCTACGAGTCTTTGTCCAAACAATCTCCCCCGGATCTTTGAAGTTGTCTGTGATGATATGAGTGAAGACTTGGAGAGCAATTTCAAGTGTTGTTTCAGTTTAAGGTCATTAGATATCGTGGATACGAGTCTTTGTCCAAACAATCTCCCCTGGATCTTTGAAGTTGCCTGTGATGATATGAGTGAAAACTTGGAGAGCAATTTCAAGTGTTGTTTCAGTTTAAGGTCATTAGACATCGTGGATATGAGTCTTTGTCCAAACAATCTCCCCCGGATCTTTGAAGTTGCCTGTGATGATATGAGTGAAAACTTGGAGAGCAATTTCAAGTGTTGTTTCAGTTCAAGGTCCTTAGACATTGTGGATGCGAGTCTTTGTCCAAACAATCTCCCCCGGATCTTTGAAGTTGCCTGTGATGATATGAGTGAAGACTTGGAGAGCAATTTCAAGTGTTGTTTCAGTTTAAGGTCATTAGACATCGTGGCTACGAGTCTTTGTCCAAACAATCTCCCCCGGATCTTTGAAGTTGTCTGTGATGATATGAGTGAAGACTTGGAGAGCAATTTCAAGTGTTGTTTCAGTTTAAGGTCATTAGATATCGTGGATACGAGTCTTTGTCCAAACAATCTCCCCCGGATCTTTGAAGTTGTCTGTGATGATATGAGTGAAGATTAGGAGAGCAATTTCAAGTGTTGTTTCGGTTTAAGGTCATTAGACAGTGTGGATACGAGTCTTTGTCCAAACAATCTCCCCTGGATCTTTGAAGTTGTCTGTGATGATACGAGTGAAGACTTGGAGAGCAATTTCAAGTGTTGTTTCGGTTTAAGGTCATTAGACATTGTGGATACGAGTCTTTGTCCAAACAATCTCCCCCGGATCTTTGAAGTTGTCTGTGATGATATGAGTGAAGACTTGGAGAGCAATTTCAAGTGTTGTTTCAGTTTAAGGTCATTAGATATCGTGGATACGAGTCTTTGTCCAAACAATCTCCCCCGGATCTTTGAAGTTGTCTGTGATGATATGAGTGAAGATTAGGAGAGCAATTTCAAGTGTTGTTTCGGTTTAAGGTCATTAGACAGTGTGGATACGAGTCTTTGTCCAAACAATCTCCCCCGGATCTTTGAAGTTGTCTGTGATGATATGAGTGAAGACTTGGAGAGCAATTTCAAGTGTTGTTTCGGTTTAAGGTCATTAGACATCGTGGATACGAGTCTTTGTCCAAACAATCTCCCCCGGATCTTTGAAGTTGTCTGTGATGATACGAGTGAAGACTTGCAGAGCAATTTCAAGTGTTGTTTCAGTTTAAGGTCATTAGACAGTGTGGACACGAGTCTTTGTCCAAACAATCTCCCCCGGATCTTTGAAGTTGTCTGTGATGATACGAGTGAAGACTTGGAGAGCAATTTTAAGTGTTGTTTCAGTTTAAGGTCATTAGATATCGTGGATACGAGTCTTTGTCCAAACAATCTCCCCCGGATCTTTGAAGTTGTCTGTGATGATACGAGTGAGGACTTGGAGAGCAATTTTAAGTGTTGTTTCAGTTTAAGGTCATTAGATATCGTGGATACGAGTCTTTGTCCAAACAATCTCCCCCGGATCTTTGAAGTTGTCTGTGATGATATGAGTGAAGACTTGGAGAGAAATTTCAAGTGTTGTTTCAGTTTAAGGTCATTAGATATCGTGGATACGAGTCTTTGTCCAAACAATCTCCCCCGGATCTTTGAAGTTGTCTGTGATGATATGAGTGAAGACTTGGAGAGCAATTTCAAGTGTTGTTTCAGTTTAAGGTCATTAGATATCGTGGATACGAGTCTTTGTCCAAACAATCTCCCCTGGATCTTTGAAGTTGTCTGTGATGATACGAGTGAAGACTTGCAGAGCAATTTCAAGTGTTGTTTCAGTTTAAGGTCATTAGATATTGTGGATACGAGTCTTTGTCCAAACAATCTCCCCCGGATCTTTGAAGTTGTCTGTGATGATACGAGTGAAGACTTGGAGAGCAATTTCAAGTGTTTCAGTTTAAGGTCATTAGACATCGTGGATACGAGTCTTTGTTCAAACAATCTCCCCCGGATCTTTGAAGTTGTCTGTGATGATATGAGTGAACACTTGGAGAGCAATTTCAAGTGTTGTTTCAGTTAAGGTCTTTAAGAGTCTTTGTCCATTTTCGTATGAAGCCTTCCTCTTTTGGAAAAGAAAAGAGGATATGTGTCACTCGGATATTGTGAACATCCAGCAGCAACACGACATCATGTTGCCTGTGGGTTTCCTGTGAGATCTTTCTGAGGTCTTTGTGTGTTTCTAGTTCCGTTTTGAATGACGCACTCTTTGTCAAATGAAACTGTCATCTCCCTTCTTGCTCTTTTTGTTCCAACGGAGATCAGGGTCACCTTTGTGACACCAGGATTTCTATTCTTAGATGTTTAAATGTCAATTCCCTCAACTCTTACCCACATGCTCATACGCACCGGAGCGCCGTTTCCATTTTAATCGCTGAGGATGATTGACATAATCGATTAAAGCAATTTAGTCCCGCTGCAGAATTTGCGGGTCAACTCGGTCTTTATATATTCTTCCCGTTTCGGCGTTCCTTCTGTCCAATTGTTATGCGGCCATTTCTTGACTGAATGGCAGCGTTTCTCACTGTAATTGATGGATGACATCTGACAGGATGGAGGATAGATGGTGGGATCTTGCACAAAAAAAAAAAAAAAAACCTTTCAGCTTCATATTTCACCCGAAGTATTCACCCTGAAGAATATAGACTTAATTCTGCTTCTTTTCAAGCTCAAGCATTATTATGCGTCTGGACGTGTCACAGCTGGCTGAACCTAAATTGTCAATGTGCTCGCTGACAGCGCGACCGTTACTCACGAGTGTCTCCTAAAAGGCAAATGGAAAACAATGCTTTAATAAAGATTCCTTTGCACTCGGATGCATTTGAATGAATATTGAATGTACGATACTGCGTGCCGTAAGTCATGGAGTCCAAATGGATTAACTTCCTGGTTGCCATGGAAGTGAGAGCAACTGCCAAAAGTGTGTCAAATAACGCTGAGCTGGATAAATGGTGAAAAGAGTTTTTCCTGATATGAATTTCTTGCTGTATCGGAGTTTTTCATTCTTAAATCTTCCGTTGGCCAAACAATACGCCTGATACACATTTCATCATCACTGTCTGGCAGACAGAGGTCCATAAAAAATTGAAACATCTCTCCGGCATTCAATCTTGTCCACATCGGCTCCGTATGAAACCGACTCCGCACCCCACACCCCCGCCTCCCAGCTCTTGGGTTAGACAAACAGGGTTCTATGCAAGGGTCTCCTGTTTGATTCCCGTGATGCTCCATGTCCTGAATAGCAATTACGCAGAGTGATGTGCATAACAACTGTGACATTAGCCCAGAAATGGCACCAATTAACGTCGGGAATGAGAAAACACTACGACCTTCCAGCCACCATCACTTCACACTGCAATGTTTACGTCTGTGAGCGGACGTCACAGCCTCAGAATCCAGTTTTGATGGCGTCGCCTTTGGATATAAGCAACATTTTACAGAAAAATAGGGAAAACTGAGGGGAAATAAGAGACTTCCCTAACAGGCTGAGACCATCGCTGATTGGAAGCTTAGCATGTCCGTCAAAACTACAGTGAATTAGCTTTAAAATACTATGACATTAGCATGGCCAGGCCAATACTTTTCACTCGTCCTCTTATAATATTCCCAAATACAGTAAAGTCTCATTATATCGATATCGGTTATAACGAATTACTACTTATTACGATACTATTTTCATTTCCCGGCAAATTTCTAGTCTTTTATGATATAATTAGTTCCGTTAGTACGATATCCGGTTATTATGATAATCCGGTTACTACGATGCCCTTTTCATCTCCCGCCAGCCAATTTGGTCTGCTTATATCGATACAAAAGCAGCTTAAATCAGTATGCCTGTATAGAATCTAGTATACACACGAGAGAAACCACGAACGCAGTTGGTTCTTCTGTTGCAGACATGTGTTTGGCCAGCTAAGTGGGGCGGGTTGAGCATGACCTGTGAACCAGGAAGTGCGGGAATCGGTGTGTGTGCTGCACTCTGGTGGTGGAAGTGTGAAAAATAAAGTTGACTGGAAGCAGCCGTTCGCCGTGTTCTTTTTTGGTATTGAAATCCTTAAGCAAAGATTGATTTAAGCTGCTCGACATTGTTCTATACTATAGAACAATGTCGAGCGCATTATTGCCCACTTTTAATGCAGTTCGGCGCAGGATCGGATATATGGATAGTCCGGTTATATCGGTATTTTTTTCGACTCCCGAGAATATCAATATAACGAGACTTTACTGTACAGTCATTCAAGTTAGATTCCTTATTCCTAAATACAATATTTCCACCGGAAATGAATTTAAATATGTTTTTTTTAACATGATTAGAGCCCTCCATCCATGAAAAAACACCCCTATAGTCGCCTTTACACGGATATTACGCAATATAGTTGACATGCAGTGGAAAAACTTGAGGGTGACCCAAGCACTTATTAGCTTTAGGGCCAATCAGCATTCTAAGAAATGCATTTTGGGGGGGAAGTGAGTGAAGGGTGGACAGGAAGTGGGTTTGGGGGTTTGGCTTTAACGGTAGGGATTATTAGCATGTCCGGCAAAACTACAGTGAATTAGCTTTAAAATACTATAACACTAGCATGGCCAGGCCAATACTTTTCACTCGTCCTCTTATAATATTCCCAAATACAGTCAGATTCCTTATTTCTAAATCCAATATTTCCACAGGAAATTAGTTTAAATATGTTTTTTTTAACATGATTAGAGCCCTCCATCCATGAAAAAACACCCCTATAGTCGCCTTTACACAGGTATTACGCAATTTAGTTGACATGCAGTGGAAAAACTTGTGTTCTACAGCAGGATGGTTTTCTAAAGCAAGTCCACCAAAGCAAAATATCCTATTGAGATGCTGTGGCATGACCTTCAAACGGCGTTCCATGCTGGAAAAACCTCCAATGAATAACAACAATGAATAACAGGGACTCATTGCAAGTTATCACCAAGGCTTGATTGCAGTTGTTGCTGCTAAGGGTGACCCAAACACTTATTCTAAGAAATGCATTTTGGGGGGGAAGTGAGTGAAGGGTGGACAGGAAGTGGGTTTGGGGGTGTGGCTTTAACGGTAGGGATTATTGTGGCTGCTGTGAGAGCGAGCTAAACAGTAATAAAATCCTGGTGCTTGTGTGTCACCTAGTGAACAGTGTGCAGTTTTACACATCATGGTAATGTATTTGAATGCATCTTCTGAATGCATTTATGCTGCAAAATTTGATGCGTGAATTGAAGGATTAATGGATGTGTTTTTCTTTTGGAACGTTCTTGGATGCTGGAGAACTTTGGAGGCAAAACGTAGTTCTAATAATCAATATTGATATCAGCAATACTGAAAATAGAACTCCAAAAATACACATTTTTGTGCTATGGTGCAATAAATCGTCTGACAAGATGTTTATTTTTGGTTTTGTTACTTTATGAGGCACAAACAGCTGCAATATTGTCGCTTGTGTTTATTTTGAAGATGTTTATGTCATATATTGCGTGCCGTATGATAAATTATTGGACTCTAATAACGCTTGTACCCTTTTACACGGCTAAAATATTATTGTGAAAGTCAAAATGGAATTATTACAGTAACAATAATATAGTAATGTACTTTTTCTGTTTAGAATTGAGTAGCTTCCGGTATTTGTATGCGTTATGTGTTACAGTGCAAAAACAACAGCAATAGAAATAACAGCGTATATAATAGCATATCCCTTTGTAAAAGATGTGTTCGAAACCCCGCTGTGTCCCACTAATCCACCGCCACACACACAAAAAAAAAAAAACCGACTTACCGATCGTCCTGCCGGAAGGGCTGCTCTCCCCGCCAACTTCCTCTCCGAGCCCAACAAGGACGATAAAGACCGAACGTCCACCGTAAAGCCCCGCAGGCGACACTCCTGCTCCTCCGCTGGCGTCGGCGGTGATAGTCCTCAAAGTGGGGGCTCGTCCATCCGCACTGGACGCTGACAGGAAGCAGATCATGTGCGCCGAAACCGGACGTCAGCGACGATGATGATGATGATCGATGAGACTATTTTCACCTGCCCGAATCTTTTGTTCTTATCTCCTCCAACTGTACGATGTTATCTAATAGTAATAAGCAAGCTATCTGATGTTGCTGTGAGAAGTAATTGTCTCATTTGGTCCTTCTCAGAGAGAGAGAGAGAGAGAAAGAGAGAGAGAAAGAGAGAGAGAGAGAGAGTTAAAGGAGGCGGGGCCTTCCTCATTGATTCATTGATAAAGCATACATTTATACAATGAATAACTTTAACTTAAGGGTGCAATACCCTCCTGACCCGCTAGATGGCACTGTTCCACACCCTCGAGAGTATAGAAAAGTATATTATGGAGTATAGAAAACATGTTTATGATTTTCTGAATACGTTTTTTTTAGCATTATTATAACCCTGTAGACATAAAATAACACACCTTTACATATTTTATTTATTTTTATATCACATTGAGAGGGCTGCTAGCTTGCTAGCTAGCTAGCTAACAAGCGAATTCATTCATTTTCTACCGCTTATCTTCACAAGGGTCGCGGGGGATGCTGGAGTCTATCCCAGCTGTCTTCAGGTGAGAGGCGGGGTACACCCTGGACTGGTGGCCAGCCAATCACAGGGCACATATAGACAAACAACCATTCACACTCACATTTATACCTATGGACAATTTGGAGTGGCTAATTAACCTAGCATGTTTTTGGAATGTGGGAGGAAACCGGAGTACCCGGAGAAAACATGCAAACTCCACACAGAGATGGCCCAGGGTGGAATTGAACTCGGGTCTCTTAGCTGTGATGCCTGTGAGCTAACCACTTGTCCGTCATTCAGCCAGCTAACAAGCTAACAAAGCTAATACAAACCAGATGGCCGAGGGTGGAATCGAACTAGCGTCTCCTACCTGTGAGGCCTGCGAGCTAACCACTAGTTTGCCATTCAGCCAGCTAACAAGCTAACAAAGCTAATATAAAACCAGATGGCTGAGGGTGGAATCAAACTCTGGTCTTGTAGCTGTGAGGCCTGCAAGCTAACAACTCGTCTGCCATGCAGCCAGCTAACAAGCTAACAAAGCTAATACAAACCAGATGGCCCGAGGGTGGAATCGAACTAGGGTCTCCTAGTTGTGAGGCTTGCAAACTAACCACTCGATCACCATGCAGCCAGCTAACAAGCTAACAAAGCTAATACAAACCAGATGGCCGAGGGTGGAATCGAACTCTGGTCTCCTAGCTTTGATGCCTGCGAGCTAACCACTTGTCCATCATACAGCCAGCTAACAAGCTAACAAAGCTAATACAAACCAGATGGCCCGAGGGTGGAATCGAACTCGGGTCTTGTAGCTGTGAGGCCTGCAAGCTAATCACTCATCCGCCATGCAGCCAGCTAACAAGCTAACAAAGCTAATACAAACCAGATGGCCGAGGCTGGAATTGAACTAGGGTCCCTTAGCTGTGACACCTGCGAGCTAACCACTCGGCCACAGTGCATCCACCTAACAAGCTAACAAAGCTAATACAAACCAGATGGCAAAGGGTGGAATCAAACCAGGGTCTCCTAGCTGTGAGTCCTACGAGCTAACCACTAGTCCTCCATGCAGCCAGCTAACAAGCTAACAAAGCTAATACAAACCAGATGGCCGAGGGTGGAATCGAACTAGGGTCTCCTAGTTGTGAGACCTGTGAGCTAACAACTCGTCTGCCATGCAGCCAGCTAACAAGCAAACAAAGTTAATACAAACCAGACAGCAGAGGGTCTCCTCGCTGTGACGCCTGTGAGCTAACCAGCTAACAAAGGCAGCTAACAAAGCTAACAAAGCTAATACAAACCAGTTTGTGGTGTCATCAACTGTTTTGGCTTCTCATGAAACATGAAAAAACACAAAAGACGTCAAAATACATTGATAAAAACATCTTTGGTACTGTATGAGTTAAGTTCAATTGGTCCCAGTACTGACCCCTGGGGTACACCAGTGTGTAGTACACTAGACCGCCGTGCCGCCCATCCTGGTGATTGTCTATGGAGGACCAAAACTGCCAAAATAATAAATAAATAAATAAATAAAAGTGAAAATAAAAACAAAAATGAAAAAAAAAATCAAAAAATTAAATATAAAAAAATAAATATAAATAGAAATAAAAACAAAAATAAAAAAATACATAAATAAATAAATAAATAAATAAAAGCAAAAATAAATACAAAAATAAAAAACAAGATTCAAAAATTAAAAAAAATATATTTTTGTTTTTATTTCCATTTATATTTATTTTTTGTATTTAATTTTTTTCTTTTTTTTCATTTTTGTTTTTATTTCCACTTTTATTTATTTATTTATTATTTTGGCAGTTTTGGCCCTCCATAATTGTCAGTTGGAAACAAAGTCCAGAACACTTTCAGAACCAAGGACAGCGACACAGTCTTTCATTTTGGAAGCTTTCTGTCCGACTGCCTGCGGATGTCATGCTTCACTCTACCGGACCGCGATGATGTTGTGTTTCATGCACATTGAAAAGGAGTGTGCATCAGCGAAGAATCATTTATCCCGACCAGCGCGGCCTTAGTGTCGCATGCAACCACATTGCTCATTCATACACACCCGTATCTGGAGGCTGAGTACGGGCAGAAATAAGATTTGATAGCACATTCCAAGCCCCGTGGTGCTGATTGTTTGGGATATGCAACATTGAACTGCTTAGCGGAATTGATGCGGCGGCAGCCTCGAAAACGGGTCCTCGTAAACACAACCAGGCGGGTAATATGAGCTGAGCAAGCTCAGCTAAATCCTCCATCATGCCCCCCTAATGCAGGCATTTAAATTGACTTCGCTCTCAAACGTTGAGTTTCAAAGAAATATTTGCCCCCACAAGGCAAAGCACTTGAGACAGAAGTCGGCCCTTCAATCATTTTTTCATTAGTTTGCAGCCACTTCATCCGTTCGCCGAGCCATCAAGGAGCCATTGAGCGACGGTTTGTGTTGCATCAGGAAATGACTTAAAATCTACTGCTCTTTAGAGCTGCTTAATCCTGATATCTTCCTTATTACCGTCTTGCCCTTGCAGTGCTTAAAAAGATGTAAATAAGTGTTTCAAAAAAGCTAGCAAAGCTTTACAGATGACATTCCTTGTTGCCATTTAGTAAATAGTAGCAGGTCATTAATAAAGGACACAATAAACACATTAGCCACGTATACATGGACCCAAATATTCCAATTGCATTCGGTTTATTTACTCAAACAGAAAAAATGTAACCTTTGTATACACCTCATTCCGGAAAGAAAAGTGCCAATCCGAATGAATATATAATCGAATTCCCGGGGGTGGAACAGAATCTAAACCCTTCTATACTTTATTCACAAGTCCAGTTTTATTAAAAAAGAAAATATATATCTATATAAAACATGTCCCGAGTTTAATTATAAAATATTAGCAAGATTGACTTTGATGTTTTCCTGTTTAAATTTATCCCGGGTGGATTTTTTCAGAGCATGCTCAGATATGACAGAACACGCAGCTTCTTCACTTTTAAAAATGGAGGCTAAATGCACAATTAGGTATGGGTCACCCTCAGGTAGACAGGAGATTGGAATATTCCTTTCCATGTATACCATAGTTTTCGGAAAGGTCATTCGGAAAGAGAAAAACTCCTCCTATTTTTATTTTTATTTTTATTTTTATTTTTATTTTTATTTTTATTTTTATTTTTATTTTTATTTTTATTTTTATTTTTATTTTTATTTTTATTTTTATTTTTATTTTTATTTTTACTTTTTATTTTTATTTTTATTTTTATTTTTATTTTTATTTTTATTTTTATTTTTATTTTTATTTTTAGTTTTAGTTTTAGTTTTAGTTTTAGTTTTAGTTTTAGTTTTAGTTTTAGTTTTATTTTTAGTTTTATTTTTTAATGACCATACAATGAAATAATGGGTACCGTATAATGATATATGTAGTAGTGATATATATAGCATATCATGATATCATTTATATCATTTATTACATGTTTTTTACATTATTTTTATTTTTATTTTTATTTTTATTTTTATTTTTATTTTTATTTTTATTTTTATTTTTATTTTTATTTTTATTTTTATTTATTTTTATTTTTATTTTTATTTTTATTTTTATTTTTATTTTTATTTTTATTTTTATTTTTATTTTTATTTTTATTTTTATTTTTATTTTTATTTTTATTTTTATTTTTATTTTTATTTTTATTTTTATTTTTTCATTAATATTTTTTCTTGTAAAATGACTGCTGATTTTTCTATTTTTGCTTTAATTAAATTCTATTTTTAGAATGTGCTGCGGGCCAATAAAAAAAACCCATGAGCCACAAATATTCCCCAGGCCACACTTTGAACACACTAGTTTTAAACGCTCGGCCCCTCCAATGGTGGACAGCGAGGTCAGTCTACAGCATCTTATAATGAATTTATAACCAGCAGTAATGTTTTAAAGGGCTTTACAATTCCTCAGCTAACCTGTTTTGAAGAAATATTCATTCATGTGGGAAGTAGAAGGACCTTGAAGGTCCACAATACATGCAAACCAGAGAAAGGAATAGTTCATCATTCCAGCAGCTCCCACTGACGGATATAACATATCGCTGGATTCATGCTTGCTTGTTTGAGGCTGCCGTGCGTCGCTTTGTGTGAAAAGGTTCTCATGCTTGAGGAACTCCAGCTTGTGTCTAATTGTGTCTCGGTGAAGTTAAGCATGGCACGCAGCGTGTGTGTGTATGTGTGTGTGTATGTGTGTGTGTGTTTGAGATCCGAGTTAATGAGCCCCTCCTATACCCCGGAGTGTGTTTCAACCCAAATCGGCATAATTAACATCAAACCCAAATATCTGGAAGACCTATCTGCTCCTTTTCACCATCTCAGTAGCAGCATCTCTTAATGCATTTGTGCTTAAGTCAAATGCATGTGAATGAATTGCTCCATAAACCTTACCAAGTCGGCGTGGCCATTATATTTTTTGGCTATTAAAAGGAGATCGAAAAAGCCCCAGATGTGAAGTGTCCACATCTTTAGGGACTGAGGTCCTTCTTTGACAACAAAGGTGCTTTAGTGAGCGCATGTGTGTGTGTGAATAGATGGGTTTATGATTGGTTGTTTACCTCAAATTCTTGGAATTTATGGTCAACATTCATTCATTCACTCATTCATTTTCTACCGCTTGTCCTCACAAGGGTTGCGGGGAGGCTGGAGCTGGAAAACATGTAATACTTTGGCAAGTACAGTGGTGGTCATGTTACTTTAAAAAAGTAATTACTTATAGTTACTAGTTACTTCTCAAAAAAAGTAACCGAGTTACTCCACCACAAAAGTAACTAGTTACCAGTAAAAGTAACTATTGCTTCAGTAACGTGCAGTAACGGGGTGTCCAAAATGGTAACGGCGTTACGCTGACAGTAAAAGTAATTAGTTAGATTACCCGTTACCGAAAAAAGTAACGACGTTAGTAATGGTAATGGTAGTGGTAATGGTAATGGTTTTATTTCATTTGAACATGCATCAGATTACAATTGAATGCATCACATAAATCAGTTCACAGTTCCACATGTCCAAAAGGAGTAGGAAGAAGCAAAGCTTATTAAATCCTACCCCTCCGTCTGGTACTTTTACAATCAGTAACAGTTACATTTGTTCACTTCCTGCTTTCCTAATATAGTTTACATTTTTAAATTAAAATTAAAATTAAATTAAATTAAATTAAATTAAATTAAATTAAATTAAATTAAATTAAATTAAATTAAATTAAATTAAATTAAATTTTTAATTTTTAATTTTTAATTTTTAATTTTTAATTTTTAATTTTTAATTTTTAATTTTTAATTTTTAATTTTTTTATTTTTAATTTTTTAATTTTTCATTTTTCATTTTTCATTTTTAAATCTTAAATAAAATTGAATAAAATAAAATAAAATAAAATAAAATAAAATAAAATAAAATAAAATAAAATAAAATAAAATAAAATAAAATAAAATAAAATAAAATAAAATAAAATAAAATAAAATAAAATAAAATAAAATAAAATTAAATTAAATTAAATTAAATTAAATTAAATTAAAGTAAATTTTTAATTTTTAATTTTTAATTTTTAATTTTTAATTTTTAATTTTTAATTTTTAATTTTTAATTTAATTTAATTTAATTTAATTTAATTTAATTTAATTTAATTTAATTTAATTTAATTTAATTTAATTTAATTTAATTTAATTTTAATAAATTTTATTTTATTTTATTCAATTTTATTTAATTTAGTTTTTTTAATTTTATTTTATTTTTTTGTCACGTACCGAAGTACTCTGTGATATGAGCATCCAATGCCATAATGGGTACCATAGTAAGTGTCAATATAGTGATATATATAGCACATCATGACTGGTTCAAGACTCTTCATCCTTGTATTTAGCAAACATCAACCTGCTTGTATTGTTTCTTGAATTGGCTCATCGTTGTGCATTGTTTGATTTCCTTACTCAATCCATTCCATAGTTTGATTCCACATACTGAAATCCTATGGCTTTTTAACGTATAGTAACGTTATTTTAAACATTGTTATTCTCATCACTGGTAATGTTATGCTAGTATTTTTTACCGAGAGGCACGGCTGGGATTGAATGAGGTAGTCCAAAAGTGAAATATTTATGTTGCGGCGTTTCAATGTGTGAAAAAAAAACCCCATTTGTGATTGTATCTATGTTTCTTGCTGTCAAATTAAATGTTTGAGCAATTCTGTGATAGCTTGAATCATTTTCACAGAGACAGACGTGTGATAAAGACTCGGTGCTGTGATTTATGAGGAAATAATTGGCGGTGGTGACGGATGCGTGTGCATTTCCATGTAAATATGTATGTGGGTGTGGGGGGGGGGTTACAGGTGAGAAACTGCTATTGTTGTTCATACTGCGGTCTGCATGGGTTTAAATCAATAACAAGCGCTCTCATATGCTGGCGAGATAAGAATGAGTAAAAGGTACACACACTGCGTATAATGAGATCATCTTCCGTGAAAAACACGCAGGACATGAAAGCTGCACCAACAGCTGTCACATGACACGCAAACATTTGTTCCACTCATCGCCGATGCAGCCTGAGAGAGTCTTACGGCATTAGTCTGTGTGAGACGCCCAACACCAGCAAACCCCCCAATATACCCCCCCCACCCACACACACACACACACACAAGTGAATGTGTCCATCATGCCCTGGCTTGACACACACACACACACACACACACACTGACAGCTGTCAGTGATCAGATTTATCTGCAGGGTTCCTCGGAGAACCGGCTGAAAGGTAGTACGCATATCAAGGTATACATTCCACTTTTTGACAGGAGAAAACTCTAAAAAAAAAACCAGCACATGTAACGGCGGCACGCTGTATAAAGACGCATAACTGATGAGAGTTTAGTGGATTTCTGCACCTCTGATTGTGCTATGTGAGTGTGTCAATAAATATTCATTTTCCCGAGTACAAACTCATGATTTTACGGTAATGGTAATGGTTTTATTTCATTTGAACAATCCTAGTACCCCTCCATCTGGTACTTTTACAATCAGTAACTGTTAGATTTGTTCACTTCCTGCTTTCCTAAATTATTTTTATTTTTATTTTTATTTTTATTTTTATTTTTATTTTTATTTTTATTTTTATTTTTATTTTTATTTTTATTTTTATTTTTATTTTTATTTTTATTTTTATTTTTATTTTTATTTTTATTTTTATTTTTATTTTTATTTTTATTTTTTAATGACCATCCAATGACACAATGGGTACCATAGTAACTGTCAATATAGTGATATATATAGCACATTATGACATCATTTATTACATGTTTTTTACATTGTTATTGTCAAGTTTATTGCATATTATTACATGGTTTATTAAATGTTATTATCAGGTTTATTAACTTTTATTACATGGTTTATTACATGGTTATTGCCAGGTTTCTTACATGATTTATAACATGGTTATTGTACAGTTTATTGCATGTTTATTGCCAAGCAGTAATAAATAAGTAAAATAATAATAATAATAACAGCAAATAAGAAAAACGTAAGAAACCACATACAGTTAGTAGAGAAATTATTTTTTTCAGCTTGAAATGTAGAGCATTAACAGTTATTTAACCTTTAACATGAACATTAATGAAACTTAATCATTTTACCCAATTAGCAAGTTAGCATCGTAGCATCTGGGAGCTGCGTCGTGACTTTAACAACACGTTTGATGAGATCCTTTATCTTGACGTGTATTTTCCGTTTTATTTCCTGCATTTATTTTGTACCCGGCGTCATAAGCCTTTAGCTTCAACGCTAATCCAAAGCAAAACAAGGCGGGGTAACAGAGTAGGATAACAGTACGGGCGGGGCACAAAATCATGTTAATTGTGTCCGGTGTGCACACAGCTTTAAGCTGTCATTTCAACTTTGGTATCAAAGTGGGGGCCGCAAAGTAGCGTCTCGCGTACCACATTTGGCCCGCGGGCCGCAAGTTTGAGACCCCTGTTTTAAACCCTTGGGATAGTGGATTATGTGTGTGTGTGTATGTTTCGGAGGGATTTGTCCATTCTGTTTTACAGTTTGTGGAAGAGACGGATATCCCTAAAGCAAGATAAATGATACTAAAACTGTCTGCATGGCCAAATAACACAGGAGGTAATGGGGGAAAAGGATATGAGATATGCTAAATGGACCTTTTAATTGTCTGCTTGTGCTTTGGTGCTCTCCAGTCCTACAGTCCTGAATGAGGACTTATGCACACACACACACACACACACACACACACACACATAACAAGGTGCAAACAAGCCGGACAGAGGTGTTTGTCTCTTTGGGAATATCCCCTGATGGCTTTTCATCTGTGATTTCTCAGGAAGTCCATTACTATTGCAGACGGGTACGGTTGCTCCGGCTCCGCAATCAATACTCTTCCATTAAGGTGATGAACGGTCTGTTTCTCCAAACCGCTACAGTCCAGACAAATTCTCAGGACCCCACTGATCCACATCTGTCGGTGTGGATATGACGGCGTATTCACACCCAGACGACAACATGGAAGCTTGAGGAGAAACTTCGAACGTAAAATCGTTTTTCATTCATTCATTTTTGGCGACCGAGGTGCTTTTGATCTGGGAATCGAGCCGAAAGGACGGAGTATTAGTACTGAGTACGCTGCTAAAATACACGACATTGATTTCTTCTCAGTGCGGCGAGATGTGCTTTGAATTACAAGAACTTACCGAGGCTCAACGTAAGGCCGACTCAAAAGACGGAAGTCGCCCACACTGTAAACACGACCACCTCGTACGGCGTCACTCACAGTCACTCACCGCGGTTTGACGACGGAATGATGAAGTGAAACATTGTTGCTAGGTAACTGTGATTAAAGTGACGGGCGCTGACGTGCAGTCAAGAGACGCAGAGCTTCATTCAAATATCAATAAAAAAAAAACAAACGGAATCGACCCATCGGCGGCCAAAATGAGTCGCCAGATGAGGCGGTTCGGGCATCTATTCAGGATGCCCCCTCCTGTTGGAGTTAAAATCCCTTAATTAGCACATTTCCTGGTTAAATACCGCTAGAACACTAAGATCAGGGTGCCGTCTGAGTGCACTCGGTGAGTACACTAAGTTGGATAAGTTGAAGGAATGACCTTCTCAGATTGCAATGGAAGGACTTGGAATCAATCAGGGAATCGACCGTCGCCGTGTTTACATTTGCTGCTCTTTCCGAGATAATGTTTTCCACCGAAGAAATAATAAAATAATCATTTAATTTGTGAAGCAATCAAAGGCACCGGCTGGGTTTTTAGTGCTTGGGCATCACTCTACGCTGCACTGGAGACAGCCTCGCTAATATGCTAATATGCTAATATGCTAATATGCTAATATGCTAATATGATATGATAATATGATAATATGATAATATAATATGATAATATGATAATATGATAATATGATAATATGATAATATGATAATATGATAATATGATAATATGATAATATGATATGATAATATGATATTGTGCTAAAATGCTAATATGCTAATATGCTAATATGCTAATATGCTAATATGCTAATGTGCTAATATGTTAATATGTTAATATGTTAATATGTTAATATGTTAAAATGCTAATATGTTAATATGTTAATATGCTAATATGCTAATATGCTAATATACTAATTTGCTAATATGCGAATATGTTAATATGCTAATATGCTAATATACTACTATGCTAGTATGGTAGTATGCTAGTATGCTAGTATGCTAGTATGCTAATATGCTGATATGCTAATGTGCTGATGTGCTGTTGTGCTAATATGCTAATATGCTAATATGCGAATATGCGAATATGCAAATATGCAAATATGCTAATATGCTAATATGCTAATATGCTAATGTGATAATGCGCTAAAATGCTAATGTGCAAATGTGCTAATATGCTAATGTGCTAATATACTAATGTGCTAATGTGCTAATGTGCTAATGTGCTAATATGCTAATATGCTAATATGCTAATAAGCTAACATGCTAATATGCTAATGTGATAATGTGCTAAAATGCTAATGTGCTAATGTGCTAATGTGCTAATATACTAATGTGATAATATGTCAATATGCTAATATGCTAATATGCTAATGTGATAATGTGCTAATGTGCTAATGTGCTAATGTGCTAATGTGCTAATGTGCTAATATGTTAATATGCTAATATGCTAATGTGCTAATGTGCTAATGTGCTAATGTGCTAATGTGCTAATGTGCTAATATGCTAATATGCTAATATGCTAATGAGCTAATGAGCTAATATGCTATTATAAACCATAAGTCGTGATACCATATAGCGTCAGCCTATTATTAGCATTTCAGCCACATAATCAGCCTATTAGGATATGATTGACTAGCGTAGTTAGCATAATAATAACATGTCATGGTGATGCGGCATGGGTTGAGTACAATCTGGCGGCATCCCTCAGGTTGTTGTACCAAGTTAGCATCGCTATGCATCTTAATAAAACTCTTTTTTTTTATTGATGGGGAAAAAAACGTCTGGAAAGAAGTCTAGAATCTGATGCTAGTTGCTAGTCCAAGTGTTTTTTTTTTAAAAATGGCTCGCATTCTAAAATGATGAATAGAAATAAAAAATACATTCACACACCATTTTTTTAATATTAATTCATTGATAAAACATGCAGCTCGTGCTCTCAAGGGCATTCACACATTTATAATTCTTCTCCATTTTTGTGTGAATGATCCATTGATCCAATTAGATCAAAGGCATTTAGCAAGCACATCCACATTTCTCAACAGATTCCCACCTCCCTGACATCAAACCATTCCATCAATAATTCAGCACATACCCACATACCTTTCTCGACGTTCCTATTTTTCCAGAATGCCAAATGCCTTTGATCTAAATAGATCAAAGGCATTGTATTATTTTTTTCACTTGTTTAGTTATTATTATTATTATTATTTTGCCCCCAAATGTGATCAAACGTCCACCATGGGACGTGGATTAAAACCAAGCAAGATTAGAAGGGGGTAGGTGTCACTGGACCTCAGCCTTCAGTTTAATTATAAGGTAAAAAAAAAATGGAACTTACAACAGTATTTGCTCAAAAGCGTCGATCCAAAACTGCCACCATGTGAACGTTTGCTTGGGATCCAAGCAAAAGCGTCTTGTGGTGTTTTATCTTTCAGGCAGCCAACAAAAGGCTTGATTAATGACTGCCCCGCCATCAGGATAAAGATGGCGCCGTGCCCTAATTCATCTGTGGCGGCACCAATTACAATAAGACTGGAAGACGCACAAAGGTGTGACTTTACCGAGTCGTGCTGCCAATGTGCTTGTTGTTGCTGTGTGCAGGGCTCGGAAAAGGTCCTGCACGATTGGAGCCGCGCTTTCGAAATAAACGCCGCCATCATCTCGGAGGCTGCTAAAAATTGCTTTCTGTCAAAAAAATAAATCAAAAAAAAAAAATGTGAGTTTAGTCTGGGAGACTCCTTCCTTTACAGGAATGAACACACCACACCACTGCAAGATGCTGGAGCTAGCATCCAACCCCTGCGACTTTTTGACACCAAAGTTCAAATCCTTCAACGAATCTGCTGCATTTTACACCACAGAGACGCTCTACTCATTTGCAATAAAATTGTTATAAATGACCCGGTTTGATGCTCATCGATGCTCATTAACAACCTGCTGTCCGTTCATGCATCCGATGCACATGATGGATGGCCGGTGAGAATGTGCAGCAACACTGCCCCCTGGTGGCCGACTTATGCCAATGCTTGTAACGTAAAGTCCTAAATCAACTGTATTCACATCATTTTACGACTTTATTTTTTTTTTTACGATTTTTTTTAATGTGGCCCTAATACTCCATGGTAATATATGAAATTAGATGAAATAAAAGAAATGAAGGATGATTATTTGTCTATTTATCAGTGTTCATGTGAAACACAATACACATCCTTTTTTTTCATGTAACTTCAGGACAAATCATCTGACTTTATATATTATATTACTTTATCCTTGTAAAATGACAAATATCCTCCTTTGATTACAACTTATCTTTGCTCAATATTTTGATTTTCATTGGTTTTAACATTTTTTTAAACTTATATTTCAACTCTATCCTACTAAAATGAAACTATTTCTTTATAATTATATCCCCACTTTCCCATAAAAGCGTGACTATTTCCTCTTCCAATATTTTCACTTAAATCTCCCCAAATCATATTTTTTTTTCCTCAACCCAACTTTCCTTAAATGTTTTTCATATTTTCACTCAAAGAAATGTTTTCTGTAAAACTTGATGCTTATTTTTGTCAAATTAGGACTTTATTTATTTTATTTTGTTTAATATTACATCTTTTTTTGTTTTTATATTGTATTCTACATTATTCTACTTAAAATATTTTTTTCATGAAATTAAATAATAATAATAAATTACACTTGTTGGATTATAACATTTTCCCCTTTTTTTAGAAAATATTTTGAAGATGCTTATTTTTGGACTTTATTTATTTTATTTTGTTTAATATTACATCTTTTTTGTTTTTATATTTTGACTTTAATTGTTATTTTGCTGTTTTTTTTCTTGTTAAATTAGATTTCTATAGTTATTATTTAAACTTTTTTGTTTTTCCTTTTTTTAGTTATATTTTTGGAATTGTATTCTACATTATTCTACTAAAAATATTTTTTTCATGAAATTAAATAATAATAATAATAATAAATTACACCTGTTGGATTATAACATTTTTCCCCTTATTTTTAGAAAATATTTTGAAGATGCTTATTTTTGTCAAATTAGGACTTTATTTATTTTATTTTGTTTAATATTACATATTTTTTTGTTTTTATATTTTGACTTTAATTGTTATTTTGCTGTTTTTTTTCTTGTTAAATTAGATTTCTATAGTTATTATTTAAACTTTTTTGTTTTTCCTTTCTTTAGTTATATTTTTGGAATTGTATTCTACATTATTCTACTTAAAATATTTTTTCATGAAATTAAATAATAATAATAAATTACACTTGTTGGATTATAACATTTTCCCCTTTTTTTTAGAAAATATTTTGAAGATGCTTATTTTTGTCAAATTAGGACTTTATTTATTTTATTTTGTTTAATATTACATCTTTTTTTGTTTTTATATTTTGACTTTAATTGTTATTTTGCTGTTTTTTTTCTTGTTAAATTAGATTTCTATAGTTATTATTTAAACTTTTTTGTGTTTCCTTTTTTTAGTTATATTTTTGGAATTGTATTCTACATTATTCTACTAAAAATATTTTATTCATTAAATTGAATTATAATAATAATAATAATAAATTACACTTGTTGGATTATAACATTTTTTCCCTTATTTTTAGAAAATATTTTGAAGATGCTTATTTTTGTCAAATTAGGACTTCATTTATTTTATTTTTTTAATATTACATCTTTTTTTGTTTTTATATTTTGACTTTAATTGTTATTTTGCTGTTTTTTTTCTTGTTAAATTAGATTTCTATAGTTATTATTTAAACTTTTTTGTTTTTCCTTTTTTTAGTTATATTTTTGGAATTGTATTCTACATTATTCTACTAAAATATTTTTTTCATGAAATTAAATAATAATAATAATAATAATAAATTACACTTGTTGGATTATAACATTTTCCCCCTTATTTTTAGAAAATATTTTGAAGATGCTTATTTTTGTCAAATTAGGACTTTATTTATTTTATTTTGTTTAATATTACATCTTTTTTTGTTTTTATATTTTGACTTTAATTGTTATTTTGCTGTTTTTTTCTTTTTCTTGTTAAATTAGATTTCTATAGTTATTATTTTAACTTTTTTGTTTTTCCTTTTTTTAGTTATATTTTTGGAATTATATTCTACATTATTCTACTAAAAATATTTTCTTCATGAAATTAAATAATAATAATAATAATAATAATAAATTACACTTGTTGGATTATAACATTTTTTTCCCTTATTTTTAGAAAATATTTTGAAGATGCTTATTTTTGTCAAATTAGGTCTTTATTTCTCTTAGTTTTTTTAATATTACATCTTTTTTTGTTTTTTATATTTTGACTTTAATTGTTATTTTGATGTTTTATCTTTTTTGTTAAATTAGATTTCTATTGTTACTATTTTCACTTTTTTGTTATATTTTTAGAATTTTTAAAATAACATTATTATTATTATTATTATTTGTTACGCGCTGTGCGGGTTCCTGTGTGACAGTTTGAGTTTCCTGTCTGGGCTTTGCTTTACTTTTTGGGACACTTTTATTTTGTATCGGACTTCCTGTTTTTGCCCTGTCTTCCTTCGTTGTCCCAATCATCCACACCTGACTATTTAATTACATTGTATTGCGCTGCATCTGTTTCCATCAAAGAGGACGTCATCGTGGGTTCGATAGAAGTGGCAGCAAGACAGAAGACAAGGCGGCTGATCTTTAAAATAGATTTTATTTCCCAATGTAATTGAACAGTTTTACAATATACAGCTGACAGGACTAAGACGTGAATGTATTTTGGCCCTAAAGACTGAAGAAGAAGAAGAACAAGACACCGTTAGAGATGATAGAAGGTACCAGAAGAACTGTGCTCTTTTCACCTGTGCTTTTCCTTTCCCGTGCTAACATGCTAACATGTCTTTCCGTGGGATGAAGCGGTTCAATTCAAGTCCAAACATGGCGGTGGATTTTTTGTTTTTCTACACGAGTCCGGTTCTTCACCTCCGTGTACATTTCTTTTCCACGATAAAAGATAGCCAACCGTCTCAGAACATACCACAAACTGCCAGAGAAATATCATGAAAAATGGCTCCTGAAATCCGTGGAATATTTTTCTAAGGTTAACGTTGTTATTATTTGGTGTTGCTTTTGTTGTTGTTGTTGTTTTTCGGGTTAGGCTCGGAATTAGTGTCCGTTTTTTATAGACGGCTTTTCGCCTCACGCTACTCTTCGAGACAAAAATCTAAGAAAAAGTCACTGCAGGCCTCGCCGGAAAAAATACCACGGAGTTTGAGGGCCACGTAAAAAAAAAGTCGCAAATTTACACAAAAAAATCGTCATATTACGAGATTAAAGTCGTAAATGTAAGAGAAGAGAGTCATACATTTACGAGAAAAAAAGAGTCATAAATTAACGAGAATAAAATATATCATGAATGTACGTACAATTAAGTAAAAAAAAAGTCGTAATATTAAGAGAGTAAAGTCATAAATGTACAAGACCAACGTTGAAAATCAAAGAGTAAAAAAGTCGGAAAATTACGAGAAAATGAAATATATCGTAAATGTACGTACAATTAAGTTGAAAAGTCATAATATTAAGAGAATAAAGTCATAAATGTACAAAATCAAAGTTGAAAATCAAAGAGTAAAAAAGTCGTAAAATTATGAGAAAATGAAATATATCGTAAATGTACATACGTACTATTAAGTCGAAAAAAGTCGTAATATTAAGAGAGTAAAGTCATAAATGTACAAGA
This sequence comes from Doryrhamphus excisus, assembly GCF_037039965.1. Lineage (NCBI taxonomy): Eukaryota > Metazoa > Chordata > Actinopteri > Syngnathiformes > Syngnathidae > Doryrhamphus > Doryrhamphus excisus. The sequence goes on from NC_136362.1 coordinate 7,725,808, forward strand.
CTAATGTTGAAAATCGAAGAGTAAAAAAGTCGTAAAATTACGAGAAAATGAAATATATCGTAAATGTACGTACAATTAAGTTGAAAAAAGTCGTAATATTAAGAGAGTAAAGTCATAAATGTACAAAATCAAAGTTGAAAATCAAAGAGTAAAAAAGTCGTAAAATTACGAGAAAATGAAACATATCGTAAATGTACGTACAATTAAGTCGAACAAAAGTCGTAATATTAAGAGAGTAAAGTCATAAATGTACCAGACCAACGTTGAAAATCGAAGAGTAAAAAAGTCGTGAAATTATGAGAAAATGAAATATATCATAAATGTACACACAATTAAGTCAAAAAAAGTCGGAATATTAAGAGAGTAATCATAAATGTACAACGCCAAAGTTGAAAATCAAAGGGTAAAAAAGTCGCAAAATTGCGAGAAAATGAAATATATCGTAAATGTACGTACAATTAAGTCGAAAAAGTCATAATATTAAGAGAGTAAAGTCATAAATGTACAAAATCAAAGTTGAAAATCAAAGAGTAAAAAAGTTGTAAAATTACGAGAAAATGAAATATATCGTAAATGTACGTACAATTAAGTTGAAAAAAAGTCGTAATATTAAGGGAGGAAAGTCATAAATGTACACGACCAAAGTTGAAAATCAAAGAGTAAAAAAGTCGTAGAATTATGAGAAAATGAAATATATCGTAAATGTACGTACAATTAAGTCGAAAAAAGTCGTAATATTAAGAGAGTAAAGTCATAAATGTACACGACCAAAGTTGAAAATCAAAGAGTAAAAAAGTTGTAAAATTACAAGAAAATAAAATATATCGTAAATGTACGTATAATTAAGTCGAAAAAAAGTCGTAATATTAAGAGAGTAAAGTCATAAATGTACAAGACCAACGTTGAAAATCAAAGAATAAAAAAGTCATAAAATTACGAGAAAATGAAATATATATCGTAAATGTACGTACAATTAAGTTGAAAAGTCATAATATTAAGAGAGTAAAGTCATAAATGTACAAAATCAAAGTTGAAAATCAAAGAGTAAAAAAGTCGTAAAATTACGAAAAAATGAAATATATCGTAAATGTACGTACGTACAATTAAGTCGAAAAAAGTCGTAATATTAAGAGAGTAAAGTCATAAATGTACAAGACTAATGTTGAAAATCGAAGAGTAAAAAAGTCGTAAAATTACGAGAAAATGAAATATATCGTAAATGTACGTACAATTAAGTTGAAAAAAAGTCGTAATATTAAGGGAGTAAAGTCATAAATGTACACGACCAAAGTTGAAAATCAAAGAGTAAAAAAGTCGTAGAATTATGAGAAAATGAAATATATCGTAAATGTACGTACAATTAAGTCGAAAAAAGTCGTAATATTAAGAGAGTAAAGTCATAAATGTACACGACCAAAGTTGAAAATCAAAGAGTAAAAAAGTCGTAAAATTATGAGAAAATGAAATATATCATAAATGTACGTACAATTAAGTCGAACAAAAGTCGTAATATTAAGAGAGTAAAGTCATAAATGTACAAGACCAATGTTGAAAATCAAAGAGTAAAAAAGTCGTAAAATTACGAGAAAATGAAATATATCGTAAATGTACGTACAATTAAGTTGAACAAAAGTCGTAATATTAAGAGAGTAAAGTCATAAATGTACAAGACCAACGTTGAAAATCGAAGAGTAAAAAAGTCGTGAAATTACGAGAAAATGAAATATATCGTAAATGTACGTACAATTAAGTCAAAAAAAGTCGTAATAAGAGAGTGGTCATAAATGTACAACGCCAAAGTTGAAAATTAAAGGGTAAAAAAGTCGTAATATTAAGAGAGTAAAGTCATAAATGTACAAAATCAAAGAGTAAAAAAGTCGTAAAATTACGAGAAAATGAAACATATCGTAAATGTACGTACAATTAAGTTGAAAAAAGTTGTAATATTAAGAGAGTAAAGTCATAAATGTACAAAATCAAAGTTGAAAATCGAAGAGTAAAAAAAGTCGTAAAATTCCGAGAATTAAGTCATCAATTTACCAGGAAAAAAAAGTCACAATTCCCAACAAAAAAAGTCATACATTTATAAAAAAAAAAGTTGTACATTCACAATAAAAATATGAAAATAACATCGTACATTTATGATAATAAAGTCAAATTTACGACAAAGAGGTCAAAGTCGTCGGGAAATAATTCCAATTTTTTTCTTGTCAATTTCGGAGAAAAATGTGGCCCTCGTATTCCGTGGTAAAAAACTGTCCATCCTACTAGAGTTCAAGTTTTAATCCAAAGCTTTTCCAACGCTTGCAGAATATTACCTAAAATCTGATGATGAAATACTCGATGTCCATTTCTTTCTCCTCTTTTAGTACAAAAAATACTTTTGAAAAGACATACTGTATGTATAGATGTGTGCACATATGTGTATATATACTGTTTCTACAGTATATACTGTATATGTGTGTGTGTATACTGCATATACACAGTGGTGTGAAAGGTTTGGGCACCCCTGGTCCTTTTCTAAAAGATCAGCCATTCCAGGTAAATATATCATAGAGCAGAATAATAAAGTTTATAGGACAAAATTTGAGCACCCCAACCCCAAAAAAATGACATGAATGTTTAGTAGATCCTCCTTCTGATCACATATAAAGGTTTCCTATAGCTTCCAATGAGTGTCCGGGTTCTAGTTATTTATTCATTCATTCATTCATTTTCTACTGCTTTTCCTCACGAGGGTCGCGGGGGTGCTGGGAGCCTATCCCAGCTGTCTTCAGACGAGAGGCGGGGTACACACTGGACTGGTGGCCAGCCAATCACAGGGCACATATAGACAAACAACCATTCACACTCACATTCATACCTATGGACAATTTGGAGTCGCTAATTAACCTAGCATGTTTTTTGGAATGTGGGAGGAAACCGGAGTACCCGGTTTAGAAAACCCACGCATGCACGGGGAGAACATGCAGACTCCACACAGAGATGGCCGAGGGTGGAATTGAACCCTGGTCCCCATAACCACTCGACCGCCATGCAGCCCGAAGTTATTTATTCTCTTTCCAAAACATCTCCAGATGGTTTCCAAGCATGGACAGCCATCTTTAAATCCCAGCACGGATTTTCAAGAATATTCAGGTCTGGGGACTAAGATGGACATTCCACAACGTTGTACTTGTTCCTCTGCATGGGATGCCTTAGTAGAACTGGAGCAGTGTTTTGGGTCATCGTTTTTTGTCAACAATTTGGTGAATCCATGGAATCCATGGCACGTTCAACTTGGAGAAGATTTCCAGTACCTGCACTGCCCCCCCCCCAGCCCCCAAAACATGATGCAACCACCACCAAATGTTACTGTGGGTAGCAAGTATTTGTCTTGGAATGCTGTGTTCTTCTTCCGCATGACTTTCCCGTTCAGCATCTCCTTGTACGATGTGCAATGAATAGATGAAGGATGCACAGTGACAACATCTGCACCAAGATCAGGTTGGAGGTCTTTGGAGCTGGTCTGTGGATTGGATCTGAGATTACATAATCTCGGACTGCCACTCCGGGCCTTAACTAGAACCGTTCCTGTGGTCTTCCAGTTTTTCGCTGTTTGTATCCTTCCCTTAGACCATGATGTTGAACAATCTTTGTTCATGAGGTCATGTGAGAATTTATTATGATTGGCTTCACTTCAGGTCAAGGGTCAAAGGTCAATGAGTCGACCTAGCTAATTTAGTGTTTCCCTTGTCATCTATCAGTGTATTGGTCTGCTATATAATATATTTACCTGGAAAACCTTGAAAATTACCACTTTTTCATACCATATATGTGTATATACTGTATATATATATATATATATATGTATGTGTGTGTATGTGTATATACTGTCTATATATCTGTATATACAGACAGTATATGAGTACATGAGCAGAGTAAGAGTGAAAATTAGAGGTACGTTGACATTAATACTACGTCTGCTCTACATGCAGACTCAGCAGTAGCGGACGCTAACGCACTATACACACAAGTAGTACACACTACACGTGACGTCTACGTTACACTAAGAAGGACAAATGAAAAGCAAACAAACGTGCCTCCCTAACGACAAACGTAAAGATACACAGTCAGTACTGGAATAACATTTTTTTTTTTTTTTACATGACTGTACAAAGGTCGGGGGAGTGGTGGGGGCCAGCAGGGATGGAGGTGGGGGGGGGTCGGCGGGGCGGAGGGCGTATACACAGCTAGTATGACAACATGGCGGCGTTAGAACGAGGGATGCTGAGACCGCTAACGGAGGCATGGTGTCCACGCTTCCTGTCTAGAAATACGAATCAGAGGGTGTCCAAAGTGCGGCCCGGGGGCCATTTGCAGCCCGTGCCACATTCTAAAAAAATATAATTGAACTACAAACCTAAAAAAACAGCAAAAAATGGCAACACAAAACAAAAAAATTAGTAAAAAAAAAGTAGTATTTTTTTTTTTACCAGAATCATGGTGTGGGTAATATTCCCAGGAAGAATAACATCTTTTAGCATGAAGTTAAATTCTAAAAAAATATGTTTTTAAGTCAAATTTTTATGAAAAACAAACAAAACAATGCATGAAGTTGGAATTTTTGGAAAACTGTGAAGCGTTTCTAAAGATGAAGTGAAAATATAATGAGAATTCCAAGAACAAGTCGAAATAATTGGAAATATTGGAGAATATTAATATTATTAATTAATATTATTAATATTAATATTAAGAAAAAGGATTTCCAAGAATAACCTGGTGTATTATTAAAAAAAATTGTATTATAGAAGAAAATACTCTTTTGTGCTTTATTTGTACTATTTTGAGGAACAAAAAAACTAAATTAAGTAAATTTTTTAAAAATGAGGTTTGGTAGCAAATTAAAATATTATGGGAATAAAGTCAAAATATATGTGAAAAAATATTATGAAACCGATTAAAGAAGTAAAGAAGCAATAGCGGTGTTTGTACAATATTTCTTCCTGCATTAATTTTTCACTATGTGGCTTTGATTGCTACCTCCAACTGTACACAGGAGAACAGCCCCATCCTGCGGACGAAAGGTGCAACTGCAAGCCATGACCTGGCAAAGCAGGCCAATTTGTCCCATTACGCTGTCAATAATAATAATAATTCACGAATTATGTATGCCTGTCCTTCATGTTGGTAAAATAGCATTCACCGATTTATGTCACCATCAACTCCGCCCTTCTATGGACTAATAATATTATTATGCAAGACTGAGACAGGTCATTTTTTGGGACATTTTAGGGCAAAATGAGCTCCCTTGCAGTCTTAGAGCAATCCCCACTGGTGTCGATACCTCGGGATACAGTAATCCCTCCTTCATCACTTCCAGGCCCAACCATCATCCGCACATTCCGCTAGGACTCTTTATTTAGGAATGGAATATTTTTGTAATTTTTGTAACCTGTTTACCACCTTCAAAATTTGTTTTTACATTTGAGACCTCTAGACATGAAATAACACCCCTATAGTCACCTTTATCCCATAGTAGACATGATAAGACATAAATATGACTATATTGCTGTGAATGTGTTCAAAACCCGCAATAAAAGCCTGGTGCTTGTGTGTCTCAAATAACATTACAGTAACAAGAGCCCTCCAGACATGAAATAACACCCCTATAGTCACCTTTACGCTCATGTGATCATAATGATAAGACATAAATAAGACTATATTGCTGTGAATGTCTTCAAACCCGCAATAAAAGCCTGGTGCTTGTGTGTCTCAAATAACATTACAGTGACAAGAGCCCTCTAGACATGAAATAACACCCCTATAGTCACCTTTACGCTCATGTTACCCCATAGTAGACATGATGAGACATAAATAAGACTATATTGCTGTGAATGTGTTCAAAACCCGCAATAAAAGCCTGGTGCTTGTGTGTCTCAAATAACATTACAGTGACAAGAGCTCTCTAGACATGAAATAACACCCCTATAGTCACCTTTACGCTCATGTTACCCCATAGTAGACATGATGAGACATAAATAAGACTATATTTCTGTGAATGCGTTCAAAACCCACAATAAAAGCCTGGTGCTTGTGTGTCTCACCTAACATTACAGTAATAAGAGCCCTCTAGACATGACATAGCACCCCTATAATCACATTAGAGTAACATTACTGACCCCTGGTGACCAGTGTACAACACTACATGGCATTGTGACGTCTTTCAATGCATCTACCGAATTCTGAATGCCTGAAATTTTTACTTTAGTTAATAAATCACATTTTCTGCGTGAAAATGCTTTAAAAAAACAAAAAAAAATTAATATATTTTTGAACAAGCGTGATGTGGCGAGGGATTACTGTATCTGTGATTTCAACGAAAGCAAACCTCAAAGCTTACTCGGACCCTGAGAAGTGAAGAAAGTGAAAGCGAAAGTAAAGAAACAAGAGAATTAGTCTGTGAGGTCACGGTGCGGTGCAAGGTGTATGCAAAGGAACGTCCTTTGAACGTGGTAATTCATTTTCACCTGGTGTGTATTACGGCACAGTAGATGGGGGCCGAAAGAGGGGTGTGGGGGAGGAAGGTAGGGGGGGCAAAGCGGGGGTTTAAAAGGTTCTGCTTCCACCCATCCCATGCGGGCCCAGGTTCAAGATGTCAGGAGAAGAGTGCGTGCGTCTGTGCACGACACAAACAGCATCTAGCATACCTCTAACTGCATGTGAAGATGAGGAAATATTAAATTATGTGCAAGAAACGAAACAATCCCACGCACGCACGCAAACATACGCAAATCATTTGGACGATGACCCAATTTATTCCTTTTTTTGTGCCTTTTTTTTTTTGTTTTTGCTAATATATCACAGCTAGACAGCAGAGGTTAGGATAGATATAATAAGCCCTTACAATATGTAAAGGTCTCCAGCAAAAAGGGATCTCCCCCACAGAGGACTGTGGGAAAGTGGGGTGAGGATTGGAGGAGAAGGGAGGAGAAAGGATGGAGGGGGGGGGGGGTGGGCGCACGGCGACGGTAGCCGGCCGCCGTCTATGCACTCGGGTTGGGGTTGTTGTGCGTGTTGGTGGAGCCGTTGCTTCCCTGGATGGTGAGGCTGATGTCATCCTTCCTCTCCTTCTCCTCCTCCCGCAGCTCCTCTTTCAGCTCGTCCTTCTCCTTGAGGGGACGAGCCTCCACAGTGTCTTCCGTGGCTGCGGGGGCGTAGCGGCCGATGCGGTGCTCCCGCAGGGCCGGGCCCCACTTGGGATGAGGCTGGCAAGCACTCTTCAAGCGCTGATACAAAAAGCGAGAACAATAAAAGTGGCGTCAAAAATAAGTTTTTCATCCATATTTGCTAGAGGTGGGAAACGCGATTCTTTTCAACGACTCGGTTTGTAGAAAGTCTGTGAAAATTGAGTCTTTGTTGAGCACCCGTGAGTCAGTGATAAACGAGTCTTCCCCAATTACCCATAAGTCTGTGAAAGGTGAGTCTTTGTCAAACACCTGTGACTCAGTGGAACTCCAGTATTCGTTGAGCACCCGTGAGTCGGTGAAACACGAGTCTTCCACCAATCACCCATAAGTCTGAGTCTTTGTCACTACTTGTGAATCAGTGAAACTCGAGTATTCGTTGAACACCCGTGAGTCAGTGAAAAAAGAGTCTTCCTCTAATCACCCATAAGTCTGTGACTCTTTGTCACTACCTGTGAATCAGTGAAACTCGAGTATTCGTCGAGCACCCGTGAGTCAGTGAAAAACAAGTCTTCCTCTAATCACCCATAAGTCTGTGAGTCTTTGTCACTACCTTCTAAATCAGTAAAACACAAGTCTTTGTCGAGCACCTGTGACTCAGTGGAACTTGAGTATTCATTGAGCACCCGTGAGTCAGTGAAAAACGCATCTTCCACCAATCACCCATAATTCTGTGAGTTTTTGTCACTACCTGTGAATCAGTGAAACACAAGTCTTTGTCGAGCACCTGTGACTCAGTGGAACTCGAGTATTCGTTGAGCACCCGTGAATCAGTGAAAAACGAGTCTTCCACCAATCACCCATAAGTCTGTGAAAGGTGAGTCTTTGTCAAACACCTGTGACTCAGTGGCACTTCAGTATTCGTTGAGCACCCGTGAGTCAGTGATAAACGAGTCTTCCACCAATCGCCCATAAGTCTGTGAAAGGTGAGTCTTTGTCAAACACCCGTGACTCAGTGGAACTCCAGTTTCGTTGAGCACCCGTGAGTCGGTGAAAAACAAGTCTTCCACCAAACGCCCATAAGTCTGGGGAAGGTGAGTCTTTTTGTCAAACACCTGTGTCTTAGTCGAACTCGAGTATTCGTTGAGCACCCGTGAATCAGTGAAAAACGAGTCTTCCACCAATCACCCATAAGTCTGTGAAAGGTGAGTCTTTGTCAAACACCTGTGACTCAGTGGCACTTCAGTATTCGTTGAGCACCCGTGAGTCAGTGATAAACGAGTCTTCCACCAATCGCCCATAAGTCTGTGAAAGGTGAGTCTTTGTCAAACACCCGTGACTCAGTGGAACTCCAGTTTCGTTGAGCACCCGTGAGTCGGTGAAAAACAAGTCTTCCACCAAACGCCCATAAGTCTGGGAAAGGTGAGTCTTTTTGTCAAACACCTGTGTCTTAGTCGAACTCGAGTATTCGTTGAGCACCCGTGAATCAGTGAAAAACGAGTCTTCCACCAATCGCCCATAAGTCTGGGAAAGGTGAGTCTTTGTCAAACACCTGTGACTCAGTGGAACTCGAGTATTCTTTGAGCACCCGTGAGTCAGTGAAAAAAGAGTCTTCCCCAATCACCCATAAGTCTGTGAGTCTTCGTCACTACCTGTGAATCAGTGAAACACAAGTCTTTGTTGAGCACCTGTGACTCAGTGGAACTCGAGTATTTGTTGAGCACCTGTGAGTCAATGGAAAACAAGTCTTCCCCAATCGCCCATAAGTCTGTGAAAGGTGAGTCTTTGTCAAACTCCTGTGACTCAGTGGAACTCCAGTATTTGTTGAGCACCCGTGAATCAGTGAAAAACGAGTCTTCTACCAATCACCCATAAGTCTGTGAGTCTTTGTCACTACCTGTGAATCAGTGAAACACAAGTCTTTGTCGAGCACCTGTGACTCAGTGGAAATCCAGTATTTGTCGAGCACCCGTGAGTCAGTGAAAAACGAGTCTTCCCCAATCACCCATAAGTCTGTGAGTCTTTGTCACTACCTGTGAATCAGTGAGACTCGAGTATCCGTTGAGCACCCGTGAGTCAGTGAAAAACGAGTCTTCCACCAATCACCCATATGTCTGTGAGTCTTTGTCACTACTTGTGAATCAGTGAAACTCAAGTATTCGCTGAGCACCCGTGAGTCAGTGAAAAACAAGTCTTCCCCAATCACCCATAAGTCTGTGGGTCTATGTCACTACCTGTGAATCAGTGAAACACAAGTCTTTGTCGAGCACCTGTGACTCAGTGGAACTCAAGTATTCGTTGAGCACCCGTGAGTCAGTGAAAAAAAGAGTCTTCCACCAATCGCCCATAAGTCTGTGGAAGGTGATCTTTGTCAAACTCCTGTGACTCAGTGGAACTCGAGTACTCGTTGAGCACCCGTGAGTCAGTGTAAGTAGTCTTTGACAAGAACCTGTGAATCAGTGAAAGTCGAGTCTTCTGCAGGCACACGCCAGTCAATGAAAAGTCTTCAACGAGCACACGTGAGTCGGTGAAACATGAATCTCTGTTGAGCAAGTATTCGTCGAGCACCCGTGAGTCAGCGAAAGTCGATGCTTCGTCAAGCACCCATGAGTTAGTGAAAGTCGGGTCTTCCTTGAGCACCCGCGAGTGTACGGTGACCAAAACCTACCTCTCTGAAAGTGGCCCCCGGGGACCTTGAGATCTTGTAGAGGGCGTAGATGGGTATGCAGATGACGGAGGACAGAGCCATGGCGAAACCGATGGCCAGGGACCAGCCGGGGTAAACGTAGTCATTGTAGGTGATGGGCTTGTACTGGATCACCGTGAAGATCAGGATAAACTGTGGGGGAAAGGGCAGAATGAGCGAGTGCCGATATGCAATATCCGGTCATTATTGCAAGTCATTATTTCATATAACAGTCTGACTCACAGTGTCATCTTGCAAACAACATTAAATTCATCACACTGCAACTTTACACTCAATGGTTAATAATATTATTGCAGTGGTTGGGTTTAAACACATTTTTGAATCATATTGGGACATATTTGTATATTTGTTTATACACCTTTTGAGTATTAAGTCGCTGTGTGATGAAATCAGTAGTTGTGATTGTGATCGTATATAAATGCATAAGCAAAAGGATCAAAGTTTAAGAAAAAGTTGCGGCTTTTATGGAATTTACGGTATGTAGACGTGGCTTGGAGAAACCAGCCTCGCCTGCTAGCCTCTACCTGAAGGTCAGACCGTGACTTTGTGTCCATCTGTTCCTATATTTTGGTCAAAAATAGCAGTACTTCTCAATTACTCCCCATTTTCTGCCATTTGCAGAACGTTTTTGAACGTCGATAGGTTAAATTCTAACTCGTTGGTTTCATTCAAAAGCTTATTAGAGTTATGAAGATGAAAAGTCATCTTCACAGGAACCCGGAGAGCAGACTTTTAGTCGATGATGTAATGAATGAAAAGGGGGGAAAAAAAGGCCTGAAATGGAAGCTGTAATCCACAACAATGCATTTTGTGTTTGGTTCAGAGGCTTAGTGGACTAATAATACATGTGCTTGGGAAAATTCTACTGATAGAGGCTGCTCGTGTCCATTTCCCAGTCAGAAAGATTTGAGGTTGGAATTCGGAAACAAAGACAGATTAACTCCGGAAATGTAGGTCAGATTCCTAAAATGTGTTAGCGGTATTCAAACGTGGTGTGTTAATGTAACAGAGTTAAAAATGCACATTATTATTTATTTTCTAAATGCGTGAATGTATTATTATTTAGTTATTATGTGAATTTTTATCTCAATTAGTATTTTCTTATCTTGTTTACATTTTCCATTGCTTTATTTTATCCTTTCACTTCTGCTCCTCCCGGGCTTCCGTAGTTGCCCCCAGCTCTGGTAGCACTTCCGGTCTTTGCCACACCACGTGACTGGCATTGACGGAGGGTAAGTTCAGTTAAAGAGCTGCAGACAAAATGTGTTGTTTAGTTTAAGATTTGGTCATCTGTGTTGTGTATATTGTTTTTATGTCGATATATTTGTCATTTCAAGTGGTTTTATGTTATTTCGATTGTTGGTTTTAGTTAAAAGGGCTTCTTTTCATTTACATTTCTGGCGGGATTTGCGTTACATTAGGCCCGTTGTGGTTTTTGTTACAATGTGTAATTTATGTCCCGTCTGTGTAGGGTGAAGAAGTGGAGGAAAAAAGAACTTTATTTTCATTCTTTTGTCCATCAGGTATGTGTTTTTCATTTTTGTAATCACTATACTTTTTCGCGTGTCATTAATTGCTCCTTCCGCTTCTCTCCCCCACTCCGTTACTTATGTTGGCCACTAGTCGGCAGTGTTGTGAAACATTGTAAATATATAAAATCTGTGTTTTGTTTACCATTAAAACAAGTACTTCCTCTCTTTGCCACACAACGTGGTTGGCATTGACAGGGGGTGCAGAAGTGGAGGAAAAAGAACTTTTATTTTCATTCTTTTGTCCATCAGAAACCTAACAAAGGCCGTTATATGAACTTACAGAAATAATAACGGGGGAGATGAACCTCCAGCACACTTTGAAGAAGAGCGGAGGAGGGAAACCCAGCATCATCTCAACGTCTTTGAAATAGTTTCGGTGACCTGCAGGAAAAGACGGTAAGAAAAAACATCAGCTTGGGTTGCCTTACTTCTATGGCAAAGAGTCCGAGTAGTACTTTTATTGATATCCATGTTCTTGGAGGATAACCAATAAGGATAGAAAACTCTGCCAAACTGAAAGGCAGCCCATCCTTACCATAAATATACATGATGCAGACACACATGATGCAGGAAATGATGACCAGAGAGAAGCTAGCAGCGTAATTGTCCATCAGGAGCAACCAGTAGATTCCTGCCTGTGAGCAGAAACACACATGCGGTAGGAAAATGGGAGGACTGGGAATGCTCCAGGATGGGAAATGCATCCTGGCGGTCTTACCTGAGTTGTTAGTGGCACTCCCAGTAGGAATCCGACAATCGCCACGCACAGCGTAACCACGGTCTTGTTTCTGATGATCCAGTCGGTGCCGATCTCATCCACAATGGCCGTCACCAGCGTCTCCAGTAAGCAGAACTGAAGGAAGAAAGGAGAATTATTTATGTTTCTGTTATGAAAGATAATTATATACTTCAGGAGCCACTCGTTTATTGCAATTAATTGGTCTGTGGTAAATTAATTTCCGCAAAGTAGGATTCTTTATTGAAAAATACCCTGTTTGCGACCTTCTAAATACACTTTTCAGTATTATTAGAGACCTCTAGACATAAAATAACACCCCTATAACAACATTACAGGAACATTTCTGACACCTAGTGACCAGTGTACAATACTACATATCATTACAACAGTTTTTTAATTCATTTAGCCCAGGGGTCGGCAACCTTTATTATGAAAAAAGCCATTTTAACCGCTAGCCTGGAGCCGCAAAACATACGTTAAAAACAACGTTGGAGGGAATTTGGGGGTATCAAAGTAGTTCAGATAAGAAAAGACAAGTTGGAGTATTCTTGCTAGTATTGGAAGTAAACTTACATAAAAGTACATATGTGTAAACTACTGTAAACTGTAGTTTTTTTTTAATTATCTAATTTATTTTTAGAAATGCCAAATAGCTCTGGGAAAGTATTACTTATTTTCCTTCATGTTTCTGCTCATCCAATCACCAGTCAGAAATCAGTCAGGATGCATTCATGGCCTCACATAAAGTTGGATTTTTAAAAACTCATTACAAAGACGCGCATTTTCCCCACTCGGGTGTTAAAAAATATTCAAGCATTGCAAAGGGAGCCATAACATATAAGCCACATGCGGCTCTGGAGCCGTGGGTTGCTGACCCTTCCCTTATTTAGCCAATAATATGAGTCAATATGCTTAAGTCATGAAAAAACATGTGAAATTCTGACTAATAGCAACCATAAAACAGCATGATTGATGAATATATATGTGATGGTATACTTGTACGTACGTATATATATATGACATATGCAGTAAATTCCTTCCTCCATGATCCATGATACTCGGTCAAGCGAGTATTCCAGTCTCACCTGAGTCCCCAGCCCGAGAAGGATGAGCATGAAGAAGAAGAGCAGCGACCACAGTGGGGAAATGGGCAGCAGAGTGAGAGCCTCCGGGTAGGCCACAAAGGCCAGTCCCGGGCCGTGGTCGGCCACCTCCGATACGGGCACGTTCAGATGGTGTGCCATGAAGCCCAGGATGGAGAAAATGACAAAGCCGGCGTAGACGCTGGTAGCACAGTTGGTGATGCTGATGATGATGCTGTCTCTGTACACGGAAAAGCAGATTGGACGGTCGTCAGATCGTGGCTAGAGCGGAAATGGAATTCACATTTTGCAGTAATTTGCATTTATTTTTGTGTACATTAGTAAATGATCTATAATGATGAACGCAGTGAAAAAACTCCTAATGCTCATTCATGGTCATGCCAAACTGTTGGAAAAACCAAGCTGGAAGCTGCACTGCACCAAATTGCTTGGTATCAGTGGCGTCATTAGGCCTATTTTAGGGGGGCTTCAGTCCCCCTAAAATGTTCTTAAGCCCCCCTAAATAATTGTATATTTTTTATAGATTTTTTATTATTTTTTTTAATGATTTTTTCAAATCTTTTTTTAGTTTTTACAAAAAAAACTCATTTCATATAATAGGGCAAAAGCAGGCTAATAAGCAAGCCAATAAGCAGGCTAATACTAGCCTACTACTACTAGTAGTAGTTGTAATAATGAATAAAATAATGAATGAATGAATAAAATAAAATAAATAATTTGATATTTTTTTATTGATTTTATTGATTTTTTTTTACAAAAAAATCTCTGACAAATTTCATATAAGTAATAATCGGAAGAAAAAATAAATAATAAAATAAATAATTTGATATTTTTTGTTGATTTTTTATTGATCTTGTTAAAAAAAATCTGACAAATTTCATATAAGTAATAATCAGAAGAATAATGAAAAAATAAATAATAAAATAAATAATTTGATATTTTTTATTGATTTTATTTTTACAAAAAAAAATCTGACAAATTTCATATACGTATTACTCAGAGGAATAATGAAAAAATAAATAATAAAAATAAATAATAAAATAAATAATTTGATACTTTTTTATGTATTAATTTTTTTTACAAAAAAAATCTGACAAATTTCATATAATAGGGCAAAAGCAGGCTAATAAGCAAGCCAATAAGCAGGCTAATACTAGCCTACTACTACTAGTAGTAGTAGTAATAATAATCAGAAGAAGAATAATGATGATAGTAATAATAATAATAGTCTAATTAATAATATAATAATGATGATGATATCATTGATCACTGTCCACTGGACAGAATGGTTTCAGAGCTTGAGCAGCGGTTTTGCAGTATAGATTGTGTGTACTTGTGTACATTTAATGGTATCTCTACTAAATCTGTCCAAAAGTGGGAAAGTTATATCCCGGTTCTTGTTCCTTTGTTGTTTTTGTAATTTTTTTGATTTTTTTTGAATGTCTACTACAGTCATTCATATCCTGTACATCTCCAGGGGGCTTGGTATGATAAATGATATGGTATGATAAAAGACTCGGAGAGAGTAAAGTGGTTTGTAAGCAATAACCGATTCCCCGGATGCTTGGCCTGCCTTATACGTTGTGGACCAATCAGTGAGGCCAAAGAATAGCGGAACTATTCTCTGAAGCACCTTTATGAGGAATAGTGTTAAAGTACCTGAAACAATTGTTGTGGAACTTGTTATAGGAAGCCATCGTAATGAGGCCGCCCCACGCACATCCCAGGGAGTAGAAAATCTGTGACGCAGCATCTCCCCACACCTGGGAAAACAACACAAGAACCACTAATTGGCGCCGCCACTCGTTATTGACAAAGTCGGAAAACTGTTACTATATAAGGTTATCTGTATATAGAAACCCTGTTTATGACCTTCTAAATATGCATGCTTTTCAGTCTTATTAGAGCCCTCTAGACATAAAATAACACCCCTATAACGACATTACAGGAACATTACATGATATATATATATATATGTACTTATATCATTCCTTGAGTCACATAACATCTATGATACTGAAAGTATCCAGTGACATCATGTTGTACAGTACTAGTCCTGCTGGACCTGTCTTCGGCCTTGGACACGGTGGACCACAACATTCTAATAAACCTGGTTGTTGATGTCAGGTCCAGTTCTTTGCTGGTTTACATCATACTTGACTGTCAGAAACTTTAGTGTGTCTGCCAGCCATATAATGTCATGTCAATGTCATAATGTCGCTAATTAACCTAGCATGTTTTTGGAATTTTGGAATGTGGGAGGAAACCCGGAGAGTACCCGGAGAAATCTCACGCATGCAAACATGCAAACTCCACACGCAGAGGGTGGAATTGAACCTGAGTCTCCTCACGCTAACCACACGAACGCCGTGCAGCCCCTCATATAATGTCAGAGCCCTGAAATGTACTGTGTGGTGTCCCCCAGGGGTCAATCCTGTGCCCCATTCTGTTTTGACTGTATGTCCTCCTACCTCTCGGTCGGAATGGAGCCTATCCCAACTGGTGGCCAGCCAATCACAGGGCACATATAGACAAACAACCATTCACACTCACATTCATACCTATGGACAATTTGGAGTCGCTAATTAACCTAGCATGTTTTTGGAATGTGGGAAACCGGAGTACCCGGAGAAAACCCACTCATGCACGGGGAGTACATGCAAAGAGATGGCCGAGGATGGAGTCGAACCCTGGTCCTCCTAGCTGTGATGTCTGCGCGCTAACCACTTGACCACCGTGCCGCCCTACTGTATACTCATTCATTCATTCATTCATTTTCTATCGCTTTTTCCTCACGAGGGTCGCGGGGGGTGCTGGAGCCTATCCCAGCTGTCTTCGGGCGAGAGGCGGTGTACACCCTGGACTGGTGGCCAGCCAATCACAGGGCACATATAGACAAACAACCATTCACACTCACATTCATACCTATGGACAATTTGGAGTCGCTAATTAACCTAGCATGTTTTTGGAATGTGGGAGGAAACCGGAGTACCCGGAGAAAACCCACGCATGCACGGGGAGAACATGCAAAGAGATGGCCGAGAGTGGAGTTGAACTCTGGGCCTCCTAGCTGTGAGGTCTGCGCGCAAACCACTTATCCACCGTGCAGCCCTACTGTATACTACAATCCCAGCAGTGGGTCTGATCGAGACATTTTGTCCCATTCCTTTTGCTAAAGAGCTCAGGTTCTGTCAGGTTGCATCGGGATCGGGTGTGAACAGCTCCTATAGCAGGTCCAGCCACTGTACTGAGATCTGTGGTTTTGACTTGGCCCCCCTAGAAGATTTACTTTGCTGTGTTTGAACGAGTTCTGTGTGGCTTTTGCTGCATGTTTAAGGGAGGGGGGGGGGTGGGACGATGGGGGGGGGGGGGGGGGGGTCGCTGTCTCCCGAGGCGTAGTTCTCATGCAGGTTGAGACAGATTATGACCCAGGATCGACACCTCGACATGTTATATATGCTTGTAAAAATACCTTAGCATCCAGGACCTTCTGCCACTGCGGAGTCAGGTAGTACATGATCCCGTTGACGGCCCCGTCCAGGGTAATGCCGCGGATAAACAGGATGGTCAAAACCACATAAGGGAATGTGGCTGTGAAGTACACCACCTGGAATTACACATCACACGCATGTGACGTGTACACGTCACTCACGCAGGAAGAGAGGAGTGAGAACACGGACCTTTCCCGAGGATTTGACGCCCCTGATGAGGCAGAGGAAGACCACCACCCAGGACACAGCCAGGCAGCCCAGGATGGGGAGGCGCACTTCTCCAAAGTTGCCGATGTCGTCGGAGATGTCCAGCACGTAGTGTCTAAAATAAACACACGACTTTTATATGCATTATTACGCATATTTTGTCTGCTGAAATCAAGTACAAAATTTGCTAAATGAGCTAAAATACAAATATAATATGTAGTATTGCACACTGGCCACCAGGTGTCAGTAAATTTGTCTGAAATTTTATATTGTCTTATTTGTGAGACAAAAGCCACTGCGGGTAACAGGAGTCAAATGTAATTATAGGGGTGTTATTTCATGTCGAGAGGGCTCTAATGATGCTCTAACTGGGATTAAATATATCTGAAATTTTATATTATCTTGTCTTAAAGTTTCTATTATGAGACAAAAGCCACTGCGGGTAACAGGAGTGAAATGTGATTATAGGGGTGTTATTTCATGTTGAGAGGACTCTAATGATGCTCTAACTGGGATTAAATTTATCTGAAATTTTATATTATCTTGTCTTATCTTAAAGTTTTTATTATGGGACAAAAGCCACTGCAGGTAACAGGAGTCAAATGTGATTATAGGGGTGTTATTTCATGTCAAGAGGGCTCTAATGTTCATTCATTCATTTTCTACCGCTTATCCTCACAAATTGCTTGGTATCAGTGGCATCATTAAGCCTAATTTAGGGGGGCTTCAGTCCCCTTAAAATGTTCTTAAGCCCCCCCTAAATAATTTGACTTGATTTTTGATTTTTTTTTATTTGATTTTTTGACATTTTTTTATTGATTTTTTTTTTTTTTTACCAAAAAAATGCACCTAGTGCTGGAGCCTACCCCAGCTGTTTTGGGGTGAGAGGCGGGCTCCACCCTGGACTGGTGGCCAGCCAATCACAGGGCACATATAGACAAACAACCATTCACACTCACATTCATACCTATGGACAATTTGGAGTCGCTAATTAACCTAGCATGTTTTTGGAATGTGGGAGTACCCGGAGAAAACCCATGCATGCACGGGGAGAACATGCAAACTCCGAGGGTGGAATTGAACTCCGGTCTCCTAGCTGTGAGGCCTCTGCGCTAACCACTCGAACACCGTGCAGCTTGAAATCAAGTATAAAAATGGCGGAATTAGCTAAAATACAAATATAATATGTAGTATTCCACACTGGCCACTAGGTGTCAGTAAATTTGACTGAAATTTTATATTGTCTTATTTGTGAGACAAAAGCCACTGCAGGTAACAGGAGTGAAATGTGAATATAGGGGTGTTATTTCATGTCGAGAGGGCTCTAATGGAAAAAATATATTGTATGCTCTAACTGGGATTATTTTGGCGTAAGTCACAATATGGGGGAGGAACTATGGTCTCCCGAGTGCTGGGACTGGTTCGCAAAATAAATAACACGTGTCCTGCATGTCGTTCATGAGCTGTTCCACTCCGATGAAAGGTTGTAGATTTCCAGGAATCTTGAATAAATATTTGACAACGGTTGGCCGAAGTGACAAACTGAGGTCACGTCATTCCCGAACTGCCAAACAGGGGAATACAATGTACTTACTTCCAGTATTCCTCGCTGGGACTGGTCCTCTTGGTGCGATTGACGACCTCGCTGACCCCCGCCGCCACGCCGTGGGTGACGTTGGCCAGGGTGCCGTTAATCTGGCCGCTTTGGCTCACCACTCCGCTGCAGTCGGGCGTGTTCCAGGGGTTGTTGCAGTACGTCCACGGCAATAAGTTAGTCATGGACATGAAGAAGTAGTAGAAGGCGATGCAAATCACCACGTTGTAATAAATCCCGATGTAGGTGGACACCACCATCATGCCGTAGCCCACACCTGGCGGGGAAGAACACAGGTTCGAGTTCATCCATACAGTTTTAGACACCCAAAGGATCCTCTTAGGAAACATGGCTGGGATTGAATGAGTTATTATTATGGGCTTGCTCAGTAATGCAAGCCCCATAGTCTATGGGGCTTGCATTACTGAGCAAGCCCATATTGTTATTCCTTGTGGTGTTTAGTTATGGGCTTGCTCAGTAATGCAAGCCCCATAGACAGCAGCAGTCTATGGGGCTTGCATTACTGAGCAAGCCCATATTGTTATTCCTTGTGGTGTTTAGCTATTATTATTATATCTTAATCTTCCCATTATTGCGCATGTAATGCGGCCAAAACCGCAAATGTTACACCGCCGGAATCGTGAGGCTCGGGACTACAGCAGTATTTATTTTTTGGAATGTTTTGTGTAACTATGGCGACGCTTTAAACCAAAACGGTCAAAAATGGGCCACTATATTAGGTACACCTGTTCTATTTTTAGAACAGCCACATTCCAGAGAAAACTTCTCAACTGTCTCTGTGGCTAAATGCTAATTGCTAGCATGTTAGCATTTAAGGTAATTTACTCATGTCTAAAGGCAAATACACACATGGCATGATGTAGGGAAGTTATAGGACAACCTTGGTACTTTCTAAACTTGAGGCCCTCTCGCTAGGTGCTAGCATGATGACTGTTAGCATGTTAGCATTTTAGCTAATTTACTCATGTCTAAAGGCAAATACACACATGGCATGATGGAGGGAAGTTATAGGACAACCTTGGCACTTTCTAAACTTGAGGCCATCTCGCTAGGTGCTAGCATGATGACTGTTAGCATGTTAGCATTTTAGCTAATTTACTCATGTCTAAAGGCAAATACACACATGGCATGATGTAGGATGGTTATAGGACAACCTTGGCACTTTCTAAACTTGAGGCCATCTCGCTAGGTGCTAGCATGATGACTGTTAGCATGTTAGCATTTTAGCTAATTTACTCATGTCTAAAGGCAAATACACACATGGCATGATGGAGGGAAGTTATAGGACAACCTTGGCACTTTTTAAACTTGAGGCCATCTTGCTAGGTGCTAGCATGATGACTGTTAGCATGTTAGCATTTAAGGTAATTTACTCATGTCTAAAGGCAAATACACACATGGCATGATATAGGGAAGTTATAGGACAACCTTGGTACTTTCTAAACTTGAGGCCCTTTCGCTAGGTGCTAGCATGATGACTGTTAGCATGTTAGCATTTTAGCTAATTTACTCATGTCTAAAGGCAAATACACACATGGCATGATGGAGGGAAGTTATAGGACAACCTTGGCACTTTCTAAACTTGAGGCCATCTCGCTAGGTGCTAGCATGATGACTGTTAGCATGTTAGCATTTTAGCTAATTTACTCATGTCTAAAGGCAAATACACACATGGCATGATGGAGGGAAGTTATAGGACAACCTTGGTACTTTCTAAACTTGAGGCCATCTCGCTAGGTGCTAGCATGATGACTGTTATCATGTTAGCATTTAAGGTATTTTACTCATGTCTAAAGGCAAATACACACATGGCATGATGTAGGGAAGTTATAGGACAACCTTGGCACTTTTTAAACTTGAGGCCATCTTGCTAGGTGCTAGCATGATGACTGTTAGCATGTTAGCATTTAAGGTAATTTACTCATGTCTAAAGGCAAATACACACATGGCATGATGTAGGGAAGTTATAGGACAACCTTGGTACTTTCTAAACTTGAGGCCATCTTGCTAGGTGCTAGCATGATGACTGTTAGCATGTTAGCATTTTAGCTAATTTACTCATGTCTAAAGGCAAATACACACATGGCATGATGGAGGGAAGTTATAGGACAACCTTGGCACTTTCTAAACTTGAGGCCATCTCGCTAGGTGCTAGCATGATGACTGTTAGCATGTTAGCATTTTAGCTAATTTACTCATGTCTAAAGGCAAATACACACATGGCATGATGGAGGGAAGTTATAGGACAACCTTGGTACTTTCTAAACTTGAGGCCATCTCGCTAGGTGCTAGCATGATGACTGTTAGCATGTTAGCATTTTAGCTAATTTACTCATGTCTAAAGGCAAATACACACGTGGCATGATGTGGGGACACTATGGGACTGCCCCAAACTTTTCGTGACCTGAGGCTGTCTTGCTAGGTGCTAGCTTGGTAGCCGTTAGCATGTTAGCATTTAAGCTAATTTGCTAACGTCTAAATGCAAATAGACACATGGCATGATGTGGGGACACGATGGGACTGCATCAACCTTTTCGGTACTTGAGGCGTTCTTGCTAGGTGCTAGCATGGTAACCATTTGCACACCGGGCCCGAGGTTCACAGCACAGGTGGCAAGCCCATCAAAATTTCCACGGGAATTTTCTAGTTACTATTATTTTTCCTCAAGAAAAAAAAGTATTGTGTTTTTACTGATAAAAATGCGTGTTTGCAAAAAGTAAACCCACTCAGACAGTAAACTTGATGAAAAACGTGACTCGTGGAAGCCAAAGTACAAAGTTATGTTGACTTGCCCTCACGTTCTTAGCGATGTATGCTTTTCACGTGCAGATGTTTACTCCAATGTAACGTCCAGGAAGTTGGAACTTATACCTAAATCAACTCCTCTTTGGACCCAAAGACTTTTTTTTTTTTTTATGATGTTCATTTTCACTTGCATTCCTTTTCCTTGGCGCACTGCTGCTGGACGGACACAATGAAGTCCCAAAGGTTAAGTAATGGCGGCATGTGCTAGTGTTTGACACATCTACAGTATTTATATATCCGTATGGATTTATCTATGTTTTTGGTCTTGAATTAGTTAAGGGAAAATTGATTTGGTTAGCATCCGTTTCAGTTTCCTTCTGGAAGGAATTAACGACGCTAACCAAGGTTCAACCTGAACGTATACAATCTGATTTATGAGTATTACACACAAAATACACAACAAACCTTTGAACATTGGGCTAATCTTCCAGACTCCCAGACACCCCAGGCTGGCAAACTGGCCGAAGGACAACTCCAGGAAGAAGAGCGGAATGCCACAGAAGACCAACATGATAAAATACGGGAGCATAAAGGCACCTGGAAGGAAAAGCACACACGACTTGGTCAATTCCAGCTAGATGTATTATGTCTTTTTTTTTCAAAACAATAGTAGTTTGAGTCGTTTCTACACTCCTGGAGGTTAGGAGGACTGGAATAAATTTGTCCTAATCAAATATATAATTTACTACCATCAGGAGAAGCAGAACACAGAGGGGGAAGAGCATCCTGCTGTGGCCCAGCAAGGTGCACTGTATTCGGGCACATGCTCAGAGCAGCTGGTATGACACCATGGAGGTCTCTGGCAAATCTTTTGCAATTTTCAAACACCATGGCAGTGACATTTCAGGTAGCTGATAATTTTTATCAGAAAACTAAAAAAAAACCCAAAAATGGAATAAAGTCAAAATAAGAATAAAAAAAGTATATAATAATATAAATAAATAATATATAATAAAAAAAATCTAAATGTCCTAATTTTAATAGTGTTACATATGAGGAAAAATAACATTTAGCATGAACTTGAAAAAAAAAAGTTGTGATGTTATGGGGAAAAAATAAGTGTACATTTTTGTAAAATTAGTATGTGGAAAAAGTTATGTAATAAGAATAAAGTCAAACTATTATTGGAATAAAGTCACCATTACAAGAAAGAAAAAGAAAGTGGAAATAGTTTCTGAAATAGCAGAAATGAAAAAATAAATGCTGTCGTTTTACAAGAATAAAGTCAAAATATGAAAAAAAAAAAGTAGTGTTTTAACCAACTGTGTCACAATTTTACAAAAATAAACTGTTAATATATTTGCGGTTGTCGGCTATTTCTATTGGCCCACGCCACATTCTAAAATTATAATTGAACATAAATATTTACACAAAAAAAACAACAAAAACCAAAAATTAATATAAATATCAAATTATCATATTAGAAGAATAATCTAAAACTAATGTCAGAAATAAAATAAAATAAAATAAAATAAAATAAAATAAAATAAAATAAAATAAAATAAAATAAAATAAAATAAAATAAAATAAAATAAAATAATGTTTACGTGACAAAGTGGACGTAGCACTTCTCATTTAGAGTCCGTAATCAGGAAAAAGCTGAAAGAAACAAACAATTTAGACAATACCAAAGCGTTCCTTGCAGTCGTTCATGGTCCAGTCTACCTACCTCCTCCGTTTCTGTAGCAGAGGTAGGGGAACCTCCAAACATTTCCCAGACCCACAGCATAGCCCACACTGGTGAGGACAAACTCGATTTGGTTGCCCCAGTTCCCTCGTCGGGAGTTTTCATCCTTCCTCACCGACTCGCCTGGAACTGCTCCATTCTGCAACAAAGAGGCGTTCATGGGTCGTTCTGTTGTAAGCCACATCTTTTTCAATTCTTTCTTAGCCTTTATTTCAAAAAGACACCAAAATGTGATCACAATGTTCATACTGTTATTGTTTTTTTTTGCATGATTGAAACACTTAAAAGTTTTAGATCAATATTAGTTAGTTATTGCAAAAGTTGATCTGAAAACTGTGAACGTGTGACAACAATAGATATTTTTATGGGCGTCACTGGTGCCGTGGGTGAATGATGCACACATTCATTCATTCATTCATTTTCTACCGCTTATCTTCACCAGGGGGTGCTGGAGCCTATCCCAGCTGTCTTGGGGCGAGAGGCGGGGGGTACACCCTGGACTGGTGGCCAGCCAATCACAGGGCACATATAGACAAACAACCATTCACACTCACATTCATACCTATGGACAATTTGGAGTCGCTAATTAACCTAGCATGTTTTTGGAATGTGGGAGGAAACCGGAGTACCCGGAGAAAACCCACGCATGCACGGGGAGAACGTGCAAACTCCACACAGAGATGGCCGCGGGTGGAATGATGCATACATTTAAATCAAAAGTAAGACAAAAAATTAAATCTGATATTTCAATTAAAATTGAATTTAAGTTGTATGTTGCATGTTTTATTGTTTGCTGTGTTTAAATGTGTGCACCAGACTGGGTCGTAATGGGAAGTTTTACTCACCTAATTGTGGTCTGAAAATGTTGCCAAGATGCTTTTACAGACACTCACTTCTTGCGTTTTGTTGCAAAGATCTTAAGAGATCTTAAGAGATCTTAAAATATTTTAAAAGATCTTAAGAGATCTTAAAAGATTTTAAGAGATCTTAAAAGATCTTAAAAGCTCTTAAGAGATCTTAAAAGATCTTAAAAGATCTTAAAAGATCTTAGAAGATCTTAAAAGATCTTAAGTGATCTTAAAAGAGCTTAAGAGATCTTAAAAGATCTTAAAAGATCTTAAGAGATCTTAAAATATTTCATACCTGCATATATATATATGGTATTTATAGCTAAAAGCTGACCATGAAATCATGTATGTACAAATGTAGTTGGACAAAGAGCATGTTTGCCTTCATCTTAATGGGCAAGCGATCAATAAATATCATCCATAAAGTGGTTTCTATTCCATCCCCAAGTTGAGCATGAGATGGACGCGCTGGAGCAGACGGGATCTAAAGTGAAATCATCGCCTTAAGATGAGAGGCCGTGTACGCATTTGGTCTTGTCCTGATTTCCAGCTTCTTCTACCGCTTTCCTGGCTCCCTCCATCTGCTGCCATCAGATGGTTCCTCTCCCGCCCTGCTCCGTAATAACCTCGGCCACGTCTCCCTGCGTGTATGCGGATGCAAATGTCCACACCGGACAGAAGGGTACTCCGATTGACAATGCATGTTTGTACCATAATGTCGTCAAATTACATATTTATATTGCACAAGCGAAATATTCTGATTATTTTTTCAAATGCACATGATAAATAATGTCAATTTTGTTATCATTTCGCCACAAACACACACTATTAAAATAATGTTTTTTTTTAAACTTGCCGATGTAGTTCATCTTCAAACAGCTAAAATAATATCATATCACCTTGTATTTCGGTACATGATAAAAAACAAACAAACAAACAAAAAACACTAAAAAAACGCTTAAACTATATTAGGAAAGCAGGAAGTGAACAAATGTAAGAGTTACTGATTGTAAAAGTACCAGATTGAGGGGTAGGATTTAATAAGCTTTGCTTCTTCCTACTCCTTTTGGACATGTGGAACTGTGAACTGATTATGGGATGCATTCAATTGTAATCTGATGCATGTTCAAATGAAATAAAACCATTACCATTACCATTTTCAATATGTCAATATGGCCGTCGCAACACACTTAAGGGTACTTCAGCATCTATTTGACGGTACTTTATAGATGGTCATTTATTGTGAAAGAGTGTTTTGACCTGTCTGGGCTGCATTTAGAGGTGAAAACAACATGAAAACCAGAGATCTGACTACATTTAGGCTTAATCTTTATATAATATTTTTATTGAGACTTACAATATCATCAATATGACCATCTACTTTATAGATGGTCATTTATTGTAAAAGAGTGTATGTAGAGACCAGAAAGAGCCATTTCTTTTATTTTTATTTTATTTTATTTATTTATTATTTATAGCTCCACTGCTTATTAGTTAACTTAGGGGATTTCATGATTCTCCCAAGCGGCAGTGCAACAAAGAAAAGGAAAGCCATTACAGTGGAAGCGAAAATGAGCATGATAAAAAGCCGAGAGAGCGGAAACAGGGCAACCATCTACAACATTGCTTATTAGTTAACTTAGGAGACTTCATGATTCTCCCTGGTGGCAGTGCACCAAAGAAAAGGAAAGCCATTACCACAGGAGTGAAAATGAGCCAAATAAAAAGCTCAGAGAGCGGAAACAGGGCCACCAAGATCATTGGTTATTAGTCAACTTAGGCGATGTCATGATTCTCCTAAGTGGAAGTGCACCAAAGAAAAGGAAAGCCATCACTATGGGAGTGAAAATGAGCCGAATAAAAAGCCCAAAGAGCAAAAACAGGGCCACCAACAACAACATTGCGTATAAGTTAACTTAGGGGACTTCATGATTCTCCCTGGTGGCAGTACACCAAAGAAAAGGAAAGCCATTACCACAGGAGTGAAAATGAGCCAAATAAAAAGCTCAGAGAGCGGAAACAGGGCCACCAAGATCATTGGTTATTAGTCAACTTAGGCGATGTCATGATTCTCCTAAGTGGAAGTGCACCAAAGAAAAGGAAAGCCATCACTATGGGAGTGAAAATGAGCCGAATAAAAAGCCCAAAGAGCAAAAACAGGGCCACCAACAACAACATTGCGTATAAGTTAACTTAGGGGACTTCATGATTCTCCCTGGTGGCAGTACACCAAAGAAAAGGAAAGCCATTACCACAGGAGTGAAAATGAGCCAAATAAAAAGCTCAGAGAGCGGAAACAGGGCCACCAAGATCAATGGTTATTAGTTAACTTAGGGGATTTCATGATTCTCCTAAGCGGAAGTGCACCAAAGAAAAGGAAAGCCATTACTATGGGAGTGAAAATGAGCATGATAAAAAGCTGAGAGAGCGGAAACAGGGCCACCATCTACAACATTGCTTATTAGTTAACTTAGGAGACTTCATGATTCTCCCTGGTGGCAGTGCACCAAAGAAAAGGAAAGCCATTACCACAGGAGTGAAAATGAGCCGAATTAAAAGCCCAGAGAGCAGAAACAGGGACACCAACAACATTGCGCATTAGTTAACTTAGGGGACTTCATGATTCTCCCTGGTGGCAGTGCACCAAAGAAAAGGAAAGCCATTACAGTGGAAGAGAAAATGAGCCTAATAAAAAAATTGGGAAAAAAAGCGGGAAAAAAAAACAAAAGAAAGAGCCATTTCTATCTTTAGCAATGGTAAAATGCTGCCAGAGCCTACAACAACAACACGACACCCACCACAAAACACTAAAGGTGCCGCGGTTCAACTCCGAGGCATGACTAGGAATAAATACTCATCACCCAGCCGGCATAATAACACGTTTGTAAAACAAACACCAGATTGTTGTTGTCTTTTGAGTCTGGCTGTGCTCAAACAAAAAGGCCGACTTTCTCAATCCGTGACCCGTCTCCGTGCAGATGGAACACACGGGGAGCGCGGCAAACAAGCGCCGTGGCTGCCCAGATCGCTCAGAAGGAAACGGGTCACAGCGGCGGGCAAGCGGAAGTCCCCAGCGGTGAGACCGCCCTCGCAGCGGTCCACTTATGACGCGACCCCCGTCTGGAGTTGATTTTGGAAGAGAAAAAATGTCCGAGCCGGGGAGCAGCTGTGTGTGTTTCTTGTTGCAAAGCACACACACTGGAACTTGGCTATCAGCAAGCAGGTGCGTGCCTTCAGAAGATATCCACAGATGCGTCAACACTGGATGTGTTGACTCAGCTCCAATCTGACCGAGATGAAGACGAAACATCGGGAACAGCAACGACTCGGGAATCTGTGGCCTCCTCATTCTGATTCAGCTAGGTTTGGGGTCTTTAAATTGTAGCCCGGGCCCGTTTTGGACCTCCAGCTTGCTTTTTATCTACACTGAGAAAGACTAGCAATGCTCAGTAGTCAACTTTTTACAATTCCTGTAGTCTCCTAAGCGGCAGTGCACCAAAGAAAAGGAAAGCCATCACCGTGGGAGTGAAAATGAGCATGATAAAAAAGCTCATAGAGCGGAAACAGGGCCACCAACAACACTGCTTATTAGTTAACTTAGAGGACTTCATGATTCTCCTAAGTGGAAGTGCACCAAAGAAAAGGAAAGCCATTACAGTGAAAGTGAAAATGAGCATAATAAAAAACTCAGAGAGCGGAAACAACGTTGCTTATTCGTAAACTTAGGGGACTTCATGATTCTCCCAAGCGGCAGTGCACCAAAGAAAAGGAAAGCCATTTCAGTGGAAGTGAAAATGAGCATAGAAAAGGAAAGTCATTACCATGGGAGTGAAAATGAGCATGACAAAAAGCTGAGAGAGCGGAAACAGGGCCACCAACAACATTGCTTATTAGTTAACGTGGGGGACTTCATGATTCTTCTAAGTGGAAGTGCACCAAAGAAAAGGAAAGCCATTACAATGGAAGTGAAAATGAGCATAGAAAAGGAAAGCCATTACCGTGGGAGTGAAAATGAGCATGATAAAAAGCTGAGAGAGCGGAAACAGGGCAACCAACATTATTGTTTGTTTATTAGTTAACTTAGGAGACTTCAAGTGGCAGTGCACCAAAGAAAAGGAAAGCCAATACAGTGGAAGTGAAAATGAGCCTAATAAAAAGCTCAGAGAGCGGAAACAAGGCCACCAACATCATTGGTTATTATTTAACTTAGGGGACTTCATGATTCTCCTAAGCGGAAGTGCACAACAGAAAAGGAAAGCCATTATAGTGAAAGTGAAAATAAGC
Organism: Doryrhamphus excisus; assembly: GCF_037039965.1. Taxonomy (NCBI): domain Eukaryota; kingdom Metazoa; phylum Chordata; class Actinopteri; order Syngnathiformes; family Syngnathidae; genus Doryrhamphus; species Doryrhamphus excisus. The sequence continues at coordinate 7,753,992 of NC_136362.1, forward strand.
ATAATAACAAAACTCAGAGAGCGGAAACAACATTGCTTATTAGTTAACTTAGGGGACTTCATGATTCTCCCAAGTGGCAGTGCAACAAAGAAAAGGAAAGCCATCACCATGGGAGTGAAAATGAGCCTACTAAAAAGCTCAGAGAGCGGAAACAGGGCCACCGACAACACTGCTTATTAGTTAACTTAGGGGACTTCATGATTCTCCTCAGCGGAAGTGCACCAAAGAAAAGGAAAGCATTTACAGTGGAAGTGAAAATGAGCCTAATAAAAACTCAGAGAGCGGAAACAAGGCCACCAACATCATTGGTTATTAGTTAGCTTAGGGGACTTCATAATTTTCCCAAGCAGAAGTGCACCAAAGAAAAGGAAAGCCATTTCAGTGAAAGTGAAAATGAGCCTAATAAAAAAACTAACTTTTGGGACTTCCTTACATCTCCCAGAGTAGTGAGCCAAAAGAAAAGGAAGAAAAGGCCAGAGGGTCCCAAAGTGGGGGCGGGGGGTCCATTTACTATAAAGATATTGACTGAATAGATTTTATAAATTTGAGCTGGAAGGTTTAGATTAGATGTCAAATTTGATTTTTTTTTTGACATTTCATGACAATTTCTCAAATTTGAGCGAACGCCATGTCCCCACCCAGGTGTTGTGGCCCGTGGCGTTGGCGTCCGGGCGCCCCTGTGGTCAGTCAGTCAGACGACAACCCCTCCCTCCTTTTTCTCTCCGTCACATGCGACTTTTGAGGCCATCTGGGATTTACATAAGACCACACATGGCCTTGCCCGTTTATCCACCCTTTGAGTTTTAGCAACTTTTCCAAGGTCACTTTGGAGTCACTGTTTACTTTGCCAAAACATTCGTACATCTGCCACTTAGCCGGACTTTGCCGCGGGAGGACACCATCAAGAGCGGTTGAGTCCACATCAGCGTATGTTAAAATATTGCCGTTGCAATTTAGTGTGTAATGTTACTGGACAATTTATATTTCATAATTACTTCATAATGTCATTAAATAAAAGTAATATTTTTGGTAATGTGCAAAAAAAAAAAAAGATACACATCGGCACGGTATTTGTCATTTCTGAAAGTTTAACATGTCAACACAGCTGAAGCGTTTATCATGTGACCTTTGACAGCTGGTGCAAGTGCAAGTGTCACTGCGCTGACACATGCGCTCGGCACACGTGCACGTGCACCACAAATAAACACTGCCGATTAAACAAAACGGCTTTTAGTTACACCTTTTTCTGACTATTCTACATTACATAGTGGGAATAGTGGGAATAGTGGGAATAGTGGGAATAGTGGGAATAGTGGGAATAGTGGGAATAGTGATAGTGATCATCACCGCCGCACAAGTCTGCCAAAGTAAGTTCCAACATTGGACTCAAATCCGAGGCCGGTAACGTGACAGGACAGGAGGAGGGTTGAAAGATCACACCTGAGCCTCATGCGTCATTTTTTTGAACAAGCATGTGCGTCCCTGAAGCCGACTGAATTATGCAACGTTTGGCGTCATGAAACGAAAGCAGCGGCTTGCAAGCCCATTCAAACTCATGCCGATAAAGATCTACAAAAAAAAAAAAAAAAAGTCTGAAGGTCGCTCCAGAACCAGTGACGGCACGCTCCGGCGGAAGAATACACAAGAATAGCATTGCTATTAGTTAACTGTTTACATTCATTATTTCTCCCCAGCAGCAGTGCGCCAAAGAAAAGGAAAGCCATCGTCCATAGTTAATCATAAGGACGATTGAATGCTGCCGGGGTCATGGATTCTATGCGCTGTTACAATGTGATCTTGGATGAGAAAAGGAAGTTATCCTTCCAGACTACCTTGGGAAAATGACGGAACTGGTTTGTTAACTTAGGATGGGGGTGTCCAAAGTGCGGCCTGGGGCATTTTTTTTTTAATTAGCCTATTCTAAAAATAGAATTTAACAAAAAAAAAAAAGAAAAATGAAATAAAAAAAACAGCAAACATGGAAACATCAGCTAAAACCTCTTTGAGTCTTGATCGCTGCATATTGGGGTTGCTGGTACAACTCCCAAATGCCAAGACGTGACGTCTGTTTGACCCTCGCACATCCATGATTGAGCATTTATGGCCATGAAAGTTTTTTTTGCGATGTTAAATAATAATAATAATAATAATAATAATAATAATAATAATAATTATTATTATTATTATTATAATTATTATTATTATTATTATTGTTGTTGTTGTTGTTGTTGTTGTTGTTGTTGTTAATAATAATAATAATAATTATTATTATTATTAATTATAACAATAATATAATAATAATAATAATAATTATTATTATTATTATTATATTGGTATAATAATGTAATAATAATATAATATTATACAATAATAATTATTATTATTATTATTGAATAATAATTATTATTTTAATAACTAATTGATACATTAGTTAAAAAAATAATTATTTTAAAATAATAATAATTATTATTATTATTATATAAATTAAAATTTTCTCAAAGAAGAAGCCTTTTTTGTCAAAATATTTATGATTACATTATTGTCATCATCCTATATATAAAATACTATGATAAGATTAGACATTTTTAAACATTTTTCTCCAAAAATGTTTTTTTTTTACCACAGGAATCACATTTTATTCATACATATTCAACATAAGTTGGTAACAATTTAAAAAATATCTGATCATTTTTAAAGGCACTATATAAAGCCATAATAATACAGGTAAAATGTACAGCATACATTAAAAATTGCACGTTTGAGTCTTTGTGCATCACCGCCGGTCCTTGAATGCATCACAGTTGCTGTGAACGTATTGTATTTGATATTTCCATAAGATTCAGGAAGCCATTCATGTCTTCCGTTTACATTGATTAGGTTCTTGTGATACTGAGATGAGCATTAAAAAAACAATCAATATTATGAATCAGAAAATCATTAGTGTACCTTTCGGCCACTAAGTTGTGCCTAGCATGGTATTTATTTTGCAACCGGTCATCCGGCCTCGGTGGTTGAAAGTGACACACGTAATCTCCTTCACTCAACCTACGCAGAATTTAGTAAACATGTCTATCTGCAGTGACTGAGTCCACTCAACCATTATGGGACAAAAAGCCCACCGGATCCCCTCAGAAACAAGACCGTTCAAAGCCGTCTTTATGAGTGAGCTGTGAGGTGAGAGTAATGGGCCTAAAGACAGGGTAGACTGTGGCTTCTCAACCTGCTACCGTGGGGGGGGGGTTCTATTGGACAGGGACTGAATTAATTCCCCTTCCACGGCTGAATAATACAACTCAATGGACGGCTAGTGTGGATCGGACATCACAGATTTCATTGCGTCGTACATGATGCTAGCAATGCTAACATGCTAGCAATGCTAACATGCTAACACCGAACATGATACTGTCAAGTATACAGAATATATAAGTGTCAACCTAGAAAAACAGCTACAAATGCTACTATGCTAATGTTAGCATGCTAACACTTAGCATGTTAGCATGCTTGATCGTGTTAAGTGTTTACCTATGTGTCCTAAGTGTCTACCTATGGAAACAGCTAAAATGCTAACATTATGGTGGACACTAGGGGGCAGGTCTCTCACCCAGTCGGCAGGCGGGTTGGGGGCGTGGTTTGATGCCTGATTTTTGGGCACGTAAATGTTAGCGCTATGTAAGAGGTGTTCCATCTTTGTGATGCGATGGTTTTTGAGCCGTTGTCAAATAAAGATCGGCATAAGACGAAACACTGAATCTTTCCTGCAACAGCCACAACATGACGATTTTAGCATGCTAACACCTAGCATAATAATGGTGTTTATATATGTGTCTACCCATGAAAATGGATAAAAATGCTACTCTGTTAATGTTGTCATTCTAGCAACACGTACATGCTAACCTTAGCATGCTAACACTGAGCATTATAGTTAGTTTTACAAAAAAGAAAACATTTTGGAAAAACAAATCAGCAAAATTAGTATAATAAATTTTTTATAATTAATTTTTTTACAAACTGGATCATTCTGGGAATTTCCGTTTTTTTTTGCGATATTTGGACAATAATGAAGATGACACAAAATGATCAGAAATATTGTGATTTTTCAAAATGCATTCCCCTCAGTAGCGGCCATTTTAGACGATATGGATGGATTTTTTTAAAGACACAAGAATATTGTGGTCTATGACTACATAAACATGGAAAACCCTACCAAATGAAAGATTACACTCTTTCATGCCAAAAAAGCCGTGTGCCACTTCTGGCCATTGCGCCGCACTTTTGACAGCCCTGTGTTAGAGTAAGAGTACTGATTATCTTTTCTAACTAACCCAAATATGAAAACAAATAAGACATTTATCAAGGCTTTTTATGACTAGATTTCATAATTTTCGGCTACAAATGCAATTTTTCCAGGGTTCCGAGTCCTTTAAATGAAAATGTATTTCTTAAATATGCGATCTGATGAACGTGGAAGACACTTTGCCTCATGAAAACATAAATTTCATATATAATTTCTTTCCTGGGGATGCCAATGGTCATAGAGTATAGACACGATTTCATTTGATTTCAAAACTGTGTTATTTAAAAATAACATATAACATATGTAACAACATATAACAATAACATAGGTAAATAACATTGGTCTTAGTTAGAGTCAAAGAAATATGTTATCGTTTTAGCTAATATCCAGAAATAAAAACATCAATCATTTGAGTAACATGACCAATTCTGACAAGTAAAAACTTTTTCAGATCATTTTTAGACCAGATCGGATTATCTGAAAGTGCGCCTGTATCCCTGAGGTAGCTTACCGTGACCTGATGTTCCATGTTGAGGAACTTGCAAGCGCAGCATCAGCCTCCAATGGTCCAAATAACGTATTGGCTGGCCAACCTCCCAAACTTCCTGATACTTTGAAGACTAAACACAACATGCTGGAGTCCTGAAATACCTCCCCCCGGGGGGAGGGGGTTGGGGGCCAGTTATGTCTTTGTGGCGAGAGAGCGAGAGAGAGAGAGAGAGAGAGAGAGACGTGGCGGGAAAGCGGGTATGGGAGTGTGGGATGTGCCGGGGGCAAAGAGCAGAAGGGGGCATTGGAAGTTTGAAATCAATATTTACAAAGTTATTCATGTTGGGATTTCAACCCAGCTCAGTCAATACAGACAATAAATGATTGGCAGGTAAACATGAGATTAGGCTGTAACTGTACAGTAAGACATATTCGCATAAGAGAGATTATAAATTAATATGTTCTGGATGGACTTTGCAAACTCAGAGAAAAGTCCGGATTTGTCCTCATTTGATTCGGAATGAAAGTTGTCAAGGCATTTCTTCATTCGTCTAAACCAGGGGTGTTCAATGTGTGGCCCGTGGGCCGGAGGTTGGACTTTATAAAATATAATTTAACAAGAAAAGAGCAAAAAGGGGCAAATATAAGTCAAAATATGACGAGAAAAAGTTATTTATCGTATTTTTTCTGGACTATAAGTTGCACTTTTTTTTCATAGGTTGGCTGTTTTAGTAGTTAAAAATGTGTTGAAAAATTTTAAAAATGTAAACAAAAAAAACTAGAAACAGGAGAATTAAAGCAAATATCAAATGAAATTCAACTATGAAACTCAAAAAGTTGTAATTTACAAGCAAAAGTCAAAATTTCATTAGTCTAAGCCAAGGGTGTTCAATGTGTAGCCCGTGGGCCGGAAGTTGGACTTATAGGTTGGAATATAAATTAACAAGAAAAGAGCAAAAAGGGGAAAATAAAAGTCAAAATATTACGAGAAAAAGTTATATATCGTATTTTCCGGACTATAAGTCTCACTTTTTTTCATAGCTTGGCTGTTTTAGTTGTTAAAAATGTGTTGAAAATTTTAAAAAAATTTAACAAAAAAAAATAGAAACAGGAGAATTAAACCAAATATAAAATGAAATCATACTATGAAACTCAAAAAGTTGTAATTTACAAGCAAAAGTCAAAATTTCATTCGTCTAAACCAAGGGTGTTCAATGTGTGGCCCGGGGGCCGGAGGTTAGACTTTGTAAAATATAATTTAACAAGAAAAGAGCAAAAATGGGCAAATAAAAGTCAAAATATTACGAGAAAAAGTTATATACCATATTTTCCGGACTACAAGTCACACTTTTTTTCATAGGTTGGCTGTTCCTGCCACTTATACTCCAGAGCGACTTATATATAAAAAAAACTGTTCATGTTGCATAAACACTGAACACTTTTTCTGTTCATGTTTATTTTTTGTGTAGCTGAATAACTATTGTGTTAGCATAGCTTACATCTATTCAGCCTGTTCTCTATTCTTTTATTATGGTAATGGTAATGGTTTTATTTCATTTGAACATGCATCAGATTACAATTGAATGCATCACATAATCAGTTCACAGTTCCACATGTCCAAAAGGAGTAGGAAGAAGCAAAGCTTATTAAATCCTACCCCTCCATCTGGTACTTTTACAATCAGTAACTGTTACATTTGTTCACTTCCTGCTTTCCATAATACAGTTTAAGTTTTTTTTTGTTTTTTTTTAAATAATGTACCTCGTACCGAAGTATGAGGTGATATGACCATACAATGACATAATGGTTACCATAGTAACCGTCAATATAGTATATATTGTATATATACATTATTGTTAGAACTTGCCTTCGAAGAGGAAGTAATGTCGATTTTGGTCAAGTAGTTAAAATAAATTACCCGCAAAAAATGCGACTTATACTCCAGTGCGACTTATGTATATTTTTTCCTACCTAATTATGCATTTTTAGCCTTGTGCGACTTATACTCCGGAGCGACTTATAGTCCAGAAAATACGGTAATTTAACGAGAATAACATAGCAATATTATGAGGAAAGTTGAAATTATTATTATTACTATTATTAGTTACTATTATTATACTATTATTAGCATAAAGATACATGACATATTTATATATTCTACATACTCCAAATCCCTCCATTTTCTCTTTCTCGTTGTCATCACTGAGGTCAGCATCCTGTGCTGTGACACTAAGAGGAGGTCAAGTGCGGCCATTGCGTGGAAACACTTTGTCACATCCTTTGTTATTCCTAGCAAGCCACTGTGGTCGATGGCGTCGATGTGATGAAACCGCGGGTGTTGCCCCGCGCTTTTTTTACTCTCGTCATTTGTCATAAACTCCTGATCAAAATTGCAAGAATTTACATTTCGCAATCTTAAGAATGTTCTAGGAAAAGCTTCAAAACGCCAGAAGAAGAAGAAATGGAAGTTATTGCAACGAAGCATGAAAGTGAAACAGGCTGATCACCACTTGATCAAACCCCAAAAATGGGGATTGAATATGATTTAGTGTCAGGTATTCACACTGTCGTGATCTCTTGATGGCAAAGGCAAAACAGCTTTCTGTCTTTGAACACGGCGGGATTGTTGAGCTGCACTTCTTCCAACATTGTGAGACTCATGGAACAAAAAAGTCAAGCGGAAGACCCGAAAAACCGTCATCCTATTGGGTTGTCCGTCAAGACACGGGACCATCGACGGCCTGAATCAAGTTTG